>NW_026606111.1:30207500-30807500 GCF_029834395.1 Sorex fumeus
ATCACATTTCAATCTTAAACCTAAATGAAGAAAATTGCTTATTTTTGTGTGTTTTTTATTTATGAGCTACTCCTGGTGATGATCAGAAATTAGTCCTGACTCTGCACTCAGGGATGACTCCTGGCTGTGCTCTGGGGACCACATGGGATGCTGGGGATCAAACCTAGGTCAGCAGCATGCAAAGTAAGTGCCTTACCTACCTTCTCCAGGCCCCAGAAAATTGCTGCTTAACAAAAGATGTGTAAGTTTATTGGTTACTTTCTCAGTGGAATGAATTACTAGTCCTACCTGCATCTCTGGCGGAGTCCACTGCTGTGTTGTAAGCAGAAGAGTCAAAGCTTTGGAGATTCTGTGACCAGTTATTGAGATTGTTAGCCATGGGTGTGGTGGCCTGATGGACTTGCTGTGTGGTCTTGTCAGCTTCTGCAATAGTCATCTTGGACTGATCTAGACGCTGCTGAGTGTCACCTGTAGACAGAGTACAAGAAAGGTTACTTGGCAAAGAAGGGTATTTATTGAAAACATTTCTACCTTCATAGGGATGAAATAAACTTCAGATTTTGAACTTGTAATGAAAACTTTAAATATATGTCAAATTTGTCTTAAATTAGGTTTATAGAAATATGGTAAGCGGAATTTAAAGTGAATTTGAAGGACACTGGTACCCTTAAAATAATATATGTCACTTAAAATGTTTTCAAATTACAAGATAAATTTAAAGAAGAATAGTTAATATTTATACAGATTAGAGCCTTGGTGATAAAATCACAAAAAATGCTATGAGATTTTTTTTAACTCATAACACATATATGTCTGAGATCCATTGTAAATAAAGGCACATTTATTAAATAAGAATTTCACAAGAAAGCAGGTTATTTAATAGTATAAGTAGAAGCATCTCACTCTCTGTCTCTGTCTCTCTCTCGTGCGCACTCACTCATGTACACATGCCAACATTGGAGGAAGCTGCTTTTAAAGTTATGTCATCCTTAGATGGTACGACTTTGAGCATTATACTTTTTTCTAGGATTTTTCTTTTTCATGTGTTACTAATCATTACTCATTGATTAGTACTGTATCACACCAGAAGTTGATCTTAAGGCCAGTGAAGAGATTTTAGCTTCTTGTGTGATTCTTACCTCTCTCTGCAGCCTGCAGTTGCTTAATGGCATCATTTAATCTGTGTTTAAGGAAGCTCTTCCTTGACAGGGCTCCACCCACACGCCTGCTGGTATCAGCTACTGCCTCTTCATTGCCTGTAGGTGGAGAAGCAGTCCAAATGTGGGCCGAAGATTCCAGATCCAAAAAAAAAAAAAAGTTCCTGGGCTAGAGATAGTATAGTAGGCTGGGTGCTTGCCTTGCATGTGGCTGGCCTGGGTTCAATGTCCTGCACCATGTATTATCGCTCCAGCAAGCCAGGAGTGATCCCAGTTTGCAGAGACAGTACGAAGACCTGAGCACTGCTGGTTTGACCTGCTCCCCTCCCCGAACTCCCCCATCCCCACAAGTCCATTTAATTAAGGAAAATTCTTATTTTATACTATGGCATTATCATGGTATTCTGAATTGTTTCTGAACTTAGAACACTGGTTTGGGAAAGTAGCATTTTTTTAGAGATATAAGATTGCAAAAAACATCACTGTGTGTGATTTAGAAAGCCATAAAATGATTACAAAAGGTGTGGATATTGTGACCAATTCCTCTGATCAAAAAAAAATATAGCACAGCTGTGACTAATAACCTCTGGCAGCATAAATAATAAGGAACAGGAAAAATAGAACTAGCTATGTTTATGTTACTTATTGCTTATATAAGAATAATTATTTCTCTTAATTATTTTAACAACATTTTAAGTGATAGACAATATACATCTGGATAGGGCCACACACATGGACAGCTTGATGAATTTTCATAAACTGAATACAAATTGTAGGCAGTCTGGTGCCAAGATAATAGAACATTATTAGCACAATTCCCTGGAGTGCCTATGAGTACCCAAAGATGACCAATGTTTTAATTCTGTTTCCAAAAGAAAATAATTTTAATTGTACTAATCATATATATATAATTTATGTGAATTTTGTCTGAATATTTGGTAGTTTAATCTTCCAGCTTTGTTTTTATTCTTCAAAACTGTGTTGAATATTTTCTCTTCACTACCATATCTATATCTTAGAATAATTCTGCATATATATGCATATATATATAATTGACTTACTGTGAGATACAAAGCTTTCATGATTGAGTTTTAGTCATACAATAATAGAACACCCATCTCTCCAGCAGTGCGTATTTTACAACACCAATGTTCCCAGTATTCCTCCTGAAACCCCCATCCCATCCCAACCCCTGCCTCTGTGGAAGGCACCGTTCTTCTTTCTCTCTACTTTTGGGCATCATGGTCTGTAATACAGATACTGAGAGGCCATCATGTTTGGTCCTTAGTTTACTTTCAGCACACATCTCCCACCCTAAGCAATTCTGCTACACATCATTGACTTAGTGGTCCTTTCTCCATGCCAACTGCCTTCTTCCCTAGCACATGAGGCAGGTTTCCAAATGATGGAGCGATTCTCCTGGCCTTTGTCTCTACTGTTCTTGGGTGTTTGTCTCATATTAAGTATGCATATATCTTTAAATGATATTTTAATGAATCTAAAGATAAATCTGAAAGAATTCTCATGTTCACAAATTCGAGCCTTATAATAAATGAATAATTTCTATACTTTATATCTAGATTCTCATTTAAATTTTTTATTCATAATTTCCTGTAATAGCAGTTCATAGTTTCATATGTAAAGATCTTTCATCAGATTTTTCTGGGTATTTTATGCTATTTTAAAGGATGTTATTTTAAAGTTATTTCTGTTGTATGTAGACAAATTGCATTTTGACATGTTGAATTGGTAATCTGGGCATTCTTGTCTCGTTTTCCAACCTCGGAGGGAGAACTTACAGTATTTCAGGAAGTTTGCTCTGTACTATTAAATTGTATAGACTGGATTGCAGCAGTCTCCTTATATTTCTAATTTGCTACACGTTTACCACCTTTTTACTCTTTTTAGTTTTAAATTTATATTTTATTGAAGTAACATTGGTTTTCAAGAGCGTGACTATTATTATGTTTAAGGGCACAATGTTACCACACCATTCCTACCTCCGAAGTGTCACTATCTTTCCACCACAAGTGCCAATATCTTTCCATTTGACCTTTCAGTCCACTCCATGGCAATTTAGGATTTTTTTTTTCTTAAATGAAGAGATTTTTAAGGGTTTTTCTGGGGGAAAGGGAGGGGCTAGGTTACAACCACTGATGCTCAGGGATTACTACTGGTAATCCCTGGGGGCTGTAGGAAGGGCATCTGACCATATGCTGTGCCAGGGATTGAGCCAGGTTGGGTATGTGCTAGAATTAACTCTGTGCTACTGCATTCTCCCACGTCTTGAGTTTGTTAAATGATCTTCCTGCATATTTTAGTTTAATAACATGAATTTCCTAGTATATTTTACAAATGTGGTTATCTATTATTGGCATTTTAAAGGCTATACAACTCTTAAAATCCTAAAATTCACCTAACTTTGTCTCTGATTACACTTAATAATATTTGATTAGAATTTTCACACCTGTCTATAAAAATTTTAAACATGAATTTCCTTTGTTTATAATGTCCTTACCAGTTTGAGTTTCTAACTTCTTTTGGTTTTTTAGAATAAGTGAGAGAGCAATCCATCATTTTTCATATTTTCTGGAAGAATTAATGTACTAGTGATGTTCTTTGGTTGTTTAAAAGAATTCACTGGTGAAACTATGTGAGCCTTGAGATTTCTGTGGAAAGGGTTAACTTACTCATTCAATTTACTGTGTATCTGTATACATCTGGAGTTCTAGCATATTTTCTATGTGCTCTTGTATTGGTTCTTGTATTTATGAACTTAATTATTCTTGAGAGTACACTGGTAGCCTATTTTCTAAACTGGGATTATTTTGGAATAAACCAAAACAAGTCATGATGTAATATGCAATTGTTTGAACTAAAAGATCAATTTTCCCAAGAAATTTTTTAGCACTTTACTTCCTAAGCATCAGAAAAGATATCCTTTCTGAGAAACAGGTTAAATCCTTCACTTTCCATTACTCTCTTCTTTCTTTGAATATGCTGGTAAATACATTCTCTCTCATTGTGTGGTTTATTTCAAATTATCTTTCTCTAATATATGTATATAGTGGCTATATAAAGTGTAGTGTCAGGGGCTGGAGAGATAGTACAGCAGGTATGGTGCTTGCCTGACACGTGGCTAACCTGGGTTCAATCCCTGGTACCACATATAGTCACCCAAGCCCACCAGAAGCACTTCTTCAGTGTAGAACCAGGAGCAAGCCCTGAACCTTTCCAGGTATGCTCCTCCTCCTTCCCCATCCACAAAAAAAATCTAAACCAAAACAGACAAACAAAAATAATAAGTGGTGTCAGGTGATTTTGTCACTAACTTTAATGTAACATAAAATACAAAATTTTCTTTATCATTTTCTCTAGGTGGTGACAAGAATTTCCCAAAATTCAAGAATTCAAGACAGGACTGAAACAGGTTGCTTTGTTGTACTGCACAGCTCTCCTTTTAAGTTCAATTTTTCAGTACTTTGACACGATATTTTCAGCTCTTTGAATCTAGTGACTACAAAACCACTAACTGATTCTTTGAGAAAGAATATTGAGCTCTGTCTGTATTTGGAACACTTGATAAAAATAGAAGAAAATATCTATTTTGGGTTGAATGCTTCTATGAAGAAACGTATCATAAAAGTGTGTTCCATTTGGAAGTTATTGTTTTACATGTACATTTTTCATTTTAAAAATAAATTCAGGAGACAGTTCCTTTAAATAGAAGTTTCTTGAACTGATTACTGATTGCCAATGAACTGATATTGATAAGTGAAGAGAAGGAAAGTTGTAAAATAGAGTTTACTGACCATTAAAAGTCATTTGGAAATGAATCAACATTAGTCTGAAATTATAATTTAATATAATGTTATTCTAATTGAAAATCTGAATTGGTACCTCAAGCACTTAACTTTTTCTAAAAAGAGGCAAATTCTGAGTTATAAAGTGCTAATGCCCTTTTATGTTCCTATTGAAAATAGTATGTAAAAAGATTTAATTAATACGATCATGGAAAAGTGACCAGTGATGCAAATATTCAAAGAGACAAAATTCAGAGTGATTTTTTGCCCAGAAAATAAGGAACCCTAAAGATTTATCACTGACAAGTAGAAAGGTGGTTTTCATAACTTTCAATAACTTAATAATGACACAAGTGAAGAAATACATTGCAACTTATCAAGGAGAGTAAAATATTTAAGTCAGTATTTTTAAACCACATGTTTTGATCTCTAACCACACAAAAAAGCAATACATAGATATGACAACACTAATTTAAAAATATTTTACAACTATTTTTATAATTCTTTACAATTAATATTCTCATATTTCCTAGAGTATGTTTAAAACCACTGTAATGTAATAAATTTGACACATAATACTTTATGGTAAGGAACATAACAACATGTTATTGTCTTTGCTTATCCAGACACTATTATAAAATAGTTGTCTAATGTAACTAAGAAGTTGTGAATATTCTAGATATGAAAAATATAATTATTTTCTATATAGAATGACTAAAATGTATATTGGGTTTTGAGATTAATTACACTGAAAAACTGCATCAGGTTTTTCCATTTAAAATTAGTGTTTGTTTTAGGTGTTAATTCAAAGTTAGATAATGATTTCCAGACTCATTAGTCAATACTCAATTATCTTTAGTTCATTATCTCAGAGATGAGTCATGCTTAATGAAATCCTTTGTCAGTTCATTTGTTTTTAAGATTCATGAAATTCAAAATTGACTAAACTTATTTTGTTTAGTTTTTTTCCTTTCTCTCTTACTCTTGGATGTCTTTACCTTAATAAATGCAAATACAAGCCTTTGGAAGTGTTTCTTTCTACTCTTTGCTCTGTGTTCAGGGGTCAATCCTGGCACTGCTCAGAGGACCATATGTGATGCCAGGGATTGAACCTGCATCTGCTTCATGCAAAATAAGAGCCCTACCTGCTATACTGTCTCTCTGGTTCCTCAGAGAAAACATATGAAGGGCTTTTTCAATCATCCATAATTGATTTAATCAAGAGAAATATAGTAGCAACTACATTTTGACCATAATTTGCTTAAAAATGAATATTTATGGAAAATTGCTATCAATTTTCTTATTTGGTTAACATGATTTCACATATATTTAATGACTATAAGTTCTGTGCAATTTTACTACTCAGAAGTTTTTTTTAAAAAATCATGTCATTTAAATATATTAAATTTTTGCTTTTTTATATCCTGAATTTAAGCAGAAACTACTGTATTATTAACTTGAAATATCATTTATTATTTAACTCAAGAAATTTGAAATCTTTGTCTGTGTGCAGAAATACAGTCTGAAGAGAAGCAGAAATAAATTAGAAGGAAGACCAAAAAAGTGGAGATAGTTACTTGAGTCAGCCCTTGTTTGCAGTTCTCTGGCTTGATGGAGGAGGTTCTCACTTTCATCTTTATGGTAAATGATTTGAGTATCAATCCCACTCACAGCCTACAAAAGAATTGATGGAGAGAATATGAATGATGACAGAAGAAATCAGCTTTCCATGATTTTAGCATTTAAATGATACAGCTTATCACTGAACACCAAGCATAACTCACAACTTGTTTTCATAGCTAAAAATCAAGGTCAAATGTGAAGAAATGTGAATGTGAGAAGATAATGTCACTGGCCTTTCTCAGATAAACACATTGCATGAACAATTCAGTGAACTTAGAATAGTATTTGACCAAGGACTGACTAATGTGTTATTTATATAGAAGTCACAAAATAAATAATTTTTGAGTTGAAAAATCATACATTTAGATGTATGCATAAAGCATCTTCTCTATCAGCAAGAGCTCAACTGAAATATGTTTTATTCAGGGCCTCTGGCTTTTAAAAGCTGTCAAGGAACTGGCATTTACTGCCTGCAGTGTAGCCCATTTTGTAGAATTTGTTCTACTGAAAACTTTGTAACAAAAATAAACCCATCTTCTCTTAGACCTCCTTCCCTTTCTGCTATCTGTGTTACATCAGAAGCTCAAGAGACAATATTAGAAAATAGAGAGGCATAAGCTGGGAGAAACAACCCTTTCATGGACTTGAAAATCAGGGAAGGCCTTAGGAGATAGACACATGGCAGAGAATGTACATAGCATGTGCTAAGGCCTTGAGTTCTGTCTGCCTTTGGGACCACGTGTCCATCCTCCATCATCACTGCATGTGGCACCGGAAGAACCCAAGCACTACCTGGTAGAGTATTGTTAGAGATGTCCCCCAGATCCCCCAAGCAGTGCTGGGGAGTGGGGGTGCTATAAAGAAATAAAATAAGAGAATACTCACATCGTAAATTCGCTCTGTGATGTTCAAAGCCAATTCTGCTGTTTCATTGGCTTCATTAACATAATTGGCAATCTTTTCATAGACATTCGAGGCATCCAAAGCCTTCTGGACCAATCCATTCATATCTGAACTGTGCAAATTCCTGTTAATAAACAAGTGAGTCATTATTTCTTCTTATGTCCTTGGTTTTAATACTTTAAGGATCACAGGGACTTCCTGTTCTAAGCCTGGCAAGATTTCCTTAGCTGCCTTTCATGGAGCCACATCTTCACACTCTTCTGCCTTGGGTACACTCAAAGCTTCACCCAATTCTAGATCCATGTCAACTGCCTGCCTGGCAATAGCCCCTGGGGAAAGGGATGATTAAAGGCAGTTCTCACTATTGTCAAGGGGAGATTTGTTTATGCAGTGGTGGTTATGGAGGAATGAACCCACAGTCTTCCCCACCTACTGCTTACCCATATTCCACATGGTTAGTCCCTTTCCAACAAAATCAATCAAACAAACAAACAAACAAACAAACAAAACTCCTTGTGGTGCTGGGGATGGAACTCAGGGCCTCACACTAGCAAAGCAAGTGTTCTACCACTTGAGTTATCTCCCTAGCCGCACATCTATCATTCTTACAACACTCATGATGTATACATTGCTATTCTCTTTATGGAAAAAACAAAGACTGAGAGAGGCTCAACAGTCTGCCTGGAGCACATGTCATCTAGGACTGTCTCACTCTGGAGTCCTCGCTCCCTCCCCTAAATGCAGAACTCCATTCTGCCCACTCCCTTGCCCCTACACCATGTCCTCTTCCTCTGCCCCTTTCTGACCTCACTAAGGTTCAGTTAACATTTACTCAACATCCTTCATGTACTGGCCATTCTCACACGGGGGTTGGAAATATGGACAGCAAATATTACTTCAGTGTGTTTCATTATAATGTTAACGAGGCAGAAAAGAATCTGATTCCCGCTGCAGCCACTATCATGTGTTTATTCCTTCTTCTCCCTAGGTCTCTGCAGCTTTTTCAAGTGCTCTGGTTTTATCCCATCCCCAGAGATGTGCAGCTGTTCACAGTCATTAAATTGTTCCAGTCTGAGTGTAGGGGTGTGTGTGTGTGTGTGTGTGTGTGTGTGTGTGTGTATGTATGCTTGTGTGTGTGTTGTTGCTGTTGTTATTGTTGAGTGAAGCCTATCCTAGAACCTCAGGGCACATGGTAGGTACAAACTCTGCCCTGAAGAGATGATTTCCTGATCTACATACTTGCTGCCTATCACCCCTATGTTCTTGGGAATGGCACAGGAAGTAAATATTCAGGTTGTTTTAAAAGAAAAGAGAAAAAGGACTAAATATTGCCAACATATATTAATATACTTAAAATTTGCTGGCTAGAGTGAGTGGTGAATACAAAGAACTTGAAAAAAAAAGGTCTTTTCTCTCATGCTTCCATAATTATTTTTGTTTGACAGAGAAGGAACGAATCATTGGGTATACCAGATAGATGTGGAAAAATTATTCACATTTTGAAAAGAGGATGTCTATACATTTGGACGTTTCCCTGAATACCATTAGTCACAGACACAAAAAAATTTCAGGTTGATTGATATTTCTAATCATGTTCTATAAAGCATGTTCCTTTAGGATCATGACAGAACAATGCTGTACGATGGCCTTTAAAGAGTTTGTTTTGGGATCCCTGTCATCACTAAAGTGTCATCACTAAAGCAGATGTCACCACTAAAATAATGAAAGGATGCTGAAGAGAGCAATAGAATGAATCTCAAAAGCAATATTTTACCAGTGCAGTGTATTATCAAAAACAAAAAAGTATTTTCTATAGGTCCCACTTTATTGACTTGATGAAAAGCAAATTTGGGGGCAAGTGGCAGGGAGGACTTCAGTGAGCTGAATGTAACACTAACCAGACCAGACCAAACTGGAAGTGGAATAGGGGCACTGGTGGAGAGTCGTGGACACAATAGGAATATTGGGGAGTAACAGCTTAATACAGAAATACACATACTTTATTTTCCGACTTCACCTGGTGGTTCTCAGGGCTTACTTCTGACTCTCTGCTCAGTGACCATTCCTGGTGGAGCTTGGGGGACTCTATGGGGTACTGGGGATTGAATCCAGGTTGGTTGCATGCAAGGCAAGTGTCCTACCCACTGCAATATCGCTCTGGCTTCAATCACATACTTAAACATTATTGTAAACGTCTTACCTCAACTATAACAAAGTGTAAAACAAATACATAAAATTTCTTTAAGGGAAATAAAAAGCATCTCATACACAAAGCTTCCCATAACATCTTTCTCTTTCATTCTCTCTCTTTCAATTCTCAGGATATTTGAGAGATTATCTGAAAACTTTAGCAATCAGTAATAAAAGATGATTCTAAATATTGTTTGGAAACTGTACTACAAAGTGGTAGTAATTAAAATAATATTGTATTGAATAAAAACAGACCCTCAGATCAATGGAACAGGCTTGAATATCCTGAGACAGACCCTCAGGGCTGGAGCGATAGCACAGCGGGTAGGGCGTTCGCCTTACAAGCGGCCAACATGGCCGACCCGAGTTCGATTCCTCCGCCCCTCTCGGAGAGCCCGGCAAGCTACCGAGAGTATTCGATATGCCAGACACAGTAACAACAAAGTCTCCAATGGAGACGTTACTGGGCCCGCTCGAGCTCGAGCAATCGTCAATAAAGTAGCAAAAATATGAAGCAGAGCATGGAAAGCCCTTCAACAATGATGTTGGGAAAACTGGTTAGTTACATGCAAAAAATCAAAGTCAGATCTCTTTCTTATGCCATGCACAGAACTTAAATCAAAATGAATTAAAGACTTTGAAATTAGACCTGAATTCATAAGTACATAGAAGAAAACACAGACAGAACTCTCCATGACATTGGAGCTAAAAGCATCTTCAAGGAAGAAACACTGTCACTGTCCTCCCATTGTTCATCGATTTGCTCAAGCGGGCCCAGTAATGTCTCCATTTTGAGACTTGTTGTTACTGTGTTTGGCATATCGAATACGTCACGGGTAGCTTGCCAGGCATTGCCGCGCGGGCAAGATACTCTTGGTAGCTGAACACCCCTGAGCAAATAAGCGAAAGCAAAGATAAAAAGTGAGACTACATTAAACTAAGATACTTCAATACCTCAAAGGAAACCATGACCAGGAGATCAAAATAACCCACAAATAGGAAAAATTATTTACCAACACTAATCTAATAAGGGGTTAATATCCAATATATATAAGGCACTGGTAGAACTTTACAAGAAAAAAACAGCCAAACTATCAAAAAAATGGGACTATTCACAATAGCCAGAATCTGGAAACAACCAAACTGGCTAAGAAAAGACAAGTGGACAAAGAAACCAGGGTACATCTACACAATGAAACATTATTCAGCATTAGGGGAAATGAAGCTATGACATTTGCTTATGCGTGAATGGATATGGAGAGTATCATGCTGAGTGAAATAAGTCAGACAGAGAGAGACAGACTTAGAATGATTGCACCCATTTGCAGTATATTAAAATAGTATATTGTATGAGAATAATACCCAAAGACAATTTCTACAAGGTCCATGGTAGGAAGCTTGCCATAAGCTGGGGGGGAGGGGGGGCGGGGAAGGTAGTTAGGTAGTTAGGACAGGAAAGGAACCAGTATGAAAATGATAGCTGGAAATCATCACTCTAGACAAGAAATGAGTGCTGAAAAGAGGTAAAATGATATGCATGATACACTTTTAGTAACAGCATTGCAAACCACAGTGCCTAAAATGAAAAAAGAGGGCCCGGAGAGAGAAAGAAGAAAAGTATATGCTATGGAGGCAGGCTGAGGAGCAGGGCGAGAGGAAACTGGGGACACTGGTAGTGGGACATGTATACTGGTGAAGAGATGAGTGTTGTATAATTAACTGTGTAACTGTATCTCACAATGAAGAAATAAAAAAAATAAAATGATGAATTTTACACAAACAAGGGAGTCTTAAATTGTATGTGTGGAGAAGGGCAACAGGCACTGGAGCAGGAAAAACCTGACCTTGCAAAGCGGCCCTGAAGTGAAACCTTGCAAGAGGGGATAACTGAGCTGAGATAACAGGGTGCCTGCATCATGGGTTCAGCCTTGAGCCTCACTTGATCTCCTAGTAATGAATGCCTAATTGCAGAAACTGTCATGTGCACCTTAAGCAAGTCATTCTAACTGCAACATATAGCCTTAAAGGGTTGGGACCCTGGACAAAGCAGAGAAGAAACAGTTGATAGGCCAATAGTGTTAAGCTCTATGTGATTGGATTTTCTGTAAGCCACGACTATCTATAAAAATGTGTGTATTTGGAAATAAAATGACCTGTGATCAACTGCTTTCAGAGATGTTTCTGGATTATTATGTGTGTGGAGGGGTGGGGTAGTGCCCCAAGCAAGGAGACCCAGGGGTTATTCCCAGCAATAGTTGGCCAACTGAGATGTACAGATCAATGTGTGGGCTTAGTGATGTGATGTTACAATGAGTCAGCAGACGTGGGGGACATGAGGGCCATCCCAGCACTGTTTTGGGGGTTGTGAGGTGTCGGGGATAATTTCTGGGCCTCCCATATGCAAGGCAAATTCTCTAGTTTTATGAGCTGTTTCCCTGGCCCTGTGACTTAAGTTTTCAACATAAAGTGATAATGGTTTTATCTCTTCCTTGACCTTTACAGATCCTTATTTCTAATTGCCATATCTGCAATCTTTCTCCATAGCTATCTCATTATTTACCTATTATCTCAGGGTCATGAATTCAATTCCAATCTTTCGGTACATTTCAATTAACATTAACTGAGTGCCCAAAGGGAGCATGGCTCTGTTCCAGTTGCTGTGAGGAAAATTGTCAATTGATTTTCTCTTAACAGGTATTAAGTCAAATAGTTCCTGCTGGGCACTGTAGAGTCTGGAAGACAGTTGTGTTGCCAATTTCCTGCCTATTTTATTTAAGACATTTGGTGTAGAGAACTAGTGCTGTCTAGGAAACAAATGGGTGGTAAAAGTAGAATTAGACCTTATAAAAGGATTGGACTCACTTGGTAGTATTTTGTGTAGTTGTTATCCCTAACCAAACTGTGTTAGGTTATCAGATTAGCAATTGTGGAACAAACTCTCCTCATCCCCAGTCACAATACAAGTCTCTAATATGACAGATTTTTAAAAAATTATCTTTAAAGCTATTTGCAATGACCAATTTTTTGCGATAATTTCCTGTAATGAACAATTGGCTCACAGACTTACCAACCAATAAAACAAACAAACCAGCAAACTTAAACCAAACCCCTCTACCCAGTAACTCTGGTATGTGGAATTAAATAAAAATAACATATCAGCCTGTGCAGATATTTGCATTATAAAAGCAGGTTCTTACCTACTCAATGCATCAGCTTCTAGTTGAAGGTTTTGTGCATGGTCAATAGCTTCTCGGACTAAATCATAGCTGAGGTTACTCAAGTTGGCTAACTTTCCTTGTAATTCATTTTTGGCTCCATCTATTTCAGCATAAATTTCGGATGCATTCTAAAGATAATTTTTAAATGAATTGGATTTAGAAGAATGTAAAGCATGTTTTTAAGGAGACACTGAAAGATAATTTCTTCCTTATTATGAGGCTGAGTAAATTTCAGGTCAGGTCTACTAATGTCTAGAATATTACAGATAGGCATTCATCTATTTCTCTTGCATCTTTGACTCCTTTTTTACTTATTGCTTTCTTAGCATTCAGATACTGCCATTTTCAACCTGAAAGCTAAACAAACTAAAATAAATCTAGTTTCAGGACTGGAGCGATAGTACAGGTATAGGGCACTTGTCTTGCACACGGGTAACATGGGTCGACCCCTGGCAGAAACATATAGTCCTCTGAGCCTGCAAGGAGTGATCCCTGAGCACAGAGCCAGGAGTATACCTTAAGCACTGCCAGATGTAGTCCCCATAGTCCCCCCAATTTAAATAAACAAAAATCCCCTAGCTATTGTGATGCTGTTCAATTTTATAGTGCTTTGGTTCACTGCATTTTTAGAAAATTTCTACTTAAAATTTTCAAAGTAGTTTTTTTAATTTTGTATGCTAAATATACAAAACTATTAAATACAAAACTTATAAGTGAAACATATATAGGTTAAATATAAATTTCAATACATATTACTTTCTGCCAAGTTACCTGTGCTGTTCTATATGTATCTATCAGCAGCCACTAGCCATGTATAGAGCTGTGCTTTGAAAAGGTAAATTTTTAAATTTTATTTACTTTCAGTAGTTTAAACTTAAGTAGTCATAAGTGGCTAAGTGCCTACTACACAATGAAAGAAACTGAAAAACACTTGGGTCCCCTGAACATATTTTTATAGTGCCAACTCACTTAATAGATTTGAGTTGCATTTGCTTATCCTTTGGTGACACTGAGCCCTGTTGTTATCTGCTGAATAGACAGATCTAAGCAAGTGACTAATGTCCTTACCTTTATTATATCATCAAGTTCAGAAAGGGTCAGTCGAGGTGTTTCTAGAGAGTCTGAAGATGTCCTCAGAGTTGCATTCACACCTTCCACCTGCTCCCTCATTCTTTCATGTTGTTTCTTCAGGAAGGAAGAGAAGGGACAGTTGAGGAGAATGAAGCACCAGGGAGAGATAAGCATCAACATCATGTCACTGCACGCAGAAAACCTGTATTCCTGTCTTAGCCACACCACCTAATTGCTGTGCGACTGGGGAGTTCTCTCTAGCTAGTGCTCAAACACTCATCTTTGTTGATTAAAATTGATCTGTTCCCATTTTTCATTGTCATTGAGGTAACATGGTTACAATAGTTTTTACTAGGTTATGCTTAAGGTATATAGCATCACTTTCTGCCTGCCTTTTCTTCCTCCCTTCTCATCCTTCCGCCACAGTGAGATTTCATTGTGCCCATCAATATCTCAGTGTCAAATTCTTATCTTTAACTTGGAAATAACAAAGGTGAGTATCTTGTGAGAAATGAAGCATGGAGCTATGATTATCACTTACACCATCACCATCTTGGAAGAGTTAACACTTCAGTGAGGATTGGGACCCTTTCCTCCATAAATGCATAGTAGGACAATAGATACAGGACTGAACAGTAGCTCAGTGGTTGCAGTATTTGAAAGATAAATTCTCAAAATTGCATTTAATATGTGCTGACTTTAGGTCAACTAGTTCATTTGTACAGGAACAGTTTTCATGTCATTTAAAACTATTTAAGTGGTCCCATTATCGTAGCTTAAAACTCTGATCTTGCACCTATCACATTGAGCAATTTTTCTGCAGGTACTTGAATGTTTCAAGAAGGAAAATTTCCCAAGTGCTAAAATATTTTTAATGAACGATTTAATTTTGAAGTTCAAGGGACAGGGATATTATGACCCTGAATAATTATGGAGATTCAAAGGAATTCAGAGTTTGAAAGCAACACAGAATAAAATTTTAAGAGGGAAAAGCAGAATACTCATTTTACAGTCTAAGTGAAACAGAGTTCAAGTTACTTTAAAAATGGTAATTTAAATTGGAATTGAAAGATGTAAGTTATGGCTTTCTGAGATGTCATAGAAAAATTATGAAAGAATAGATACAGAATGACATGCTTTAAAATTTTCCAGGTCCACTGCAATATCCATTTATTTTATTCCACGCAGTCCTTCCTTGTTCAGTGGAAGGGACAAATAAAACCCATCTTCTCTAAATAGTATAGATGACAAAGGTCAAGGAGAATAAAATAATTCCATTTGAATATCCTCTTAATGCAAGAACATTGAAAATCAATTCTCCTTCAATATTCATCAAGCTTAATACTTATACTATTTGGGATTAATTGTTTTATCACCAAAAGGAAAGGTCGTTATTCACCACTACTCAAGAGCAATCTTTCAGGTGTGTATATTAATTTATGTAAAGAAAAGAGGTAAAAAAATAGTTAATTTATTTATCTCTATCACAGAAGCTGAGACATGACCCATTCTGTGCTTATATTTGAATGGCCTTACCCCAAGATCATGGCCATAGTTCAAAGCTGTAAGCTAATAGCATTATATAATAAGCTTATTTGCAAGAGTTGGAAAATGATATACTTCAAGGTTTCCCCACTTATCATCTATAGCACTAGACAGAAATGAATAAAATTAGCTTTGAAATAAAAGGATTCCCATAGGAATATGGTCCATTTGAACAAAAGAAGGCCTTGGAAACTAATAATTATAAAAATAACATAATTAGCACTACTTGTTATGCTTCTATATTCATTTCACATATGCAGGTTACTCAATCATAAAATTCTAGAAACTGTACTGCAAAGCAGAATTTTGGACTCTATGCAAATTCCAAACTTGTATTTTTTAAAATAGCATTTTAGTTACATTTTTTAAAATATAGGATTTTATATTTACCTCATAAAGATTTTTGTCTTTCTGGAGTTGGATATAAGCAGGATGTTAAATAAGTAATACAAATATTAGTTGTGTAGCTACTGCTTGCATGCACCTACATGGTAAAACTATGTGGTTTATTTTTTTGCATTGAATAAAAATGGAAATTTTGGACTTACTCTTTTTTAAGCCATTTGTATGTCTAACAGTGAAATATGAAGTAAAAACAATTGCATTTGGTAGAGGAGACAGATCTATGAAAAGTTGATCATAACAAGGAAATAGAAAGGTACATAAGGCCTTCTATGGGATTGTCAGAGCATCTGCTCACCTGTGAGTGGTGGGATAGATTCCTGAAAGAGGTGTTGCCTGGCTTTCCCAGACAACCCAGGGAAAAAAAAGTCTAGATTCCAAGGAGATATATTATAGATAGATTTTCCCTGGTATTAGGAAGTAGAGTTCCTTTGAAATGTTTTATAAGCTGATGTGATGCTGACAAAATGAAGAATCAATTAACATTAATTTATATGGCAACGAGTTTTAGTGTTTTCAGATCCCAATAAAACCTACCAAATCATACCAATAGTACATAAAACCTTAATAATTGAAGTGTATAATGAAAGCAGAAATGATGTTACAAATATACAGTCTATATAACGTTGTTCCCAGAGAAGGAGCTTGGTGGCGTCACTTTGGTTGCTCTTGATGTGTATTAACTCCAGAACAAAGGCAAAAGTTTTGTAAGCTATTGCAAAACTAATGCCAGGGTTGGAGATAGTACAGGGAGTTAAGGCGCTTGGCTTGCTTGTAGCCAACTTGATTTCAGATCCCAAGAATTGTTAGGAGTGAGTCCTGAGCACAGAGTGATGAGTAACTCCTGAGTACAGCAGGTGAGGCTCCCAAACAAAACAAAACAATGTAAGTACCACTATGTATAAGAAAAAAGTCAATGATCACAATAACAGCAATCTGTATCATCAGAACTATGATTTAGATCAGCGTGGTGAGGATGAACTGGTAGAGAGCAAAACAGAAAGCGTGAATAGTTTATTTGCTAAAGAAATAATGGCACTTCTGAAAGAGATGAAGTGATGTACAGGATATCCTGTCAGTAAGAGTATTGCAAACCACAGTGACTAAAAAGAAGAGAGAGAAAGAAAGAAAGAGAGAGAGAGAGAGAGAGAAAAGGAAAATATCTGTCATAGAGGCAGGCTGGGGGAGTGAGGGATGGGAGCAGGAGGGAAGGAAACTAGGGACATTGGTATCAGGAAGTGTACACTGGTGAAGGGATGGGTGTTGGAACATTGTATGACTGAAACTCAATCATGAAGGGCTTTGTCACTGTGTATCTCATCGTGATTTAATTAAAACATTAAAAAAAAGAAAGAAAGAATGGCATTTAGGCTAGAGCAATTTCAGAGGAATGGCAAGGAGAAAAGGGCTAAAAATAATATAATGGTAAATAAAATTAGCAACCTAGACTCAGGTGTAGAAGAGGAGGGACAATTCAAGGATAATGCTGAGTCCTCATGACTATTTTGAAATCTGTATGAAGAAATTATGTATTATACTTCAAATTTCCTTGTGTAGTGTAATAATTCATGTATTAAACCAGGAATACTTTCCTGATCAGTATTATTATTCTAAAAATATTGGCTAATGGCTTGCACCTTTAGAAATAGATTATGAATATTGAAATTAACTTGATTTAGGGTATTTTACAGTGATGACTGAAAATCAGGGTAAAAAGTCGAGTTGACTGCCAATATAAAACAAATAATGTTTTATATTGTTTTATATTGAAATAATAAATTTCTTCATAGTTATTTCCTATTTTTAATGATGCTTTTATTCCATTATATTCTATGAATATCCAAAGATCCACATGTTTTCCTAATGAAAGATAATGCCTCTCAATGGTGGTTGTTGTGAATCTACACCTTATGGAGAGCAGATGTGACAATCATTTCTGTTCTCTAAACATCACGATGAATCACGACCATTCTGTTATTCGTCGATTGCCTCGAGCAGGCCCCAGTAATGTCTCCTTCATCCTAGCTCTGAGATTTTTAAGAAAGTGATATATTCAAGGCTCTTTAGGAGAATGAGACCCATCATTGTTACTGGTATTTGGCATATTGGGTATGCCACAGGGAGTTTGTCAGACTCTGCCGTGTGGGCAGGTTACATTCGGTAGCCTGCCAGTTTGTCCAAAGTAGAAATGAGATAATAAGATGTCATAATAAGATTTGCGGCCGCGCGGTTCCGGGAGCTGGGTTTTATAGTCTCTGAGTCTTGGCCGTTGATGGGATTACACGGCGCCAGGGGGCCAGTTGGTGGGTGTGACCCCAGCCTACTGGAATTCGGAGGATCTGGGTGGAGGATGCTCAGCCCCGATCCGAGTAGGCTTGGAGATCTCAGCCCCGGGACCTGCTTGCCTTTGTTCCTCTGCCGGTACCTTCATGTGTGTGGAGAGTGGTCTCAGCATGGTGTTGGCTGGTTCTGGAAGTCTTCGGCTGCCCGGAGCCCTGGTCAGGGCGGGGAGGAAAGCTCAACCCGCTCCCCTCCAAGCAGTCCCAGCGAGGACAGCCAGGAACGGGGGCAGGAGACTGCACTGTTCTCTTCTCTTCTAAACATGGTGTGCACAAATCCTCTGGTTCCAAAGACAACCACCTTTGCAAATTATGTTAACGTATAGACATTGTCCTTTACTTCTTTGCATTAGCATGACTTTGGCTTGAGTAAATACTCTATTTCTACTACTGTTGGCCAGCCAGCCTGTGAGATATGCCTTTTTGAGTTTACAAATATCTCTGCAGGAACATGGCTCTGGGCTGCTTTGGTGTTCTAGAACTCTTAGTATAAATTAAGAAGAGGAATAGCTAACAGTTTACTCACTTGTGAGAGTAATAATCTATATGAACACAACAATTATTAAATTTTAATTTTATTTACATGCACATAATTATATTAGTAAATAGAGGTGGAAAATACAAATATTTAAGCAATATACATATTTAAATATAACAATATTTTTAAGTATATTGTTCCTTATTTTTATTTCATATTGTCTATGACTGAAAAGCATTTATAATTATTGTGCACTCTACCTCATGTTCCCGCTGCCTGGCTGTTGTTGCCCTGTTCATATCTTCAGCATCCCTGACACGGTCAAGAGCCTGGTCAAGTGATTCCTGGAGGTCTGAAAACTTAGCATTGTAGTCGTCCAGCTGCTCCAAAACGACCGGAAACAAAGAGCGAGTGTCATTGTGCAGTCTCTGCCAATTTTCAGCCTGGTTTAACACTGGGAAGAAATGAATATAGATTCAGTTTGGCCTCTGTCTCCTTCCATTCTGTCTAGCATTTAGCAGAGTTGGGCTCTGCCTTCTCTAGCAATAGAGATTGAAGCTGCTCATAAAAACAATACCATGTTTTAGATTAAAAGCAAACCAATACTACATTTTAGGGTTTGAGAGAACCTGGAAGCAGTCAGGCAGAAATTAGGTTCTGACTATTTTCCAATTGAGATTATGTTTCATGTAGAAAATATTAACCTTATTAATAACTTTGTTGTATAAAGAGAATTTGGATATACTATAGATTTACTATTACAAAGAACAATGATCTTATCTAACAAATGACATTCACGTTCACTCTTTTTCTGTATTCTCTCCAGATAATTCTTTCCAGTTAACTTCTTTATGTAAAAGCTAAGCTATTGTTTTGCATATAAAGATGCAAAATGGCAATGAATGTGAAATGCATTCATTCTTTTCTCATTTTTAGTGTGGGGGCCACTCCAACTCATGCTCAGAAGCTTCCTGGTTCTCTGAGTGGTGCTGGGGACAAGGGGAGGTTGTCATGTGGTAAAGGAATCAGACCTAGGACCTCACACAGGCAAGGTATGTGCTCCATTAAAAGATATGTGCTCCATCCCTAGCTCACAATATGAATCTTCTTAAATTTTGGAATTTAAATTGGTCTCAATTTTCTATTCAAAGTTATAAAAACTGATTTTGTGACTCATTTTTCCATGTGATAGCAGCCTGTCTTGTTGAGGTTTTGTATTTTCTTTATTCATTGATGAGATCAGAAGATACCAGGTCAGAGGCTGAGTGAAGAAGTGGTTGAAAAAGCATTCACTGAGCGATAGTATAGCAGGGAGGGCGTTTGCCTTGTATGCAGTCGACCCGGGTTCAATCCCCGGCATCACATATGGTCTCCCAAGCAACACCAGAAATAACTCCTGAGTGTAAAGCCAGGAATAACCCCTAAGCATGGCTGGGTGTGACCCAAAAAGAGAAAAAAAATAGAAAAAGCATTCACTTGGTAGGAGGCCTCAGTGAGACATATATTTGCTCCCATTTCTCTCTGGCAGTCTTGTTAAATTGCAAAATAGATGAGGTGCTGGAAGTCTCTGGCTCTGATGTTATTTATAGCTGAAGTCTTTATGACTGTCATCTCAACCTGACTTAGAAATGGAGCCTGAGATTCTTCTTGTCTCCAAGGCTTTGTATGTTTGCTATTATAATATGCCTTAATGTAAAAATAATGTTCCTCTTTAAAGTTAACACTGGTGGTGGGATTGATGATAGAACACTCTATGTAAAAAACTCAATCATGAATAGCTTTGTAAATTACAGTGCTGCTTTAATAAAAAAAAATTTTTTTAAAATGTTCTTGAGTAATTGGCGGAAGTTGAGAGTGACATCTGTGGGACACTGTGCTAATGGAGGTGTTAATAATCCTTTTGTGTTATGGACATCTTTGCCATCTACTGAAGTATTTGCTACCCTTTTAATAATGTTTTAAAATGTACAAAAGGTGATTCAGGGCTGTGGCTCAGTGCACGTGAGCACCTGCCTTACATATGTGAGGCCCTGGGTTTGATCAATCTCTGATACTGCAGAAATAAATTAAAATGTATAAATGAAAATGTGTAGAATTTAAAAAATGAGATCAATATTTTAAAAATAAAAATAACAGTGTATATCAAATAGTCAAATAATAGTGTATATCAATGCATAAAACTATAAGCTTTAGAGGTGAAACTAATACTACATCAAATTACTCTAATTGTAAATTACTGATTAACAAAACTAGTTTTGAATTTTAAAACTTTTTATTTCTTTTTTACTTGGGGGGTGGGGGGCACCGTTGGCAGTGCTTGGGATTTACTTCTGACTGCACTCAGGGATCACTCCTGGTGAGACTCAGGGGAGCATATATGGTGCCAGGTTGACTGTGTGCAATAGCTCACTGTACTATTGCTTCAGCCAAAAGTTATAAACTAATAGCAACCACTGAAATACATGTATATCTGTATATTTTGTATAGATAAAAAGGACACAGGGTCCAAGGAAGTAGTTTGTATAAACACAAGACAGCAGTGGCCTATCTCTCCCGCCGCCTACCTTCGGTAATCTCACGCCCCTTCCTGTAGGGTAACATTGCTTTGTCCTTCCACAAGAAGTTTAGGTTTATCTGGTTACACCCATTAATCTGGTTACACCCATCACAGTGCTCCAGAGGCACTTCCACTTCCATTATGTTTACATGTAAACATGTAAACAGTCTTCCCTATGCTCTCCTTCCCACCCAATTAATCAGCTTTCCCCTTAACTCGACTTTGTTAATCTGTAAAATCAGTTTCCCAGAAATCTATGATTTTATATGTATGAGTGAAATATTGCCTTTCTCCTCTCCTTATGCCTTATGAACAGTTTACTTTAAAGTAATATCCTTTTTGTATAGATATAGGAAGACCGTTAACATTATGCTTTGTAATTTAGGATTTGATTGACCTTGAATATTATTCACTCCCGGGCATCTGCTTTCTCGACTTAAGCCTCAGTTGCCCTTAGTTCCTAACACCCCAAAAGCAGGGTCCCGACGAGGGACTGAATGGACCCAGGGCAAGCGGTGGGCTACCCTGGCAGCGAAATGGGCCAGGCCAAGGTGCCACGATTCTTAACTATAAGTTAAGAGTTTGATCATAGACAAATGCTGTCATGATCCAAAGGTAATGACAAGACTAGGATCCTGCTAGGGGTGGGAAAGACTATCTGGCCTGAGCACCGTAGTCTGAGATCGAGATGGCCCTAGGAGAGCAATTCTATAAGTTTAAGATATTTCTTACTGTATCCACACAAAATGATTTATATTATATTCTTATATGCTTGTCGGACAAGGAGAGGAGAGGCACGCCCATGGGATTATGCTCTAGGGTGGGTCCTCCTGCTGAGGAAGGATCTGTCCTAGGAGCGGTCTTCCCTGAGGCTAAGATTTCTACCCCTATTGATTTCTACCCCTATTGATTGTGACCGCACCTATGTGTAACTGTTTCCCCAATTCCACATGGAGAGAGGATTTAACTAGACTGTAGGAGTGGGCTGGAGGTTCAGAGAGGATCAGAGGAGAGAGGATGAAGGGGGAGGGAGAAGGAGAATGAAGTAGCTGGGGGAGGAAGAATGGGGAGCAGAGACAGAAGAAGGGAGCAGAGAGAGAGAGAAGGAGAGAGGGAGCAGAGACAGATGAAAAGAGAATCAGAATAAACTACGACTAATACCTACCAGTTTGGCCCTCGTTCCTTCCTCTGCCTGACCATCGCCATCGACCTCTCCGGGGTGGGAGAAGGGTGAGACTACCGAACGAGGGCGGCGGGAGAGATAGAGCCACCGCCGCTGTGGGTGCCGTGCCCCCTATTTGTGTGAGATTACACACCTTCCCACACCCCAGGGAGGTGGATGGCAATGGGCAGGCGAAGGAAGAAAACGAGGGCTAGGCTGGTTGGTGTCAGTTGAAGTTTATTCCATTCCCATCTCCATTCTCCTCTGATTCTCCTCCTGCTTCTTCCTCCCCCATGCAACTTCATTCTCCTCCTCAATCCCCCTTCATTCTCCTTCTGGCTCTGGAATCTGGATCCCCTTTCTCCTCCTTCTGGAGTCTGGATTCCCTTCTCTTTCTCCTTCTGCAGTCTGGATTCCTGATTCCCTAGTCCACTCTTATAGTCTAGTTATATCCCCCAGCATTGGGGGGTTGGGGTAACAATTACACATAGGTGTGGTCACAATCAATAGGGGTAGAGTTCTTTCCCTTGGGGAAAACCGCTTCTAGGACAGATTTTCATTAGCAGGTCGACCCACCCTAAAGCAGAATCCCATGGGTGTGTTTCTCTTCTCCTTGTCCAACAAACATATAAGCATTCATAATATTAATCATTTTGTATGGACACAGTAAGAAATACATTAAGCTTATAGAATTGCTCTCCTAGGTCTATCTTGATCTCAAACTATAGTGCTCAGGCCAGATAGTCTTTCCTAACCCTAGCAGGGTTCTAGTCTCGTTGTTACTTTTGGATCATGACAGCATTTGTCTATGATCAAACTCTTAACTTATAGTTAAGAATCGTGGCAATTTGGCCTGGCCCATTTTGACGTCAGGGTAGCTCACAGCTTGCCTTGGGTCCATTCAGTTCCTTGTCGGGACCCTGCTTTTGGGGTGTTAGGAACTAAGGGCAACTGAGGCTTAAGTCGAGAAAGCAGATGCCCGGGAGTGAATAATATTCATAGCCAATTAAATCTTAAGTTACAAAAGCATAATATTAACTGTTTTCCTGTATCTATACAAAAAGGATATTGCTTTAAGTAAACTATTCATAAGACATAAGGAGAGGAGAAAGACAATATTTCACTCATACATATAAAATCATAGATTTCTGAGGAATCTGACCTTACAAGTTAACAGAGTCTGATTAGGGGGAAAAAACTGATTAACTGGTTGGGGAGGAGAGTATAGGGAAGAGTTTACAGATAAACACAATGGAATGGAAGTGCCTAAGGAGCACTGTAATAAACCGGAGTTCCTTGTGGCAAGGCAGGAAGAACAAACCAATGTCATCCTATAGTAGTTCATTATGAGAAAATTTTCCTTGCATGTGTGAGTTCCTGGGTTTGATTCCTGACACAGCCAAATAATCAAATGAAGGTAAAGTTATTTTTTAGGAGATATGGGTCACACCTGGGGGTGTCCAGGAATTTTTCCTGGCTCTACATTCAGGAATCACCCCTGGCAGGGCTCAGGGAGGCCATTTGGGGGGTGCCTGGGATCAAAATTGAATCAGGTGCATGCAAGACAAGTGTACTGCTATAGTACTTCTCCAGTCCTGTCTGCTGTACTACTTCTCGGACCCCCAATAAAAAAGGGACACAAGTTCATTGTAACTTTTCCCATCGAGAGTGTAATCTGTTTCTGACCCTTGAATCTGAGATGATCTTGATAATAAGAATAGATAAGGACATTACTAATCTCCAAGATTGGAACTCAGGTCACCTTGCACTCTCCATTCTCGGAATGCTGCCCCAGTATGAACAAGTCTGCCTTGCCTTGTTGAGGATAAGAAAGAACTCTCATTGAAAGAGCACTACTGGGGGTTTGGTGCCGCTAGCAGGTCAATCTGTACTTGTGAGGTGAGTGCATCAGCAGCCTCATGGTGCCTTCAGACTTCTAGATACCCCAAAATTACTGCTGTGCCTTTGGCCAGACTCCGAAAACTTGGAGCAAAGTTTACCAAGAAAGTAAATGGCCAAACGGCCAAAAGTTAGGTATGTGGGAGACACACCCACAAACCACCTCTGGCTCAGCTATATAATTGGAGGCATGGCCTCTCTGGTTCCTGATTGAACTACTTAACGGCCATGATTCCAGAGACTCAGAAACAAATCTCGAAACCCAATGGCTTTTGGCAGAAATGCATCCGGACCCTGCAGTAGGCTACTGGTGCTGGGCCACACCAGGTGGGAATAGGTTTTGTGCCTTGGTCTGTTCCCCCTGGCGGCCTGGTGGCCGTCATCCTCCAGAAGCCACTGGACAGTCAGGTTTGGGCCCACAGTGATGAGACACTTGGGGCCTCACAGGATGGGGGTGGAGCCGGCCCTTTCCTCCCCATCCCAACAAGACCCCGAGTCGCCACCCACGAACGACCTCTCTGGCTCCTGATCAAGCTACTTAATGGCCATGATCCTAGGGACTCAGGAACAAATCTTGAAACCCAGCAGCTTTTGGCAGAAATGCATCTGGACCGCACAGTAGATTACTGCCGCTGGGCCACCCCAGGGGGGAAAGGGTGCTGCCCCTCCACCTGCTCCCCCTTGGTGGCCTGGTGGCCACCATCTTCCAGAGGCCATTGGACAGTCAGGTTTGGGCCCGCAGTGACGAGACACTTGGGGTCTCATGGGATGGGGGTGGAGCCAGCCCTTTCCTCCCTAGCCCAACAAGACCGTGAGTCACTGCTCACGCACGGCCTCTCTGGCTCCTGATTGAGCTGCTTAATGGCCATGATCCCAAAGACTCAGGAACAGATCTTGGAACCTAGCAGGTTTTGTCAGGAAATCTCTCCATATTTAGTTGTTAAAGTTTTGGAATTTCAAAATTGCACAGCCACTACTGCGACCACGCGACATCATGTATTATTCATGACCAGCAATAGAAAACAAATTGTCTACTGTTGCCTTTTTGACAGATCTGAGTATTGGGGTAAAATCCCAAATAATAATGGGTGTGGTGTCAAAATGTTGAATGTGATCAATGTATAGAGAGAGTGATTTGGAAATCATCTGCTCCACAGGTAGGGGAAGGGTTTGGGATGGGGGTATACTGGGGGTTTTGGTGGTGGATAGTGGGCACTGGCGAAGCTACGGGTGTTTCATTGTATGACCGAGAGTCAAACCCGAAAGCTTTGTAACTGCTGTCACGGTGATTCAATAAAAAAATTATAAAAAATAGGGAAAACAAAAGTAAGGTGGAGTTCATGCAAAATTCAATCAGCCTAATCAGTGGCTGAATAAATAGCAGTACTCCTACATTAAAAAAAAAAAGAAGAAGAAAGAAAGAGCACTCCAGTCATCCTAAGACCCTGGACATGTAAATGTGAATAAGTTCATCACATGAGGAGAGACTACCTGTTTAGACTTAGTCCAAACCATTTAGGCTGTATCTCACCCAAATTGCCAGTTCATGTGACCAATTAATCTGTTGATGAGCAAAGTAACATTTTAAGTGAATACATCTGGGAAAGGGTTGGAGTGATAGCACAGAGGATAGGCCATTTGCCTTGCATGCTGCCAACCCGGGTTCGATTCCTCTGTCCCTCTTGGAGAGCCCCGCAAGCTACTGAGAATATCCCGCCCGCATGGTAGAGCCTGGCAAGCTCCCTGTGGCTTCGATATGCAAAAAACAGTAACAACAAGTCTCATTATGGAGACATTACTGGTGCCTGCTAGAGCAAATCGATGAACAACAGGAGGACAGTGCTACAGTGCTACATCTGGTATAAGTGGTGACAGTTAAGTCATAACCATTACTTGAAAAGTGACAAAGTCATTAGTTCACTAATACAATTATGACTTTTGCTTAACTCATCATTAAAGACTATTGGAGGTTAAGTCCTTAAAAGTCATTCATGAACTTTAGAACATGAGGATTGTTGAATTTTGTAGCTTTACTGTCTACTCACTGGGCTGGAGCGATAGCACAGCGGTAGGGCATTTGCCTTGCATGCAGCCAACATGGCCGACCCGAGTTTGATTCCTCCGCCCCTCTCGGAGAGCCCGGCAAGCTTCCGAGAGTATCTCGCCCGCACGGCAGAGCCTGGCAAGCCACCCGTGATGTATTCGATATGCCAAACACAGTAACAACAAAGTCTCCAATGGAGACGTTACTGGGCCCGCTCGAGCAAATCGATGAACAACGGGAGGGCCTTTACCTTTACCTTTACCTTACTGTCTACTCAATACGATTGCTCTCACTCTCACTGTGATTCTGGGAATTGATTTTCTTGACCTTGCCTTCCATACTTTGTACATTTTAACCAACTTCTTCTCAGGAATAAAAGTTCTACAGATTTCCTTCAGTATTTCTGCTCTGTCTCAAAAGTTTGAGAATGGGTCTTGACCTAAAGATTTTAGTTATATTTTCAACTGTGTCCTGAATGATTTCTTGAGACCATATGAAAATTCTAAATAGGTCTGAATACTGAGAATGTATATTGATCTTGGATCAAATGTCGCCTATGGCTCTTTGTCCCCTCCTAGATTCACAAAGAAACAAACAGTTACTGAACTCTAGGAATTAGAAGCACTTACATTCATGGGCTTCATCTGCCTCCTCATCCACAAGCTCTCGTTGAGTGAGGAATGGTTGACGGTGTCTAATCTCCTCAACCATCTTTTGGGCCAACCCCAGCTTCTCAGAGATTTCCTCAGAGCTAAGTTCCTGCTTTTCTCCATAGTACAACATCTTGCTGTTGATCTCTGAAAGGAAGGATGCGGTGAGAGAAGGAAATGAGAGAATGCAGAGCATGTTGGTGATGTCAGTGAAAACACAGGCAAGTTAGAGTAAAGGGAAGGGCTGATCCTGCAAAAGAGAGAATCATTTGAAGAGAGTAACCTGATATGAAACTGCAGCAAACACTGACGAGCATCACATATTCTAGGAAGCAGTACAGTTTGAGGAAACCGTTCTCCTCAATTTTCTATTTGGTGTCTTTAAAAGACAAACAACCTATTACAAAGGCTGTCCTCACTTCAACTGCAAGTAGCTTCTGTAGTGACTGGAGAACACTAATACTTCACACACACAAATCTGAGGATTTTAATGAAACTTTTGTTTCAGGGCCACATGTGGTGGTTCTAGCTCAAGGGTTATTATTGACTCTATGTTGAGGGATTATTCCTGGTAGGGCTCAAGGGACAATGTGGGTACTGGGAATCGAACCTGGGTCATTTCTTGATCTTGGTCATTTCTTGATCACTTTCATAGTGAGGCGATGGAGATTTGAGAGCTGGCGGGACATCTAAGATTCCAAGAACTTAATAATTCTCTAAAAACTAGTAGATCTGAGAATTTTGTTTCCCTTTTTCTACTACATATGGTTAGATGGAAATTATATAATTGCTACTTTGTCCTACAGCGACTCTGGGAGGAAGCACTTTATCTTCCTGGCATAAATGAAATTGTGTGTCTGTGGTTCACTGTGATCTGTACGGTTGGTCAGACAAGCTGGATAAACAAACACTAGTGCGACATAAATCAAACCAGAATAAGGGCATGTATTTTACATGGGTCCTAGCTAGAAGGTCAGACACAGTTATTTTAGGGATGGTTGAGAATAAGGAATGACACATAATCAGTGTTGCACTACATTCTTGAATTCTGAAAGAAGGGAGATAAGTGGATGGGGGAGGAGCTTTTAATGCTACAAATATTTTTGAGAAACTTACAGAGCAACCAGAGATGCTTAAAATTGTACAGAGAAGTTAACGTTAATTTTTCAAGAGAAATAAAAACACAAACTTCTGAAATAAACCAAACTTGGATACTTTCCCCTTCAGACCTAGCACTTATAATGATGAATTTGTTGCCAACTTTTTTACAGTTATTATATTTACAGTTTGGCCTATGTCTGGTATAGATTAGAAAAAAGGAAATGATAACAATAACATCTTGCCTTTGGTCTTTGGATACTATTCAATTATTTTTGAAAGGTAAAAGCTGAAGGAAATTTTGTTTCCTATTTACATTTCTTTTGAATTTTTTCAACTTTTCCTATTCTTGAAGGTTCAACAGAGATGGTTTAGATTATTTCCAACTGAAACTTTGATGTCACTCAAATGAAAATTTGAGTGACGGCAAAGGCAATTATTTCTTCTGAATGGTTCAATAGGACACTGGCTTATTTGCTGCCTTGAGGGGCATTTATCTCTTAATCAAATTATGTAAACTAATCTAGAATCAATCTGACTTTTTGAAAAAGTCAATAGTTACTATTGACTATATAAATAAAATAAAGTATTTTATTGGGAGATGCAAAAATATGAGAGTGAGCACGTGGGTACGTTTTTGAAATGTATGTCATCTGTTTTTATTGTATATTATAGCTACCAAAGAAAATACAGAAAATGATTAAAGTTAGCTTGATGCATACCTTTGCCTGGAATATGTTCCTATACCTTGGTATAAAGATGTGAATCTCCTACTGTGGCCCCCTTAATTGCCACTGCACCCCAAGATACACTGAAGCTGTCAGCCTTTTAAAATATAGGATAATAAAAATGAAGGCAATACTAAATCTTAGACTGTGACCCAAGAAAATTCTCTTTATTTTTACCACCCGCAAAAGCGCTTGGATTCTGTTAATTAATTGAAGACTGACTTTCAGCATGCTCTTAAGATAGTCTTCAAAAACAAGCAGCCAGCACTTATCACAAGTTTGAGCACAGATACACACTCCTGCGTGAAGGAAGGTAAAACTACCACTAGGTTTTAGGGCAATAAAATCTCAGATGTATCTTCCCTGCTCTTCTTCTGGTGGAGCATGTTGCCTGACTGGTTCTTGAAAAATAACAGTAGGGTTCCTAATATACCTAAGATAATTTACTTAGGAAAACCTATTTATCTGTCTGAAATCAGCATTTTTTCTTAAACTAAAATAGGACTTCTTAAACCTTTTCCACACACACTCCTTTTGGTCCAAAATATTTTATGAGATTGCAGGTATAAAAAATATAGGTCTACAAACCAAACATTCACTGGTAATAAATCATAAAGAAATTTATTTTAAAATACCCCCCCCATTGTTCAGTTAACTGTGGGATCATGACCCACAGTGTAAGACGTTAGGATCTAGATAAATTTGATTCATACCTAACTCAGATAATAAAAAGAGTCTCAGAAAACCCAGAGAAACAAGCTTGAAAGGAAGAGCTCATTAACTTTAAACCTGTAACACCTGTGTCTCAAGATGCCAGACTAGGAAACGGCACATCTCTGCTGAACAGTTGGATAATGTGTGGACTAAAGTATTTAACAACCGTTTCTGGCGTCTAGAAAATACTAACTATGGTCATTGATTTTTTTTATTGTCATTAATAACATAAATATCTGCTTGACTTTAAGCTGCATCAGCAGGGAACATGTTTACCTTGGATTTTGTCTCTCATATTATGGGCTTGCTCTACAAGCTGAGTTGCATGGTTAATAGTATCCATGCTTTCTTTCTGAGTCAGCTGACCCTTTCTTGAGGCTTGAGTTTCCTGTAAAGAATACATATAAATACCAGATTATATTTAAGAGAAGGAAATATTATATATAGATGCATGTGGAGGCATTGTATCCTATAAACATAAATTTCCCTGGCATGCAAAAGTTCTATAGCATATAAAGTGTTCCAGAAATCAGCAAGGCTGATGTAATGATCAGCTTTAGAATTACAGAGTGCTATAAAATCTGCAGCTATTCCTATACATCAGTTATAGTTAAGTCCAAATCAACCACATTTTATATGTAATTTACCCTTTGAATTTTTATTATGCCTCAAGATGCCAGACTAGAAAATTGCCTGTGTCTGCAGATCAGTTTGGCACTGTGTGGGCTGAGGGGCTTATAGGTTCAAAGGGAAAACTGTTGAGAAAGTAGGCAGCCCTGAAATGTTCCATGCATCCTCTGGCTCCTGGGTGGTCCAACCACTGCTAAAATGGAATTACCACAGAGATATAAGGGATTATGTTTGCTAGGCTAAATATTGTTTTCAGTGCTTTATCCCAAACTCCCATCAGTATTGATGGTACTTGTGTACAAATAGCTGCTCAAGTAGATTTGGCTTGGAGTGAATGGAATTCTTCTCCAAGAAGCTGACTCTATGCTCTCATGAGGTCTGGAAGCCACTGTTTCACATTGTTCCCCAGTGTATGGTGAACATGAAATCCCAGTTCAAACATGACTTCTGAAGAAAGGCTGTCTGGGATTGTAGGTGTATTATTTCTGTGTGCCTTTGTAAAGCACAGAAACTGATCTAAAAAGCGGTTCATGACCAGGACACTGGCCTGTATGTGCAGCTCTTGGCCTTAGAAAGATGAACTCCTGACCAACAGTGCTTCAGTCTGGCATTTGGAATGCCCACTTTGCTAAGCTAGTGCCTTTTATTTTTTGATTCATCTTTGTAACAAAATTCTCTAGGATCTGAAAAGCAACATGTACAGAGGGATCTTCTTCACAAAACCTGACAGATCCATTGTATAGATTTCTCTCAGGAGAAGGAGGACACAAACTTCTTTCACCCAGTTCTACCCCAGATGGTTATGCCATGGTTTTATAGAAAATGTTTTTATGCTTCCCAAGCACAACACAAAATAGCAGTATTTAAGGAAGAGAATACAGAAATGGTATACAATATACCAGATGCTTTTTATCAACCCCAATTCTCCTTTATGCCATGCTTTATGCCAGACCAGCAATACCGCCATCAGGTTCTTCCCCAAGCACTGAGTTTTCTGAAAGGACAATGAATTACCCATAATCAATCTTTCTTTTGGCTTCTGCCATGCTTTCCAGAGATAAAACATTTTTGATCACCCTAAAATAAATGATGTAGAAAATAAGATGGATCATATTCTGGATTCCATCCCCTATCTTATTAAAAAAATGAAACAAAACATGTAAGTAAACAAGATAGAGGACAGAATCCAGTGAAAATAAACCCTTGGACTTTGACACAAAATTGGAGGATGCTAGATGGTGGCAGAGGGCCTGGGAACTGGGTCCCAAGTGGAGAACTAGAAATGACATAGGAACAGTGGAGGTCTTTGACATTTGGGTGATAATGGGATGAAGTAACATTTTACACCAACAGGATTAACATTAATGCTATCATAACCTTGTTACTTCAGTATCAATAAAATATTTAAAAAAACTACACAATGAAACATTTAAATGATTTTTAAAAAATTATAGTTGACTTTTATCCTATTAAAATTGATTTATACTTGCAAAGCATAACTCACTTTTTACTTTGGCTTCATACTTCAGGGAGAGTCCTATTTTTATTACTACGCTTATAGAACTCAATTCCTTCAAAAAAAATTTTTTTGAGTGGGTCACACCGGGCAATTCTTAGGGATTACTCCTGGCTCTGCCTGAGGACCACACGGGATGCTGAAGATCAAAGTTGGGTCTGTCACATGCAAGGCAGAGTCCTACCTGTTGTCCTCTTTCCAGCCCCTACAACTCATATCTTGATTTCAAACTTTTCACTGAAGCTATAAAGGCAGGTGGAAGATGTCTTCTATCAAATGAACAGCAGAGGGCGCTTATATTTAATAAAAGACCCACAAAGCCCACCATCTTACTGTTTTTTTTGTTTGTTTTTTTAATTGAGTCACTGTGAGATACACAGTTACAAAGCTGTTTATGATCGGGTTTCAGTCAGACAATGTTCCAATAGCCATCCCTCCACCAGCCATTTCCCACCACTAAAGACTGGGGACATTGGTGGTGGAAAATGTACTCTGGCTGAAGGGATGGGTGTTAGATCATTGTATGACTGTAACAAAATCATGAAAGCTTTGTAACTGTATCTCACAGTAATTCAATAATAAAAAATTAAAAATAAATAAACAAAATGTACAATTATACAATAACTATATATAAAAATATTACGTTATATAAAATACATAAAGTTTTAAATAAATTCTGTTTTTGATTGATTAAAAAAAGAAAAATGTGCAGATTTTTTTTGTTATGTAGTGGATTCTTTTCTCTAACACCATTTAAAATTCAAACAGATTAAGTGAAAATGATCATTAATATACAGGGCACAAATACACTATTGTTTAAGTTGGGATAATTTTGAGAGTAAAAATGGATAATTTTTAAGAATTGTCATGATACCTACCATTTCAGAATCTGCACACTGCTATCTTCTAAACGGCAAAGACTTCCTAGTACTTTACAACCCTTAATACATCTCTGTAGAGTATGGGGAAAATTATGTGCCATGGAGGCAGGGGGAGGGTTGTAAAGGGGTGTACTGGGAACATTGGTGATGAAGAATGTGCACTGGTGGAGGGATGGGTGTTTGATCATTGTATGATTGAAACTCAAACATGAAAGCTTATAACTGTATCTCATGGTGATTCAATCATCATCATCATCATCATCATCTCTGAGATATACTTAAATCTCTAACTGTCCTCTGGGCATCTATAGATACATTACCTGAAAATCATAAAATGTTCATACTGATCTGTTCAGTGCTTTTGGTCTTATTCATTCTTTTCTCTAATTCCAGCTTTCCTCCTTGCTGCTCCTCATATCTAATTGGTCACCAAATCATTTTAATTTCCTTGCTATTCCTTGACTTTCAGGTCATCTAGTTCCTCATTATTATGATCCCTATTTATTCCTGTTCACTAATAATTCTTCTCGGATGATAATAAAGTAACAATGAACCATTCTTGTTTGGACTACCATGGCAGTCTCCTAAAGGACATCTCTATTTTCAGATTCTTCACCTGCCCAACTCCTGCTACTGCAAAGGAATGTTATCTATGAAATTTCAAACATGATCAGTTAACTGCTTCAATGCCCTCCAAAGTATGCAGGATGAAATCTGTGTGTTACTGAGCCTGGTGGGAAGACTGTTCATAATCTGACCTGTAAGGACTTTCCTCTTTTTTTTGCCTTGCAATTAAACATGCATAAGGCCAAGGCCCAAATTTTTCAAGTTCCAAAAATACTATGTTGTTTCACATAACTGCTCTGTGGCATCTTTCCCTGCTTAGAGGTAGTTGATCAGCTCCTAGTCATTCTTTAATACACAGGGCCATACTCACCTTCTCTGAGAAGCCTTCCCTATTGTACCTCTGCTAGAATAGTTTATCTTGTCTTCCTTAGAGTTATCTTGTTAGCCTCTATTCCTGAATTATTTACAATATTTTTATCTTATTATTATTTACAATCTTATTTATCTTATTGTTTACAATCTTTAATCTTTCTTATTTAATATACTCTGATTTCCATGAGAATAGAAGCCTGATTATATTTACTTCCCATACCTGGTACATTCCATGATATTCCAGGTGTAAGTCAATGCTTTGAGTGGAAACTTAAAAAAAAAAAAAAAAAGAAAAATTCTGCCTTTTTTTCGTTAAAACTCAGGCACATTCACCTGTATGGAGGTGATGTACTTTTATTCCAATACCAAAGGCCTCTATGTGTGTGTTGATCACTTTTTCTGAGGTTGGAGGAGGGAAAGGAGGGAGATGGAGAAGGGGGTGGCATGGGACCTTTCTGCATGAAGACTTTACAATGGAACTTTGTGACTTGGGACCCATCTTGTTTCTTGAACAGCCACATGACAGGTGCAGCACCAAGATCTGGAGAGGACACCTGACCTCTCCCCTTGCCCAGTGCCTCGGACTCTCTGCATGACATGTTGGGAACATAGGAGAGGGAGCTTGCCATAGTCTTTGGTATTTTCAATATGATTAGTAGTGGCAAAAGAGACCCTTTAGAGCAGTGGGTATATGTGGACACAAATCTGTGGGCATTCTTTCCGGGGCTCCCAGGGTAAGGGATAGGAAAGGGCTATAGAAATGTAAATTGTGAGATTTGATTCAGTTGATAATTTGAAATAAGAGGTACTACTGAGTTTGAGAGGCAGTAGTACCAGGGTATTATAAAATTCACTTTGAATACCTATAATAATAGCTTTTATGTACAGTCAAATATTACTTTCTTGACAGAAGTTTTTTAACAATTTATTTATTTAATTATCTTTTGCTTTTTGGGTCACACCTGGCGATGCACAGGGGTTCTTCCTGGTTATGCACTCAGGAATTACCCCTGGTGGTGCTCAGGGGACCATATGGGATGCTGGGAATCGAACCTGGGTCAGCCGCGTGCAAGGCAAACACCCTACCCACTATGCTATTGCTCCAGCCCCGACAGAAGTTTTTTAAGCCAAAGATTTTCTTAAATTTGTCTAAGAATCACTCTTTTTTTGACTTTCTTAGACTAAGGGCTTCAAAGACGCTTGAGAAGTCAGCACAATCAGCACTAGTATTTGTTTTTGAAATATTTCAATGGGTTTTGTACCACTAGGACTATTGAATTGTCTTTTTTCCCCAATTAGGATTAATAGAAATACATGGATATCTGTTCTGATAAGTTTTATTAACTTCCCACTTTAGTGTTTTGTTGCCCAGAACAATTTCTATTGCAATATTACCTCAAACTGGCCTGTGTTTCTCCCTACAAAAGTGTAAAGTCCATACTTTTCTCATATTGAAAATGGAAAATAATTCAACAGGAGGTTCAGTTAAACTGTGTCTGAGCTGTGAGAGGAATTAATCACCATAAAAATATTTTCTTAAGGATTGAGACACTTTGGGCAAATTCCACCCATGATACCAACATGAAATACCAATGAGTTTTCACAAGAGTTTCTTTGAGAAATTTCTTTAGAAATTGAAGAGGTCTCACAGATCTTCAAGTGCGAATGCTTGAGCTAATAGACATCATTACATGGAAAGGAGGGATACAATTTTTCTATGTATTTAAAGGTAGCTCTATCACTTAAGGGTCAATTAAGTAATTCACCTTTTAAAGAATATTTTCTCTTAATATTTTAAGAGGTCTAAGGTCAATGATGTTATCCAAGTAGACAAGGACTACAGCTTTTCTAAAGCACTTCAACAATAGACTTTAAACACCAGAATCTGAAAGAAAGTCCAGAGACTTTGAGCAGCACTGGGGGAGTCTAAGCGGAAAAATATGCTAAATATTTTAACATCATAAATATGGCAGCTGATGGCTGGTTGTATTTTTATTTTTAGTAAGAGGAAGGTTATTTTTCTGTTAGGTTTTTTGGAGAGTTTATTGGATTAGATCTTTCTGCTGCAGCTAGAAAAATTTCTCACGTCTTGTTTGATCGTTTGACTCTACCCATGTTTCAATGTTTTTCTAATTAATTTGTGACCCTTTACACATAATATTTCCCTCCATATTTTTCTTAGTCTAGTTTATTTTGCATTTTCTTAGTTGTTTTATTAAGTATTTAAATTTTTATCTTGTTAAAACTGTTCTCTCTCTCATAATACATCACACTAAACAAGTGTAGTATTATTTCCTTTCGAAGTTTAAAAACTATTTAGTTCAACAGAAGTGAATTTAAAGTTTAAACTCAAGTCTTTAATCTGTCTTGAATTTATTTTAATGTATGATTGGAAAGTGGTTGCATGTGACTTTTCTTTTCCTGCCAAACTCCAAAACTGCTTGCTCAGCACAATTTCTTTTCTTTTCTTTTTTAAAACTGCATCCTTTAACAAACATTTGAATTTTATACTCTATAATAAAAAGTTCATTTCTAGAGACTCTCTAGCTCTTAGTCGTAAAATGCTAGGAAGGGAAAATTGTTGAATGACTATCCGTATTAGTACCATCAACTCTATGAACCAGCAGCAAATCCAACCAAAGTTTTCCTATAAACAGTTTTTCAAGGAAGCCAATCAAAATGGGAAGTGATATAGAGACTAAAATCTGTTAACTTTTTCCATGGATCTTGTCTTGATTTATTTAAGGGACACGGGTAACTGCATTTATTTCTGGCTTTATAAATTCTCAGTCATTTGAGAGTAGTTAAGCTCTAACCAGCAATATCCTTCCTCTGAAGGCAGTCTCCAAAACCAAGTACTTACCCTTTCAGTTAATTCCTCCACTTCAGACAGAATGCTTTTCATTGTGTTTTCAGCATTGTTGATTTGTATCTTTCTGAGGACATACTGGTTTTCTCTTTCTGACAATTTAGTCTATAAAAAATATTATTTTGAAAATACTGAGCAGATTGCACATCAAGTTTACAAACACACACACAAAATGCTTTTAGTGTAAGTTGACCCAAAGTAGAGTGTAAGCTTCTGCTTCCCAGGTGGCTGTTTTAGAAAGCTGCTGCAGCTAGAAAAAATGAAAAATCATGAAATTTAATGATACGTGAATGAATCTGGAGAGTATCATGCTGAGTGAAATAAGTCAGAGGGAGACAGACAGATATAAAATAATTGCACTCATTTTCGGGATATAAAAAATGCATAGTAGGGGAATAAGTAATGCACAAAGACAATAGAAACAAAGGCCAGGAGACCTGGTTCTTAGGAAGAAGCTTGCCACAGTTGGGGGTGGTGGAGGGTTAGGACAGAGAAGGGACCACCATAACAATGATAGAGGAAATGATCACTATAGATAAGAACTGGGTGCTGTAAGCAGATAATGTGATCTGCATGATATCCTCTTAATAACAGTCCTGCAAATCACAGGGCCTAAAAGGAAAAAGTGTCAAGCATAAAGACAGGTTGTGGGGTGAGAGGGAAAGGGAGACCAGGGACATTGGTGGAGGGAAGGGGGCACTAAAATTGTGAAATGATTGGTGCTCAAACATTCTAAGACTGAAACTCAATCATGAATGAGTCTGTGACTTTATATTCAATTTACAACAGAGAGAAGAAGGCCACTGCTGGCTGGTATGGAGAATGAGCTCTGCAAGAGGGCACCAGGAACTGTAAGGGACTGAAATGTTGTAAACTTCACTCCCAAAGCTGGCTATGGGGTCAGGACCTTTTTCTAGTTTTCCCAAGTTCCAATAGGGGTATCTGAGCTTTACATTTTAATTTTTAGTATACAGTGAAGGAAACAATCAATCCACCAGATCATCAACATAAATTAAATTGGAAGTTCGGTTTCTTACTTTGGGTATAAAGGTAGTCATTCTAATTATTTGATTTTTGAGACATTTGATCCAAATGGAGCTTCACTGAAATTACTTTGGAGAAGTCCTTTACCTTCCTGTCAATGATTATTGCAGATATCCTACTTCTCAAAAGATGGTGTTAATGCTTCTTTACTTTTGTGAAAAACCTATGTTAGTATCTGTTTTTCAATAACTAATAGTAACCCAAAGATCTCTTTGGATGTTTGCTTTTGGGATAAAAACAAAATGTGAAAATAGTTTTCAGCGTTGATTTTGCAAAGAGCCCTTCTAGACGTATCCTGCACTACACACAGTACTATAGACTGCCAAGCTCCTTCCCTGGGGAATGACAATTTGTAGTCTATGTATTAGTAAATGTTTTTCCTGCTTTAATTAGCTACATGCCAGTAGTATTTTTGATCTTATGTGCTATTTGATATGATTTGGTAGGACTTTTTTTGGATCTGTAATACTCAAAAAAAATTCCAGACAAGTGAGTTATAATTGCTTTTTGGTTTCACGCCATTTTGATTTAAGGAAGGTATCACGGGAGCACAGTATTTTGGGACAGTGGGGGAAGCTTGTCTACCCATCTTGAAGTTATGCTGTGGGAAGTAAGGATTCAAATGCTATGAATAGGCCCAAGTCTGAGTTACTCCTCTGAGAATTAATGGCTTCATCTGTCCAGACAGATAAGTTTAGACCAGAATAATTCCTAAGATTGAACTAGAATTGAGCAAGATTCCAGTCAATCTAAAATTTTGTGATTTTTGTTTATTCTATACATACTTGGTCAATTGTTCTGGAAATCAAGTGTATCTCCAAAAGTAGAGAAGTGAGCACTTTCCATGCTAGGTGTATATCTGAATCTGAAATCTTTACAACACTTGGAATAGGTGCATTAATGATTCTCATGAGGAAAAAGACTAAAGAGATTCAATAACTTGTCTAAGGTCATATAGCTAATACGTGTTAGAGCTGGGATTTGAAGGCAAGGCCACCTGGTTTCTAAATTTGTTTTGCTAAACTAATAAAGTAAAAAAAGTGTTGGCATTAATTTTACTGCTTCTTGAACAATTTTTTAAAAAAACGTCTGTAATAAGAACATACTTAGAAGAGAAAAAAATACCATTTAAAGTTTGAGGTATATAAGCACTCTTTTTGGCTATTGCCTGCCTTTAGCTTGTTTATTTGCTATTACCCAATAACCTTATGGGAAAAACAGAACCTACAATAGGTTTATGTGTTTGAGTGTATGCATGAATGTGTGAAAGTGAGAGGAACACATGACAGTGAGAAAGAGGGAGGGAGGTAGAGATGGGGATAGAGGAAGAGATAGGAAGAAAAGGGCCTTCCCAAATGTTGCAGTTTGTGGCTAAGGTTTGAGATAATGACTTGAAGAATCAATACATAGTAGCTTCACCAAGGAAATACAAGTATGACTCTGTCATAAGTAGTTTTTGTCTGTAGAGTACAGGTTTTCAGTAATTTTATTTTCTCTATTAACCCCTCTTACAGATTTTCGGTAGTTCATGGTTGAGAGAGGTTGTTTACCATAAGCTTAAAAAATATACCCTCCTATCAATTAATAACTCAGTCATGGGACACATATGAAAAGGGACAGGTGTGACCAGGAGTGACCCTTCGAAAGCCAAGTGAAAACATGCAGAAGATGCAACATTCCTCCTTACTTTGAGGCGGTGGATGGTCGCGTTGACGTCAGACACATGCCTATGAGCAGCAGCCCCGGATGACACGCTCAGTACACCGGTCTTGCTCTCCTCAATGGAGAGAGCCGCCAAGCGGAGGTCATCAGTCAGATCCCAGATGCACTTATCACAGCCTGGAGATAAATGGTTGTGTCAAACCATGAAGAGCAAAGCTGTCTGGGAAGCATGCTTCCTTCCTTGGAGCTCTCTATGTCCCGGCAAACAGACTGTTTCTATTTTTGTTTTCTGAGGAGCTGGACCATCAAGCTAGTCCTTATGCTCAAAGTGGAACTGAGCTAAGATAAGGTAAACAACATAGCAGACACCAGCACTGCTTAAAAGACCTCAAAAAACATATGCCACAGGAAAAGGATGTTAATATGACCAAAAAGAAAAAAGAAAAAGAAATAAGAGTTCTGAGATGGGAGGGAATAAGCAGATGCCTGATTTACTTGACTTTAGTGGGGGAGAGGACCTGGAAGGGCTTTTTTCATGTCAGGGTCTGGCTGTATGCTTGGTGCATAGGAAAGAGCTCTTTGCTCCATACTCTACTAGGCTCTGCTCAGAGTCCATTCAAGGCGCAGCCTTACTCTAGGCTGGTACCGTTCCTCACTATGGCAGCTGACCTCCTTTCTCAATGACTTCCACTGCTAGCGAAGGATATCTGTAAAGCATCACTGCTTACGAACATGATCTCCTGATTTCTCTCTCTCTCTCTTTTTTTTTTTTTGTTTTTTGGCATTGAATAGGGGTTACTCCTGGTTCATGCACTCAGGGACCATATGTGATGCTGGGAATTGAACCCGGGTTGGCTGCATGCAAGGCAAACACCTTATCCACTATGCTGTTGCTCCAGCTCCTCTCCTGCTTTCTAAGCACAGCCAAAGATCAGGCTAAACCTGGGTCCATAGAAAGATGGGAAGTGGTTTCTTCTTGCATTACCTATTTAGTTCCTCTGACCTCCATCTTCACTCCCCAGGAACTCAGTGTCTCCCAAGGGCAATAGACAGTAGAGCTGGCTTAGAGACCTGTCTTCACCACCCTCTCATACTGTTGTGTTCCCAATCTTTCCCTCATAGAGTGCTGTCTTCTTCAAAAAATGGAGGCTGAAATGTTAATGTGGTTAATATGTTAATAAGTTATTTGAAATTTCGCATGGCCTTACCTAGGTGCTCTCTCAGAGGAAAAACTGCCTGGCCAGAACATAGGGTTGGTGGAAGTGATGCCTGGAGCCAGGCATTCATCTAAGGAGCTTCTATTTAGGGCACCACCTAAGCTGGTCAGTGTGCAAACTTTGTTCTGTTTGTGCCTCACATTCTATGTCACCTTCTAAAGTGGAAAAAATTGACCACTTAGGCTCAGGAGGACCAAGAGGTCAAGGTATCTTTGTTTGGAGGTAGGGGATGAAGGGTGGAGAATCCTTATCATTGTTTATTTTCCTGATAGGATTATTTGTTCATTGTTTGAAAAATATTCTCAATAATTGTTGAACTAGTAAGTATTTACAAAAATATAAAATATATAAAAATATGGACACTTATTTGTCATATTTATAAATATAAATGGACAGACATTTATCAAACATTTTTTTTCTTGGGGGAGGGATAGTGCCACACCCATTCATCCTAAGGACTTCCTCCTGACTCGGTGCTCAGACGTAATCCTGGTGGTGCAGGAGATTGAACCAGGGTTGCCTGTATGCCAAGTTATGTGCCTTATCCTCTGTACTATATTTCCATTCCAGTTTAATTGAATCTTAAGAAACCTTATGTATAACCACTCTACTTAAAGGTAAATATTACTGCTTGCTTACTAGAAAAATTTCATAGGCTCAAGTTTTCTTAAATCCTAGATCAATAATAATTTTTGTAAACTAAGGGTTTGAAATTTGCTTGAGTAGTCATTAAGACCAGTCCTGGCCACCTGTTTCAACATGTTTTGGCAGATTCTGGCACTCTCAGGACTGCTCACAATTTGACTGACAGGAGTGACATAGAAAGGCAGTGGTGCCACTCCAGATTAAGAGTGTCTAGGGGAAAACCACTTAAATCTGTGAGCATCTCAGTTTTCATCATGTAGTAGTGCATTGCTGGCGAACCTAATTATTGAGGACCTGAAGAGATAAAGTGTCTAAAATAAACTCAGTCATTGGGAATTGGGTATCTGACTTGGCTTTGTTCCACGCAAGAATGCTAAAACGAAAGATTTGATAATGTAAGTTTTCTAAAATCAAGCTGCCCATCACCTATCTGACAATTGGAATCAAGCAGACCACTGAGTAGCTCTTGCTTAGGGTCAATCTGATTGAGGCACAGACAGGGTTAACACTAAGGGTGGGACTCAGACAGTTTCCAGAGAGAGGGTAACGCATAGCGTTGCTGGATCCCACACCTGCAGCATATTAGCGAAAGTGGGGTTAGTCAATCATGTGTGGTTATTTTTACTTATAGTTGGGCAGTCCATGCCTGTAGGGCCTTCAAAGCCGTCTTCCAAGCACTCTCCAGTTACGCTGTCACATGGGCCTCCCCCACAATTGCACGCTGTGGGAAACAAAAACAAGAGATTAGGAACTCATTTCTTAATGCTTAAAATATGGCAGGATTTTTGTGGTTTCTAGAAATGCTGGCTATCAGTATATAATTCTTCCATGGGGATTAACTATATTCTTCATTAAGCCCATGTGCCGTCTATGGTATAGAGATTCTGCCCCTCACCCAAGGAAAGCCCAGCCCAGAGAGAGTTTTCCAACGGTGACCTTGGGCAAACATAAATCTAAGTTTACTAGGACTCCCTTTTTTGGGGATGCCAATATGATAGCATAAATGCTTCAGTCCAAAAAGATCCAGCAGGTAGGAAATGATCACTTCGTTCTGCTGGAATCTGAACTGTATGCTGTCAAGCAGGCTGGCTCTCCAGGGCTGCTCAGAGCCAGAAGTGAGACCAAAGAGCCAATTGTGGCTTCCACACTGTTTGGCCTTGGGCAGAACTGATGCCAAACCACCCAATAGCTGTAAGTGAAATAGCTAGAAAAACGTGCAAAGAATTAGCAGTGTATTTACATGGATTTAACAAACTTGAGAGTTCCTTAATGATCTGTAGTTTTTTTTTTCTTTTGGAATGCCATTTGGAAACAAAACACAAATCTCAGCAGACTAATTTACCACTGTTTCAGAGCAGAAGATAATTTGTAACATTTAAAAAAAAAAAAGATTTTCCTAAGTTTTATCTGCTAGCAATAAGCAGGAATAGAACTGTGAATTTCCACTCTCTCCTACACCTCTTAATTATCTTTGCAGAATAATCGTGAAAAATAGCTTTAAAGGGAACAGATATTTATTACATTTCAGCTGTTTAATGTTCTATAAAATGTAGATTTATTAAACATTTCAGCAAGATCATGCTTTAGTGCCTCTAACATGGCCCCTCTAAGAAGGATCTGAACCTTGTTGGAGGGGAGGAAGATTTTAGGTTACATGGGCCATGCTCAAGGACTACTCCCACTCTTGTTCTCAAGGGGTGCTCTTAATGGTGCTCAGAGGACCATGAGGCACTGGAATAAACCCTCAAGATCCCGTAGGCAAAGCATACACTCATTCTGTTGAGCTGTACCTCCAGTCCTGATTGAACTATTTAAAATATCAGTTTAGGCCCTGATTTGGCCAACATTTTGAGATTCAGGATGGCAACATTTAAGGTTTTTATTTGCCAATGCTCTTTCTGATGCCTGCTTTGGTCCTCCCTTTGGTCTGACTGGAGAAAGACCTCTTTCCCTTCTTCTATCATCCTTGGGGTGAGGCTTCTGTGCCCTTAGCTTTTTTGTAGACATGTCTATTCTTTTTTTTTTTTTTTGCTTTTTGGGTCACACCCAAAAAGTACAGGGGATACTTCTGGCTTTGCACTCAGGAATTACCCCTGGCGGTGCTCAGGGGACCATATGGGATGCTGGGCATCGAACCCGGGTCGGTCGCGTGCAAGGCAAACGCCCTACCCACTGTGCTATTGCCCCAGCCCCAACATGTTTACTTTTAATGTGATTTCTGCAGATCCTCTTTGTTTCCCTCTCAACTGTATACGCTTCACTTCTTAAAATCTTTTCAAATGGGAAACTGTCTTAGTGAATTTCCAATAGAAGTATGCATTACTTGCTCCTCACCCTTTTTTCCATCTATAGAACAGTAAGAAATATTCAACCCCAGCTACCCTTCACTCCTAGAGGAAAGCAATTTAACTTCCCTTCTGAAGAGCTTCACTCTGTGCAGCAAATGGGTTGGAAAAATCAAGAATAAATTTCGTATATATCAAAACCAGGAATATTACTTATACTATTCCTGAATTATTTATTCAATTTGAGAAAACTGGGGATGATTAAACATTACCCTTGGCTTGCTAATCTATTTCCTTGGCATGCCATGTTTACCAAATATAACCCCAAAAGGATGGGGAAGCTTAGTTTTCAACCAAACCAAACATGGATACAAACCATGCACAATTTTATTTAGACTTCTGGTCAAAGATAGGGAATTCATGGAATTCTGATTTACTAACTTTAGAAAAAATTGAAGCATATAAAATAACATGATGAAAGCTAATTTATGTTGGTGGTTCATTCTACTCATGGGCTAAGTTACATAATAACCATTATTAAAATATTTACCCCTCATAACTCTGGTGTGCACATTCCTGAGAATTTACATTGCCCTGGGAAAGTGACAAGGGGGCATTTACAACATTTTCTCAAGATAAATTAATTATAATTCTGTTCTGACAAAGGAGCTATTTTTAAGACAAGCATTCCAGTCAGGTGATGGTTTTCACATTGATGATACTATACCTGCACAGTTCTTGGCTATTCTGGCATCACCATAGTAACCAGGAGCACAATGTTCACACTTGAACCCAGTGGTGTGGGGTAAACAGTTTCTACATTGCCCAGTGATCTCATCACAGTCTTCAAAGATCAGGTTGGGATCTGAATTTCCACTGCAGTCACATTTTTTACAGGTGCTTCCGACCAGTAAGGGGTTTCCATAGTAACCAGGAGCACATCTGAAATGGAATTATATATTGAAAATGTACAAGCCATTGCTTTTCTTCATTTTAATGTTCTTTCCTACCTAGAACAAAGTGGAGTAAAAAACTGTGAATTGCTCTCCCGGAACTGACACCCTTTCATCTTCTTCAGAGGACCAGAGTTTGAAGCTTTCATTCCTCATTGAGGTACTGTTTAGTCTAACAGACCTCCCAATGTGAAAGTGTCTGGATATATACTGAGGATACATACATTTTGCATTCCCATCCGGAGGAGGAGTGTATAGCTGGCATATGATGGAGGTGCCAGATAAACTAAATGTACTGCAATCAGTTATTTCACAGCTCAGAGCTGTCCTGAACAAAGAGTCGATAACACCTTTGTTGGAAAACAGTCTAATCACTATCCACTTTGCCATAGTGCATTGTTTAGTTAACATAAACTGAACCCTTTAAGTGGCTGACATTCTCCGGCCAAAACGGTTTGGTTGAGGGTTGATTCAGTGGCATTATTTTCAGGGTTCCTGTTTGAAGGTTATGGGAACTTATTTTCTCCATTGGCAGGTTGACTATAGGGGCCAAGAGCACTTAGCTTCTGGCTGTTCTTGAGGCTGATGAAAGCAGAGAGAACAGAATAGAGTTCCTTGGAGTTCAGAGATCCAGTCTTCTGGATGTCTTACATATGTGAGCCACCAGGGGTCAGGCACCAAACTTCATTTAGTGGGGATGGACAAATTTCTTTCCTATAGTACTGCAGGCTGGTATTTTAATAGAGAATTCAGTGCATTTGGAAAGTGGAAACTGAAATTGATCCATCTTTGCTGCTCTAGCCAAGCTGGGAACTCCTGATGGGACTGCTTCTCCCCAAAGGAAGAAATACCTATCTCTATTCCCCTAAAGGTACCCTGGGGCAGAGGCCCTGCAGTGAGTAGGACAAGGCCCTATCAGAAAGGGCAACTGCTACTCAGCTCCTGTCAATTGTTGCCAGTTTGTAGCCCTGAGGGAGTGAATGAAGAATCCAGGTAGTCAATGACTTTTGTTTCTTTTTTATTTTTTTATTATTTTTTTAAAGTTTTTTTTTTCTTTTTGAGTCACACTCATAGCTGGGTCACACTCAGGGATGCACAGGGATTACTCCTGGCTTGTGCACTCAGGGATTATTCCTAGCTGTGCTTGGGAGACCATATGAGATGCTGGGAATCAAACCCTGGTCAGCTGCGAGCAAGGCAAACGCCCTGCCCACTGTACTATCGCTCCAGCCCCATTAAAATTTGTTTTGATTTTTACATGAACATTCAGTTTTCAAAGGTAGGCTCAAAGTTTGTGAGAATATATTATATATGACAAATGACCTGGCTCACTGGGGCCTCATCTCTGTCATGATCTCCAAGCTGGTGCTGAAGATGGGCTAAGATGCTTCCAAAGAGATTGGAAAGCATGTGTGGTCCCATAATGGCAAGGTTTCAGCTGTGATTTCGGAGAGACAAAGAAAGAGATCCAGTGAAAGAGCAAGAACAAAGTGGTTGTGAGAAAGTCAGTGTGAGGTTCCATGGCAACACGAACTGCAGGCTGGAACAGGGTGGGGTGTGAAGGACCCAGTCTGGATTGTTGGCCTTAGGAGTGGAAAGGCAGGGATAACCTTCCAAGGAAATCACAAAAACCTGGCCAGGAATAAGAAACACCATGCCTTTTTTTTTAAGTTTCCATTTAAAATAAGAAATTCATTATTCAGAAGTAATATTCTATTTGAAAAGTAGATTATATGAAAAGAATTTACTTGAAAAGTAGAAGATTAAAACCACATCTTTAATTCTAAGACCCTAGGAAAAAATCACCATTCAACATGTTGCATATAATTCCAGCTTTCATTTTGATGCTTTGTTTTTTTGGTGTATTTGTAATGGTGCAAGTTTAACCTTTCTTTGGCAGGTAAGATGGCTTTCTGGGCAATGATGCTAGAGCCAGTGGTACTAGCTACAGTGGTACTGGTACTAGGTACTAGAGCCGCACCTTGGCATGCTTGAGTGGCTTCCAGAGCTATATCCAGTGGTGGGCCATATGGTCTGGGCATCAGACTCAGGGTCTTGAGAATGCAAAGCACGGTCTTCAGCCCTTTGAGCTATCACTGTGGTCCTGGTAGCCCAATCTTTCACTTTTTGTTTGCACTGTGTCTCAAGGTTTCATCTTTGAGTTTTACATCACAGACACCTGGGAAGCAGATCACAAAAAGCTTGGAATTCTGAAGCTGAGAGGTCACTTCAGTTTTCCAGAGTTTAATTTGGAGTCAAGCATGACCCAGTCTTTCTGACCTTGGTGTCGTTTCCTTCACTCCACCCTAAACTATACTGCGGTTATTATAGATGAATGAGTGAATTCATCCAACAGAGGGACAATTCATGTGTATTTTATGTAAGGCACAGAAGACAGGAAGAGGAAAAACACAAAGTTCATACTCTGAAAGAACAGGAAATGAAGCATGATTATACATAATATATCACCCAAGAGTGACCCTGAGCACAGAATTGGGAGAAGCTTCTAAGCCCAGCTGGGCTTGGCCCCAGACCTTTCCCTCTCTCCACCACACCATACAAAAAAGTGCATCATCTCACCAATTTTAGAAACTGTGATCTATGAAGAAGATAAGAATGAATGGAAGTACTGCAGAACCACAAAGAAGAAATGTTCAATGAACGTTGTTATTCATATTCTCTTTTTTTGCACCTAGATTTATTAGCCTTCTGGTCCTCAAGCCAGCATAAGTCATTCCTTTTTGAAACATGTAGCTGGACTGAATGTCCACCATTTGCAATAGGAAACCAAACAGAGAATAGTCTAAGTTCACTGAAATAAACCTTCAACCTCCACGCATAGCTGAGTATCATGAGATCTGGAGTGAAGGAAGTTTTTTTTAAAATTTAATTCCACTGTATTTGAGCTTCATGCATTGGCCTCTGACCTTCCAAAAGAGAAAAGAATAAACTTTAAATTCTATGAATATAATTGCAATCACAGAAGAAAACTATTTTTTGAAACCTTCCTTAGAATTTCAAAAAGATCTTTTGGTGATAGACTCAAAAATTGTCCTAGTGGTAACTCACAGATTTTATAGAATAAGTAACATACAAAGGTTTTCTGCTCACAGCTTCAATAAGCCCCTACTATTGAAGATAATTAGAGTACAAAGAAACGTAACGTTTTGGTCATTGCTACGGCATTCAAACCCATTATGAGACTCCATGTTTAATTCTTGTTCCACTACACAAGTCAGACATTTATTAATTAAACAATCAATGAATGACCATAGCAATTCATTAATCAAATGCAATATCGATTTCTGAACTCTTAACCAGAGAGAGTAAATCATAAGGATATAAAAGGACCAGTAGTCGAGTTAGGATGACATTGGAGCACTGGTACCAAAATCTTGAGGCTACATTCCCCTCTGTAATCTAATTTTAAGCTTTATTAGTGACTTGTTTTACTCAATATAATATATGCGATAGCATAGCGGGTTTTACTCCACCCAGGAAGCATAACTGACCAAGTTACCGTACTAAGGAAAGAACTATGGTATATAAATTTTGTCCTCTCATTTAGTAGTTACATATTTGTGCAAAATGTAAAACAAAGAAATGGAAAACAAACAAAAAAAGACAAATGGCTTTTTATGACCAAAATGTAGTGTTTTAGTAATTGTGAAACCTCTTCTCTGTTTTTCTTTTTCTCCAGAGCCATACAATGACACTGGATGATTCTATAAAAGGTGCCAAAATTCCTGAGTAGCATTGGAGCCTTTCAGGGAAGAGATATTGCCTTAATAAAGCTGTCATTGAGATTAAGGTAAATGAATCACAACATGCCGCAATAAATGTCACTTTTCTCTTCTTTCTCCAACTCTTTCTTTTCCTTATTCTTGTCTGTCATCAAGTCCATCATCAAAATCATTATCACTGCCTCAGTTAATTATCATTAACTCAGGATAAGTGTTCTGCCTTTCTTGGTTAAGGATTTAATGTAAATAGATTGACTTTCTAGAAAGTAAGAGGAAAATTGTCTGCTATAGAAGCAGGGGCCGGGTGGGGTGGGGGTTGTGGGAGGGATACTGGGGACACTGATGGTGGAAAATGTACACTGGTGGAGTGGGTGTTCGATCATTGTATAACTAAAACTCAATCATGAAAGCTTTGTAACTGTATCTCATGCTGATTCAATAATTAACAAGATAAAACAAAACAGATTGGCTTTAATTTGGCCCATTCTGCTTCTGGATGTTTTAAGCAACAAGATCCACGTGACAAATCCTAATGTAGTTTTAGCATGTCCCTCAAATCCATCACAAAATTCAATGGATAAAGCTATACTATCAAAGCAGCCATGGACATAATGAGGAACTTAGGGGCACTGAGATCCCATAAATTAATTCTTTTCAATTGATAATTTTGTAATGAATTTTGAAGGTTCTGGATTTAGTTTACCAAACGTTCAATAATATATAATATAATAATACCACTAGTTGAATGAAAATGATGAAAATTCCTTATGGCTCTGAGTCTGAAGGGTCCTCATCTTTAAAATGTATTACTTATGGCTGAAGTGAGAGGTATAACCCAGCAGGTACAAAGCCCTGAGTTTGAAGCCGGCATCCATGCCTAAGCCAGGTGTGGGCCTGGTGGCCCCCAAGCACCACTCAGGCTGCCCAACTAAGACAGCATCTCAGGGAGTGTTCACTACAATAAAAGTGCAGTTCTGGGAAGGAGTATGAAAGTTGGAAAGTTCTTGCCTAGAAGGCATGTGAATGTTGTAATTATTTGCATCCGAATGGAATTGCCATTTATGAACTCTCCAATCAATTCTGGGTCATGCGCTCCCTTTTTCCCAACACAGGGAGGGGGGAGGGGGAAGCAGGCACAAATAGGTAAGACGCAGTTGCCTTCTCACTCCATGGGGACTTTTTAAAGTACATTAAGCATCTTTTGTCTTTTAGGGGAAAAAAGAAAGAAAAACCAACTTAAATAAAGTAACTGAGTTCCTAATTATGTACCAGATACTGTAATAGGGAATAGAAACTAGAAAAAGAAGTAAGATGTAGAAGAATGCTCTAGTTATACATTTAGAGTTCAGTGAACACTGAAAATGGAAGATCCAAACTATAACTGTCACTGTCACTGTCCTCCCGTTGTTCATCGATTTGCTGGATTGGGCCCAGTTACGTCTCCATTGTGACAATTGTTACTATGTTTGACATATGGAATATGTCATGGGGAGCTTGCCAGGCTTTGCCGTGTGGGCAAAATACTCTCGGTAGCTTGCCGGGCTCTCTGAGAGGGGCGGAGGAATCGAACTTGCAGTTGGCCATGTTGGCTGCTTGCAAAGCAAACGCCTTATCCGCTGTGCTATCGCTCCAGCCCCCAAACTATAACTGTTGGATAACACTAGGTTGTCCTTGCTTCTCCCAAGGGAGCTTAGGTTCATTGAGCTACTCCCACAACAGTGCCTCTGAGGCACGCCCAATTCCATTAAGCACTAATAATCCTACATTGCTTTTCTTTTTCCTTTATGTTATTTGCATTGTTTATTTATATTTAATAATATAATATATGCGATTGCGCCACTGGGCTGGAGTGATAGCACAGCGGTAGGGCGTTTGCCTTGCACGCAGCCAACATGGCCGACCGAGTTCGATTCCTGGCCCCTCTCAGAGAGCCCGGCAAGCTACCGAGAGTATCTCGCCCGCACGGCAGAGCCTGGCAAGCTCCCCGTGACGTATTCGATATGCCAAACACAATAACAACAAAGTCTCCAATGGAGACGTTACTGGGCCCGCTCGAGCAAATCGATGAACAACGGGAGGGCCTTTACCTTTAATATTAAGCATCTTTTACCTTTACTATTAAGCATATATGCAATAGCATAGCGGGTAGGGCATTTGCCTTGCACACGGCCAACCTGGGTTCGATTCCTCCATCCCTCTTGGAGAGCCCAGCAAGATAACGCCCTCACAGCAAAGCCTGACAAGCTCCCTGTGACATATTCGATATGCCAAAAACAGTAACAACAAGTCTCACAATGGAGATATTACTGGTGCCTGCTTGAGCAAATCAATGAACAACGGGAGAACAGTGCTACAGTGCTATTTATATTTAGCAATGTCCTTTTTGTATAGACACAGGAAGATAGTTCATGCTATGCTTTGTAACATGGGAGTTAATTGACACTAAAATAATATTTATTCCTGGGCATCCATATTTACTTGACTTAAACCTCAGTTGACCTTAATTCCTAGCACCCCAAAATCAGATTCCCAATGAAGGACTGGATGGACCCAGGGCAAGCTCTAAGCTACCCTGGCATTGAAATGGGCCAGGATATAATACTTAACTATAAGTTAAGAGCATGGTTATGGACAAATTCTGTCACAACCCAAAAGAAGTAACTGAATAAAGACTGCTGGGGTTAGGAAAGACTAACCTGGCCTGAGGACTATGGTCTGGAAAAGGTAAAGGTAAAGGCCCTCCCATTGATCATCGATTTGCTCGAGCGGGCCCAGTAAAGTCTCCATTGGAGACTTTGTTGTTACTGTGTCTGGCATATCGAATACGTCATGGGGAACTTGCCAAGCTCTGCCGTGTGGGCGAGATACTCTCGGTAGCTTGCCGGGCTCTCCGAGAGGGGCGGAGGAATTGAACTCGGGTCGGCCATGTTGGCTGCGTGCAAGGCAAACGCCCTACCACTGTGCTATCGCTCCAACCCTATGGTCTGGAATATATAGCAAAATATTCTCAGGAACAGCCAATCTTTAAGCTTAATATATCTCTTATTGTGTTGAGCTACTCCCACAAAATGACTAGAAATATTATAAGAAGTAAATTTACTATGATTGTTTAAATGAATTACTAGCTGAGGGAAGGATAAAGAAATACCTTCTGGATGGACTTTGGCCCTTCAGCAGATCTCCTAGTAATCTGGAGTGCTGAACCCTCAGATGAGATTTTGTCCTTGAATTAATCTCCCAAAGAAGTGTTCAACTCCACCTTTGTGTATCCCATTCTTCAGGTTTGCTATGTAACTATGCTGTAAGGGGTAAGAGGAGACTAGAAAGAGGATGAGAACTGAGACTTTGGGACTTTGGGATTTTGAGTTCTTTGAGGACTAGATGTTGAGGAAAAGATGTCTAGACATCTTGTCTAGTAAAGATGTCTAGTTAACGACTAGACATTGAAGAAAGGAAGAGAACTGAGACTTTGGGGACTTTGGGTCTGTGAGGATGAGAGGGAGGATTAGATAATGATGTTGACTGGAAGTAGAGGACTGTGAGACTTCGATGAGATAAGGAAGATGATGAATGAAGATGAATGAGGGAGAAGACTTTGAGGTCTATGAGGAGACTAGGATGATGAAACTATGATGACTGGGACTACAACCAAAACTACGACTATAACTGTGCCATAAAGCAGAGATCTGAATATGCTGGGGAGGAGAGAGAAATAAACTGACTGTTGACCATCTCTGTTCCTGTTTCTCTGTTCCCCATCTTTTGTTGGTACATTGTTGCCATTGTCAGGCCTGGGGAGGTGACTCTCAGGCACTGAACACTCGAGTCCCACACGGGGTCATGCACCTTTCCTATTGGATACTCACAAACAACTAAACTTAAAGACATACTGGTCAATTAGGCAAGTTGAGGTGTGTATTGGGGGGTAGGTAGGACTATTGTGCCATGGAAACCTGGGCACACTGGTGGAGGGAAGTTGACAATGGTGGTTGGACTGGCACTAGAATACGGTATGCCTAAAACTCAACTATAAATACTTTGTAAATCAAGGTGTCTCAATAAAAAAATTAATTTTTGAAAAATTCCAGAAGCAGGGTAATTAAAGTAACTTTTAATGATGATTTTAAAAAGAGAAATGAGTAAGAGGCATCTTCTGTGATGGAGGTCTTAGATTTAATTGCTAAGATTTTAAAATAAAACTACATTGTATGATTTTGAGCAAGTGGTTTAACTTCTATCTCTCTGTGAGAATAAAGAAGAAAAATAATAATTCATAGTACTTCTTTTTGAAGCCTAAATATGTTATGGAACCAAAGGCAACCAAAAATGGAGATTTGGTCCTCAGAACTAAACTGTATACCGGGGGAGGGGGTATAGTTTGAGGAGATGAGACCTTTGGGAAGTTGGTAGTGGGTGTGGTATTTATGATTTATGCATCAAAACATTATTAACAGTACTATAAATCACAGTACTTCGATAAAGATTAAAAAACAAATAGATAAATATTAGAGAAAATTATGGTATTGAATGCAAGTGTTTCTAAAATTGCCTTGTACATAATAAACATGAATAAATGTCTGTTATTCTTGTTATATTTATCATAAAATTACAATGTGGTGTGGAAAGTGCCTTTGTTTATTTAATGGACTTTGGGAGAAGTAGGTATAGTACATAAATTTAAATTATAAGTTAGAAGAAGTACGTTGGAAAAGAAACAGGCAAGGAACAGAGCTGGTTACAAAACATGAACTTATTGTGAAGACAAGTCTATCTGAGTTGTTTTGCAAAGTATATGGGAGGGTCATAATTCATGTACCACAATGTTTGACAAGCTTGTTTGTAATATACATACCTTTAAAAGAATAGCTCTTTTGATGTATATTTAAATTATCTTTTAATATTCAATCATTTAAAGTACAAAGCTAGACAAAGCTTCTGGTCTTTTTACATCTTGAAAAACCAAGATACAGAGGGAACTACACTGTAAAGCATATTAAACTCAAATAGATAGCTTAAATTCAAGACTGGATGGCATTATTGTGACAACCAAAAGATCACAGTCAATTGACATGGCTTTGGATGGTCTAAGAGCATCATACATCTCTTGCTGTGGATAAAACTCTGTCTTGACTCAGTTTGACATTTGGCACCTAGTTGTCCCTAATGTCACAATGACATAGCATCCACTGTTATTTTGTACTCAGCTCTGAGGCAAGTCCCTTTCATTAGAAAGTGACATTACTGAGTATCCAGAATAGGTTTCAATTCATTTTAACTCCACATCATTATTTAAATGAAACACAAAATTAAGAATACATTCACTATGTGAAACTACAAAAGGACACATTCACTGAGAAGTTATGAATGCCCACAAATATTTCCAAGGACATTGGAGATTCTAGAGCAACAGTTTGAGAAACAGTTCTGCGTTCAGTATGATCATTTTTTGTTTTGTTTTGCTTTGGGGTTGGGGTTCCCAAGAAATACTCAGTACTCCTGATAACATTCAGCCAACTACGCTGGTGCTTCCTGGTAGAGATTGAAGATACTAGTGACCACAAAGACCAAGCTAGCATATTTTTGAGGGTAGGGTGGGGAGAGGGTGTCTCCAGGCGTCTAGCCAGGCTTGGAAGGCCATGTGGTAGTGAGGATGGACCCAGGTCAGGAGCGTGCTGCTAACCACTGTGCTATCTCCCTGGCTGTTGAGTGTTAAAAGTTGGAGCTGAATAGAGAAAAGACAGACACACTAACAATCCCAAATGCTGATATTAGTGACTCAGCTGTTTATGATCCCTGGAACCACTATAGAGTGTATAAGATCTGGTGTACCTCTACCAGATTTGACAACCCCCACCCCCGCAATCATCATAACAACAATAATAATAAAGCAATGGGAGAAAATTCATAACAACAATGCCCTTACTTACAGAGATTTTTCTCTGTACAAAACACACTGTGTTTGAAAGGGCCCGATGGAATGTGGTGGAGTATTATTGTTATTTTGGTGGTGGATGAAGTGGAGTAACATTGTCTAAAATGTCTGCAAACATTTATTCAACTAATGTTACCTAAAAAATATTTTTCAAAAATGAGCTCCAGAACTATTCTTTGAGAGATTGAGTATGTTTTTAGTAGATGAAATTTCCTAGGACTTCAGGGTTACCTTTTGATCCTGGGCTGAGTCTGTGTATTTTATTCAAAGCCTACAGGGAGGAGGTCCCGTGAAGCAAGCTCCCTGCAGATACGAACCAACAGGTTGCACCAGTTCCTTCTGGGTCTTCCCAACCTCTCTCTGTGGCACCACACAGAGCTACCCAATGGTGAGGCCAACATCAAGGGTATTTTTGATAGAAATAAGAAAGCATCCCTTGGAGCCTCTTTGAGTAAAAGTCATTTTATCTTTGAAAAGCCATTGAAGGTGGGGAGAATGGGCAATGTCTTCCCAGGAAATCATTCAGTGCAAAGACTCACATCCTCATTTACCAAGGCCCTTCTTATTTGAGCAAAATCCAGAGCAACTTCCAAAAAAGAGAAAAGTGCTGGGGCGGAAGTGATAGCACATCAGGTAGGAGAGTTGCTTTATCTCTGGCAAATCAGGGTTCAATCCATTGTATCACACATAGTTCTCAGAATCCTGCTATGAGTGATCTCTGAACTAGGATAGTTAGGATAGCTAGGATAATTAGCATAGAGCTAGGAGTAAGCTCTGTGCTCTGTAGGGTATGGCACCAAAACAAAAATCAAGAGTGAGTTCAAGGGGTAAATTCCCAAACTGGATTCAGACAATCCAAAATGCTTATGGAATTTGTTTACTTTATGGAAAAGAGAGGGTATAAAATATAGTTTAGTGCCTTTTTTTGTTCTTTTGTTTTTGCAATATATTGTTCTTTTGATTGACATAAGAATGGATTCATTTTTATACTTTGAAACGAAGTCTCTCTCTTTGTCCCTACATCTCTGTCTCTATCTGAAGCATTAATTATACTATTAGTTTTCAGTGTTATAGAGAAGGGACAAGTGATATCAAAACTATGCAGAGAATATTTTCAAATTACATGTACTTGTTTCTTCTTTCTATATATGATATTTTATAAATCTAAACATGAGCAATTTATCCTGAATGTGGCCTTGGCCTGGACCCTAAGGAATATATGGTTATAGCTGTTATCTGGAACATGTGATCTGGAAGATCATCCACAAAAAGTCTGAAATGGGCTCCCTTGCTGCCTTCTCTTCATGCACTGACTTTAAGACCGAAGGAGGGGCTGGAGTGATAGCACAGCAGGTAGGGTGTTTGCCTTGCACGGGGCCAACACATGTTCAATTCCCAGCATCCCATATGGTCTCCCAAGCACCTCCAGGGGTAATTCCTGAGTGCAGAGCCAGGAGTAACCCCTGCACATCACCAGGTGTGAGCCCCCCCCCACAGAAAAAAAAAAGACCTAGAGAGCAAGGTAGGCGCTCTTGAGTTCCAGAAACAGAAACCTTCCTTTGACCCCACCCCCAAATAGTATGTTTTATTAGCCTACCTTTCGCAGTTAGGTCCAGCATAGTTTTCACTGCAAATACACCGGACAACTCCACTTTTCCGATAGCAGGATACTGCAAAACTAAAATTTTAAGAGAATAATATTAGAAGTCAATTCCATGCATTGATATTGATTAATCTATCTCTACCTTGGTATCTCCAGATCTATTAGATGCAAACGTTTTTAAAATTTAAATTCAACCTGCTTTCTTTCAGGGATGCTTAGGCCAGTAGACCTAGAAAGCATGTACACTCCATTGGTGAACCCTTAGGGCTGTTTCTGAATCCAGAAATAAACATTAGAATCTTACTCATGATTTTATAATCATGTGAGAACTTTTTCTGATTCCCAACACTTTGGAAAATTTTCCTGTTTTCTACATTACATCTCTTCCAAAGATGCCGTCATTGACAACATTGATGAGGAATACGATCGAATGATTCAGCACCTCCATGATTGTGCAAGGAATGCCAAGAGAGAGATAACCACAAAAAACCGTCTTTCTTCGAACACTCTTGAACTTATTCGCCAACGTGGCGTGGCACGTGCCTCAGGCAACCACAAGCAAACGTCCGAACTGGCAAAACAGTGCAGAAAAGCCATCAAGGATGACCTCAAAAACAGGAGAGCAGCAGTACTGGTAGATGCAGCAGAAGCTGGGAAAAACATTCGTAATGCCCGCCTGTCCTTCACCAACTACAAAACCAAGATGACTGCCCTCCGACATCATGATGGATCTATCACATCTTCCAGAAGGGCAATGGAGAAGATTATTCATGAATTCTACTCAGATCTCTTTAATAGCCACATCCACTTGCCCACATACCACATACCACATGATGGATATGTCGTTCCCAATGTTCTCCCTTCCGAAATCCAACATGCCATCTCGTCGGTAAAGAAACAAAAAGCACCTGGCCCAGACAAGATCAGACCTGAACACCTGAAGAACTTACCATCAGTACTCATCAATACATTAGCTCGACTCTTCACACGCTACCTGTCTGAATGCAAGGTTCCATCCCAATGGAAAACCAGCAAGACTGTACTACTATACAAGAAAGGAGACATCCACGACATTGGCAACTATCGCCCAATCTGCCTATTGTCTGTCATCTACAAACTATTCACTCGAGTCATCCTGAATAGGATTAGCAGAACACTAGATGAAGGACAACCATGTGAACAAGCTGGATTCCGAAAAGGATTCAGTACCATCGACCATATCCACACAATAACCAAGCTCATTGAGGTATCTCGGGAGTTCAAGATGCCACTCTGTCTAACGTTCATTGATTTAAAGAAGGCCTTTGATTCTGTTGAGACGGAAGCGGTCATGGAAGCCCTAGCCAATCAGGGCGTACAAACTCAATACATCAGGATCCTTCGTGAGCTCTATTGCGGATTCACTACCAAGATCTCACCATTCTACAAAGAAGTAATCATCCATATCAAGAGAGGGGTTCGGCAGGGTGATACCATTTCACCAAAACTCTTCAGTGCCACCCTCGAGAACATCATGCGACGACTAGAATGGGAAAACATGGGAGTGAAGATAGATGGTCGGCAACTACACCACCTCCGCTTTGCTGATGACATCGTTCTAATAACACCAAACATCAGCCAAGCGGCACAAATGCTTGCGGACTTTGACCGTGAGTGTGGAAAGGTTGGACTACAGCTGAATCTTACGAAGACAATGTTTATGAGAAACAGCCTTGTTCCTGACGCTCCATTCGCTCTCAACGGAACCACCATCTCCGAATGCAACAGTTATATATACTTAGGTCGAGAAATCAACATGATGAATGACCTGGCACCTGAGTTACGCAGGAGGAAGAGAGCGGCTTGGAATGCCTTCAAGAGCATTGAAGAAATAACTAAAAGGACAAAGAACCTCCAACTACGAGCACATCTCTTTGATTCCACTATTCTTCCTGCATTAACATATGCCTCAGAGACCTGGACCCTACGAAAACAGGATGAGAACACTATTCGGGTCTCTCAAAGAGGAATCGAAAGAACTATGCTTGGAATATCACGATTCACTCAAATGAGAGATAGAATCCGGAGTTCTAATCTTCGTCAACGCTCAAGAATCAGAGACGCTGTCTCATTTGCCAAGACATCAAAAATCAGATGGGCTGGACATGTAATGAGGTTTACAGACAACCGCTGGACTAGAGCCATTACTGATTGGATTCCACGAGACATCAAAAGATCACGTGGACGCCCACCTATAAGATGGTCAGACTTCTTCGTCAAGACCCTAAATGATCGGTTTGAGGCTCTACATGTTCCTAAAACGAACAGATACCATTGGGCTACACTAGCACGCAACCGGGATGAATGGAGATGTTACTGGCACCCGCTCGAATAAATCGATGAATAACGGGGATTAAGTGATTAAGTGATAAGTGATCTCTTCCACTGCCATGAACCAATGCCATACTACACAATCTGCAGAAAACCTCAAAAAAATTTTCCCCATATTAAAGAGCTGGTGTGATAGCACAGCAGTAGGGCGTTTGCCTTGAGCGCAGCTGGCCTGGCAAGCTACTGAGAGAATCTCACCCGCTCGGCAAAGCCTGGCAAGCTACCCGTGATGTATTCAATATGCCAAACACAGTAACAACAAGTCTCATGATGAAGACGTTACTGGGTCAGCTCAAGCAAATCAATGAACAATGGGAGGACGGTGCTAAAGTGCTATCTTAAAGATTGGGGAATAAAAGATGTTGGGACTGGTTTTGTTGATCACTGTCACAAGATAAATATGCAAGCAAGAACTAGGACCTACAGTAAAATTTTTCTCATCCCCCCACCTTGATAACTCACTTTTTTGACAATAAAAATAAGGTATAATATAAAAAATGGTTCAGCAGAAATAATAACTCTCTTAATTATTTAAGGCAGGAAAAATGGAATAAGTCTCCACATACTTAGGAAATTCTACAGTGATATAAAAATCCATTCTTATGAGAGGATTGTGAAAAATTTTTTTTATAGATTTTTAAATTGGTTTTGACGTAGGTACTGTACAATAAATTGAGTACGACCCGCTCTTCTCACATTCCTGCATGTATCGGCGATTTTACTTTAACGGGACTTTGAAGAACAGCAAATGGATATGTTTGCTTTGTGTGAAGCCATTTATAAAATTGTTGAGAAAACAATGTGTGTTTCTCAGTGAAAGGCAATACCTGCAGTTCATTTCCTCTAACAGGTTGGTTAAAAACATTCCAACTAAGTTACACTTCTTTGACCTTTTCTTAGTTTTGTATGTCCTCAATCTTTAGTCAACTTAAAAGATATTGTCAGTTATGAGTCCAGAAGGCAACCAAGCCCCATGCGTGTTTGTCGAAGGTGCTCACCTAAAGCCTGCTCCCCCAGCACGTGTCTAGCACCATCTGCCTTGAGTTAACAGCCTGCTGCTCGAAACAGATGACATTGTCCTTAAATGGAGTGATGACTGTTGCGATTGGCAGACACGGAGGATAAATAAATGCACCCTGGGAATAGCTGCTAGTGGCAGGAGACTCCGAGAGAGTATTTAGTGTTTCTTTTTGTTTTTCATCAGAATTAATTGATCATATTTTTCTTAGGGTTTTGGCCAGAGATATGGAAATACCGTGCTTCTCTCAGCTCACACTAATAACTGTGGGGCCCCCTTCAAGTGGAAGGAAGCCTTTGCTGGAAACCATTTGGGAGCCTAAGGAAAAATAGACTCAGCACTTTGTTTGCTTACCTCCCTCAAACATTATTTCCTTGCATTCTGATGTGATGATTGTAATTGGAAACCCAAATCCTGGGTCAATAGCTTTGACCAACAGTTGCTTCAAAGTATAATTCAGATTCCATAGAAGTTGTCTTTAGGAGATTGAACAGGTGTTGCTACTTCAATTTTTATTGAATATTTATATTTATATTAATTTATATTAATTTTTATTGTCTTTTTTAAAAAAAAATGAATCACCATGAGGTACACAGTTACAAAGTTGCTCATGATTGGGTTTTAAACATACAATGTTCCAACACCCATCCCTTCACCAGAGTACATTTCCCGCTACCAGAGTCTCCAGTTTCTCTCCAGTCACCACCCCAAAAACCCCCAGTCCATGTATATTCCTTTACCTACTAAACCAACTTTTATTTAAAAAGCCCGTTTATATTATTCTGTGACCATAGACTACCCTTCATTTCCACATTCCCACCTCCTTCCCCATTTACGTCAGATTTTGTCCCCCTGGGGATTTGGAAACTAGTGCTACAGAGCAAGTGGGTTTCTTGCTCACTTTCCAATTCTCCCATTCCTCCATACAATGTTCTTGACTTTTAAATGGTGTGCTCTTGTTGTTGTGTTAACTCTGAGCAGGTTTTTAACTTTAAATCTGTAATTGTGGGGTCGGAGCAATAGTAAATCGGGTAGGGAGTTTGCCTTGCATATGACTGACCCGGATTCAATCCCCAGCATCTCATATGGTCCCCCAAGCACTGCCAGGAGTAATTCCTGAGTTCAGAGCCAGAAGTAACACCTGAGCATCGCTGGGTATAACCCAAAAAAGCAAATAAATAAATAAATAAATAAATAAATTCTTAAAATGAATAAATCTGCAATCGTAAAGATATTTCTAAAGTCAGAGCACATTCCCTAAGACCTTTACTTGCTCTTTTTGGCCCTAGATACTCATACACAGAGAGAAATAACGTGGATAGAAATACAAATCCTTAATGTTCAGGGCAGCTCTTTCCAGACAGAAAGTGTTTCACCCAACTAGCAAGTGTCTGCCACATTTATTGGAAGGAGCTTCTCATACAGGTTCTTGAAACAATGGAAATATCAAATAATCTGACTCAAAAGGTGAAAGGAAAAGTCATTGTTTTAGAAGCTTCAAATTATTTCTGAAATTTGATTTTTTTTAAAAAGTAGAGCTTTTTTATTTTAATAAAATTAAGTCATCTGTTCTGACTGATTTATAATAACACTTGAAAAATATTGGTTAACTGTATGGAGACTATGTCCTGAGGCTGCTTGCCAGGGATTCTGAAGTCTTAGGAGAGTCTTGCACGTAAGAACATTCATGTCCCTCAGAGCTGCTGCCTGTCCCGTTACCTGGTCTGCCCAATCTGCTCTCTGCAAAGTTGCTTTGTTAAGAAGAAAACTTTCCAGTACCTTTGTGAATTGTCTCTCATCAAAAAGAGATGATTCTCAAAGGAGAGAGCTGAGTCTGTCTTGCTTCCTGCTCAATAAATTTTATGTGTGCTTTGAAGAGAAAAAAAGAAACTGCAGCTCAAAGCTTATAAACCCTTTTTGGGCATGACACTCCATAACGGCCAAGTTTAAATAGATGAACAAAATCTGACTAGGAGGTTGCAAGTAAATTTATTTTAACAAAATTACAATATGATGGGAAGAGAATGGCATATTATACATTCCATCAGATATGGCTAAGACTGATGTTTGAGAGCCAAATATTAACCAACAATTAGAGAATATTCCCAGGTGATGCAAAGGGTGCTTATTAATCAGACACAAAAATGAAATAACAGCACTTAATGTTTGAGTATCCCAAGCTCACCTCAGCTCCATTTTGCATATATCGTCATTGGACAGGAAAAACCACAAACCCAGGACTGAGGCAGAATCATAGTTTCTAAAGAAAGATGCTACTATACAGCAATCTGTTCCTTCACGGACTGTCAGACTCACCAGAGGATTTGAACAAATCACAGCTCTTAGGGGAAATGTTAGTCAATACAGGTATTTAACTAAAGAAAAAAAGTAGAGAGACTTTTGGTTGTCATCATCTTATTTTCTTTTCTCTTTGTAAGAGAGACAGAGAGAAAGAGAGAGAGAGAGAGAGAGTGTGTGTGTGTGTTGTGTGTGTGTGATTCAGGCCTTTTAAGAAGTTACTTTAGAGGCTGGAGCTATAGCACAGTGGGCAGGATATTTGCCTTTATGTGACTGACCCGGGTTCGATTCCTAGCATCCGATATGGTCCCCTGAGCACCGCCAGGAGTAATTCCTGAGTGCAGAGCCAGGAGGAACCCCTGAGCATCGCCGGTGTGACCCAAAAAGCAAAAAAAAAAAATACTTTATAGGATTATAAAAAATTTAGGCAGAGGTGAATTTTTGAATTTTTGTGTTTTCCCCCTTCTTTATCAGTTGGAAAGAGGAATAAGAACTTTTGGGACTATAGAGAACCTGGGATGGCCTTTACCCATTTATATCTCAGTCTGGTGCTGAGATGTTTATAATGATATAGGCTAACTGTAAACTGAGCTATGTTTCCTTCTAATATCAGATTTTATAAATCGAAAATCAGTTTTGCCTGCTTTCTCAAACTAGAATGCTTCCTGCCACAGGATCTAAAAGTCCAAATGCATTTTTTTTCCATATTCACTGGTATGCTGGTATTGCTACGAGTCAGTTGTCCAGAGACAAATTTTGTCTCTGTTCCTTTAATTGCAAATTTCTCCTCTATTGAGATTGTCTGCTTGCCAAAATGAAATAAAACCAAAGTTTATATTGGGGGAGATAGGGAAGTTGTTAAGGAGAACTTTGTTATCTTCTTTTTCCCAGAAGCCTTAAACTTTATTTATTTTTAAATGAAACATTAATTCATTTCTGAAAAAGTATAAACTCTTTTAGAAAGCTAGACTTTTTAACATCTTTTTTGTTTGTTTTTCAGCCTTATTTGGTAGTACTCAGGACTTACTCCTGGCTCTGTGCTTCTGGAGGGCTCAGGGAACCATATGAAGATTCTAGGGCTGGAACCAGGGTTGACTGCATGCAAGGAAAGTGCCCTACCCACTATACTATCTCTCCAGCCCCCCTTTTTAAATCTTGTAGAGAACAACCGTAAGTGCCGTGAATGAATGCCATACTTGGTGGCAAAGTGCTGAGAAGTCTGTCTTCTCTTTTAAGAACCTCCTTTAATGCTTCTTGCAAAACTGGCTTCAAGGCTATAAATTCTCTAAGCTATTGCCTGAATAGTGTATTCTTGGTAAGGTGATCATATTATTGAGTTTTTGTACTATATCCCTCTATTCTCTTTTGGCTCATAGAATCTAATTTGGTAGATCTACTGTGTATTTTATGGGAAGTACTAAACTTTAATTTCTGGAAGGGAAAGTTCTCTTTTTATCTATGGCAGTGGTGAAATTTTATTTTAGCTGACACACACTATTTAATTTCATCTTTCCTTTATTTTTTTGGAGTGAAATAATTTTTTTGTAGGAGTACTGCTATTTATTTAGCCAGTGATTAGCTGATTGAATTGGGCATGAACTCCACCTTAATTTTTTTTAATTTAATTTTTTTTCTTTTTATATTTATTTATTGAATCACCGTGGGAAAAGTTACTAAGCTTTCAGGTTTAAGTCTCGGTCGTACAATGATCAAACACCTCTCCCTTCACCAGTACTCATTTTTCACCACCAAGAACCCCAGTATACCCCCCTCCCACCCCTCCAAATGCCTGTGAGGCAGATGATTTCTACTTAACTCTTCTCTATATTGATTACATTCATTATTTCGACAAAAGCTGCACCATTATTGTTTAGAATTTCCCCTCAAATAATCGGAATTGCTGAAAAGGCATTGCAAAATATTTTGTTTTCTATAGCTGGTTATGAGAATCATATAATGTCACGCGGCCATGATTTTGGATTTCTGCAAAGAGCCAGATAATTATGAGATTGGTTTCTGTGTGTCTGGTGTTATGGCCGTGCCAAAGAGCCACTTGTGGGAGGTAACTCGTGACCTCGGTAGGGCGTGAAGGACGTGCCAGTACCGCCCCCCTTCCCATGAGACTGCAGTTGCCTCGTCACCGCTGGCTCGTACGTGGCTTTCCTATAAGATCTCAGGCGGCAGCCACCTTGCTGCCAGGGGGGAAAAGGCGGAAGGGAGCAACACCCTTTCCCTCCTGGGGAGGCATGATGCCGTAGTTTAACGCATTGTCCATTCACTTTTCTGCCGCAAGCTGCCGGGTTCTGAATTAAGTCCTTTTGCCTCTGGAGCCATGTCCATGCCAGAGAGCCGCTTGTGGGGGGCAACTCATGACCTTGGTAGGGCGTGAAGGACGAGCCAGTACTGCCCCCCTTCCCATGAGACTGCAGTTGCCCCGTCACCGCCGGCTCATACCTGGCTTTCTAATAAGCTCTGAGCCGGCGGCCATCTTGTATGCAGTCCAGATGCATTTCTGCCAAAAGCCACTGGGTTTCAAGATTTGTTTCTGAGTCTCCGGTATCATGGCCATTAATCAGCTTGATCAGGAGCCAGAGAGGCCATTTGTAGGCGGCGACTCGGGGTCTCATTGGGATGGGGAGAAAGAGTCAGCTCCACCCCCATGTGGAGAGGCCCCATATGTCTCATCACTGCAGGCCCAAACCTGACTGTCCAGTGGCCTCTGGAGGATGGTGGTCACCAGGCCGCCAGGGGGAACAGGCCAAGGCACAAAACTTATTCCCACCTGGAGTGGCCCAGCGCCAGTAACCTACTGCAGGAACAGGACGCATTTCTGCCAAAAGCCTTTGGGTTCTGAGATTCGCTTCTGAGTCTCTGGGATCATGGCCATTAAGCAGTTCGATCAGGAACCAGAGAGGCCATGCCTCCAATTATATAGCTGAGCCGGTGGTTTGTGGGTGTGTCTCCCACATACCTAACCTTTGGACGTTTACTTTCTTGGTAAACTTTGCCCCAAGTTTTTGGGGTCTGACCAAAGGCACAGCAGCAATTTTGGGGCATCTGAAAGTCTGACGTTGCCATCAGGCTGCTGATGCACTCACCTCACAGGTACAGATTGACTTGCTGGCGGCACCATACCCCCTGAGTGAAATAATTTTTATTGAAAAACTTTAAGAGCAATGTGAGGGGAGAGAATGAGAAGAAGGAATACACGAACATGATGGAAAATGCAGGCTTCTCCTGAATGGAAAAGGCCTAATTTAATTTTTCAACAGTATAAATATCACATTCAACAACAATTCCTGGCAGAGTAAACAAAGTAGAAGTTTCAGAAAAAATGCAGTGTATGTTTGATTAAAGCCAACAACTACCATTTATCTCTTTTTTTCAGGTGTAAGGCACAAACCCCAATCCTCCACACTCATTAACCTATTCTCACACACCAACTTTAACATCCTAGGGTGAAAACTGAGATCCTAAAATAAACAAAGAACAACAAACAATTGAGATTCTGTAAAACAACTAAAGAAATCAGTAAATGAAATCAAGATCTCAATGTAGTACCCTTGAGCTCAAATCCTATGGACAGTAAGAAAGAAAGAGAATAATCAGGAGAAAGTATCTTGTGGTCATTACATAATAAGTGCCCAAACAGGAATTTGAACCAAAGTTCATTACTCTTCCATTTCATCATTACTCATTAGGCTTAGTAATTAAATATTTGTATTTAGCTTTATTCCTGGCTCTTGATAGTTTCCTAAAATCCTTGGAATTTCCTGAGGGATAAATCTGTCTTTTATTATTCACAATGAGACCCTTTCAAAGTGACCTGAGTATATGTTAATGAGGCGACTCTAGATGGAACTCTATGAGGGGAAGCTTAAAGAAAGAGACTAATCAGTCAGAGGAAGCTGCCACATGACTGATTAGAGACATGAAAGTTTCAACCCCATCCTTTCCCCAATTTGAGAAGAGGAGAAAGAGGCTGGAGATTAAGATCGATCACCAGTGACTTAATCACTGCAGTCCTGTGCAATAGCACTTCCGTACAAACTCTTAAACTATAAGATTTGGGAGCTTCTAGATTGGTGAACACACTGATTTGCCAAGAGAGAAGCATCAGGAGCACCATTACACAGCTATTCTACTTCCTCCTATCTCCTACTCCACCCCTTACCCTATGCATCTTTTCTGTGTGGTAGTTTCCTGAGGGAAAAAATTAATATTAAAGTTATAATTCAGAGTACTTTCCTGAGTTCTGTGACCTACTCTAGAGAATTATTAGATTTGAGGGAATATAGAGAGAATTCCTGAATCTCTAGCTAGTTGGGCAGAAATCTGTGTATCCTGGGAACTTAAATTTGGATTGACATCTAAAGTAGGATGGAGCCCAGGAGGTACAGATCTACGAAATTGTATTTAGTCTAGGTAACTAGTATCAGAATTGAATTACTGATGAACACATCAATTGAATTGCTGTAGGGCAGAGAAATAGAAAGCTGGCTGATATCTGGAAAACCAAACACTACCACATCAATTTAATCTTTTGTCATTTTAAAATCAATAAAATAATGAGCTATGACTTGACTACTGAATTTTTAGGCATTTGTAGTTGGAAAGCATCCTATTATTACATTAAATTGTATGGCTATTCTTTTTCGCCCCTCTTGGAGAGCCTGGCAAGCTACCAAGGGTATTCCGCCCCCAAGACAGAGCCTGGCAAGCTCCCCGTGGCATATTCAATATGCCAAAAATAGTAACAAATCTCACAATGGAGACGTTACTGGTGCCTGCTCGAGCAAATCAACGAACAATGGGAGGACAGTGCTACATGCTACATTCTTTTTAGCATATGTCTCTGATCAAAAAAGAGGTGAGAAGTTGTTTTCAGAAAAGTCCTCTATGAACTGATTGGACTAAAAATGTATCTGTCCTATTCTAATATTTGGCTGTCATATTTAGAAAATTTCTACTCTGTGAGAAGAAATACTATTACGAAAAATACTGGGTTATAACAAGTATATTGGTATCACTAATTATGATCTTTCTATGTCAAGAAGCAATCCAGACAAGATGAGACTAGACTTACTTACAAAACCAGGGAAACCTTACTGACTTTGTGATACACCCATATATTTTATTAACAGAGTCATCCCCCACATGGCAAGTGCTTAAACTTCCCGGTATGTAGGTTAGAGATCTTTTCTATATCTTTTCCTGTCTCATCTCACATGGAGTAACCAACTCTCATTGTGAAACTTGGATAGAGAAAAAGCGAATTAGAGGAACATCAGTAGAACAAACCATCTTTCCTCAGGACTTACTTGGCCATGTGGGGTAGAGGACAGGGGCATGGCTGGCAGAATCGGGGCACACCACTGATGGAATCTCCGATAAAGCCATCAAGGCATTTCTCACAGTGCTCTCCTGTTGTATTCCGCTGGCAGTGCTACAAGACCAAAGAAAGAAGATTCATAAGGGCTTTAAAGAAATGTTAATGACAGTAAATCTGGAAACAAGTAATTGCTTCAGGGGATCAAAGTAGCCAACTTGACTGATTAGATGGTGTTCATGGTACTGCCATCTCCTCATTCAAGTGTGGACAATGGCATCTGACTTCACGATGAACTTATGTGAGGTGTGTGTGTATGTGTGTATATATGCTGTATGTATGTGTGTGCGAGTGTGTGCGCATGGGCATACTAATAGTATGGGACCTCTCAGAGTATCTCAGAGTGTGTGTGCAGTAAGGATTATTTATTAGTTACTCATTTCAGTTCAAAATGGTAAACAGAATGATTAGACTCTGAATGTTCTAGAAGCATTATCTTACCCGGCTTGGTATAAATATGAAATGGAGGAAAAAATAGCACCCCTGTATTTATTCATGATCTCAGAAACAATTAAGAATTACTGTATTTTGAAAAACAAAATGTGGCAGACTGAAGCATAAATGGAGTATAAGGCAGATCATAGACATTCTGCCTAGGGGTCTGGGGAGATAGTTCAGAGGCCTGAGGTACAAGACTTGGTTGTGTGAATATAATCCCTGGTATTTTTCTAGTACCCTTGAACATCTTGTTGGCACTGCTGAACAATACCACATTGCCAGGTCCAAGCATTGACTCATCTTGCCCTGGTTAGCTGAGTATCACCAAAAATAGCCTCTGGATCCCCCATTACTGCTTGGGAAACCCCTCCCCTAGAAATAATATACTACTGGCTTGCTCTTCAAGACTGTGTTCTCCCTTAAATTTGTACTTACTCTCTTTCCCCTCACATCTTTCAAAGTGTTTCAATTAAAACCAATCTTGTTAAAAAAAAAAGAATATTCTACTAATAGACTAGTGTCTTTCATAGAAAGATACAATAAAAAAAGGATACAGCATATTTCCACTTGTGATAAGAATAACAGGGAGAAAAAAAACATAAAACAGGCTCATTCTTTTGTCTAGATGCCTGTTCATTTAGCATTTGCCCTGGCCTTCAAACCTCCAGGATTTCCTCTCTGGGGTCCTCCTTCCTGATGGTTCTCTTTTCCTACTACGCACATCGTGCTGCTGTTATCTACTGTGGCCTCTCCAGGCCCTCCTCTGTATTGCCTTTCAGCACTGTGAGGCTGAGATCAACAGGGAAGCTCTCAGTGGCTCCTTGTCCTGCTCTTTATAAATTTGTTTCTTTTTCAAAAGATAGTATTGGTTTATAGCACAGTATGTTTTAGGAGTACGGATTCACACCTCGTCAAATATATGTTACCATACCACATCTACCACCAAAATACCAATACCCTTCACCACAGGTCACTGGATTCCTTCCATGCTTTCCTCTCCCACTGATTACCTCATTTCTGTGATCAGATTCTGAGAATTTGTTTTATTTTGGTTTTGTCTCTTCTCTTGCTTTATTTCTTTTTATCCCACATATGAGTAAAATTATCTGGTACTTCTTTTTCCTTCTTATGTTTTAGTTCCAGTTTCCTGATGGATTAATTTTTGATTTTTTTTTCCATTTTGGAAGGGGTGCATAGCTGCTGCTGCCCAGAAGCTGCTCCTGATTCTGTCCTTCGGGTCAGTTTCCCTGTGGTTCTGGAAAGGGTGGGGAGGGTGGGGGGGGGGTCAAGTGGTGCTGGGGCTAGAATCCAGGATTCCTACATGCAAAACACATGCTCAACCTGTTGAGTATCTCTCTAGCAACTGATGGATTCACGTATGACCAGAGCTCTATGGGATGCAGTTGTGCTAGTTCACTGAGTTATCTCCAACTTAACTGGACTAGATTGTACTAAGGAAGGCCGCTAAAGTTATGGTGTTTTCATCTTTACACTCCCATGTTGCAAAGAGACTTTTAGTGAAAAATTTATTAGGGTTTTTAGTGAAATTAAGGTCTTTAATAACAAATTATAAGTGTTTAATTTTATACTTATTGTATAAGCCATTGGAGTAGCAGCCTCCTGCTTGAGCAATTCCCTTAGCAATACCTTCTATGCACAAGAACTTCACAGACACAGCTTGTCTCAAACAGCAGTCTGTGCAGGAAACTTGGGGAAGGCAAGATGGAAAAGGAGTAAACTGAACTCTGAGTGCTTCATTTTTGCCTTTTTGTTCTGGGTTGATGTTCAAAATGAAAGAGTAGTGAGGTCCTGGTCTAAAGATTAGAGAATTGAATTATCACATTAGTTCTCAATTAAGTTACTATTTCCACCATTTTACATTTAATGAATTGGTGGCACAGTAAACTACTCAAGGTCACGAAGATACCAGTTGGCAAAGGAGTGATTCAAACTTGGGCCACCTGTTTCCAGCTATGAGGTTGATAGTTCCCAAAAAATACTGCTTCTCTAATGTGTCAGAGAAAATTCCCTTTCCCCAAAGAATTAGAAGATGGAGCCAGAAGATAACTCAGTGTTAGGGACCTGAGTTTGACCTCCAACACAGCATGCCACATACTCACCCCCACTCCACTAAAGTATTATATGGCCCCAGGAGACCCTTTCATCCCCAAATGTCCTAGTGTTGAACTGTCCAGCCTAGTTGGTCAGCATTGCCAGGAATGAGCACTGCTTGGGAGGATTCCCAAAATAGTCATAAGATCACATCATTAGAAGGTATGAGATTATTTTATTACCAGTTGGAACATCAGGTTAAGTATACCACATTAGTCAAAAGGGAGGAATCCTAATGAGAGCAGCAAGTTACACAGGTTGAATTCTCTTTGGGCACTTGCTCAGTCATTGGCGTTGGAACAGAATTATGTTAGCAAAATAAAACATGGGAATTAGTAGAGACATTTTATATTGTTCCTTGCTCTAAGTCAGACTTCAGTAGATATTTGTTAGGAAAGGAACATAGGAAAAAGTGGGAAAGGATGAATTAGTGTCTGGTGCAAATGAAGAAAATTAACATATACCCAACACCAAGTCTAAATCAGTAGCAAACTCTTATCCCTTGAGAAAGCCAATGAGGCTTGCTCAGCTAATATGAATCTATGCCTTCATGAGAAATCTGGTAGTGCTGTATATAGACAGGGTCAAATTTGTCTGAGTCTTTGTTGGACAGCTGAAGTCCATCTGTGCAAAAGAAAGCAGGTTCATTGTAAGATTTTCCATTTTTCCTTGTGCCTGAAATGACTATTAATGATCTGCTAGGAAGTTCCCTAAAAGACATTGATGCACTTTCTTGGAAATGAACAGAGAATGATGGAGACAGGGATGAAGGATCTCTTGTTATTCTATTTTTTAGAAGGTTTACTTAGAACAAGTCAGTTTCTATCCTCTATGTGTAAACTGAGGATTTAGAATAGATTGCCTGAATGGGTTCTTTTAGCTTTTTTCTTTTACTTTGAGACGCCAATATCCCCTTACCTTCAAAGTTCTTCCATTAAAAAAGCAGAAGACAAACACAACTATAAATAAGTGTGTTGTTGATGAAGAGTTAATTTATTTCATTGGGGTGGGGCTCTCAAGCAGTGCTCAATAGGCCTGGGAACCTCACCAGCCATTCCTGGCAACCAGACAATCAGTTCAATTCAAGGGCTAGAGGATGTGATGCTGCTCCGGCTCTGTGATGCTGGGGTTCCTGAGTTACCCTAGCAGCTCTGGGGGCCTCCATGGCTACACCCAATGATGTTCATGGAATCATTTGATGCTGAGAATTAAGTAGACATGTGTCTAACTCGCCCTAACAGTATCTCCTGGCTCCAATAGTTTACTTGAATTAATTAATTTATTGGTACTCAGGGCTTACTCCTAGCTATGTGCTCAGGGATAACTCCTGGAGGTACTTGGTGGACCAAATTAGGGTCAGCTGCATGCAAAACAAGTAACTTATACCCTCTTCACTTATTCCGGGTGAACTTTTATTTTTTAATGGAAATGATCCCGCTTAAAAAGAAAGAATGCAATTTGAATCTCTGGTGGGTAAGAAAGCTGTACTCAAACAATTTAGGAAGCATCTGGGCCCTGGATGTGCCTTCTTCACAATGAGAGATGATGTCTCTTGTGAACTTGGCCAGAGCACCAGCAAGATAGAGGAAGAGACCTAAAAGAATCAGGATATTTGTTACATGATTTGTCACATGCTTCATACAATGCTGTAGTCCAGTTGACTAGACCGTGTTTTTTAAAGTGCATCCAGGGAGGTATAAACTATTTCCATAAGAATACCAAGATTTCATCATCTTTCTTACTCTGATTTTCTTGAATGCATAAGGAGTTTTTTTGAAGTTACATGACATAGTGCAGATGGATGTAGAAAAATATGAAATGCAACTTCCTAGTAAACCACATGAATTTACTTCCAACCAAATATGTTAATCACTTATGAACTATATTATTTGCATATTTTAACATAAGGTGGGATTATAATTATTTTCAAATAAATTAATAAAAATCCATTAACATTTTAAAATAGAAATTTCAAATGCAGCAAATATGGATTAGATATAATCTACATAAAAGCTCTTAAGTAACCTGAATAATTCTTATAACGTAAAGGGATCAGGATATTAAAAAGTTTGAGAAGTACTGTGTACACAAATACCTTGGAGGAAAGGCAGGTTCTGATTGAGAACATCTGGCCTTTCCTTTTTTTCCCTTTTTTTATTGCTTTTTGGGTCAGACCCAGCACTGCTTTGGGGGTTATGCCTAGCTCTGTACTCAGGAATTACTCCTGGTGGTGCTTGGGGAACCATATGGGATGCCATGGATTGACCTGGACTTGCTATGTACAAGGCAAATGCCCTACTTGCTGTGGTATCGTTCCGGCGCTGGCCTGAGTGCATTTCCAATAAACTTGGAAGTATTGCCTGTGTTACAGGCCTAGTCTATACTTCAAGAATCAAGGATCTAGGTGGAAACACCTCACAGAGGAATCACTGCTTGCTAGTTACACACCTTGGGCCCGAGCCTTGAAAGAGTGGAGCTATTCCTGAAGGCAACCTTGCCAGGCAGACATCCCCATCATGGATGCAGTCCACAAAGGGGCCGCAGGAATTACAACGGGATGTATGAGGCTACAGCTGGGGTTTCTCTTAATATTAGAAAAGTTTTGCACAGACCTGCTGCTTTCATATTCCCAAAGCACAGAATAAATGTTCTAATCCCACGGTGTATCTTGGCCCCTTTGCGAGGAGGATCACACAGCCCCTGAGTCCTATCATGTGATCATTTTCTCCAACACTGGCTCCTCCAGCCTGAGATGCCCGGACCAGGAACTGGACTGAGTCTCCAACCATAAACCGTCTCAGGGTCAGGTGTGTGTGAGCAAGTTCGAGGGAATTCTGAGCTGCTCCCCGACATTTTTTTGCTACTTGCACTTCTCTCTAGCTCCTTGACTTTTCAGCAAGAGGATTGCAGTGTTGCAGTCTTGGAACCTTTAGCATCATGTTAAATTTCTAATTTAAATTTCTAATTTGTAGTACTGTGTTTCTACATGGCAGTGTCAAATAAACATGACATGGAATGGGGGAAAAAAGTGGAGCTAGACTCAGAAGTGGTTAAATTTGAGGTTTTTATATTTAACTCACTTATTTTATTAACCAGTCCATTCATTCCCTTAACAAACTTGAATTAAACTCATATCATTGAGATACACTGTGGTTGTTATTATGATTAAGAAGATTTGTCTTGCCTTGACACAACCTTGTGAAAGAAACAGGCAAACAAAGAATAATAGAGTGCAGAGGTGCCATGACTGATGAATGTATAAAAAACCTGTTAAGGACAAGGCTGAGGGAAAAGCAGCATCTAGTTCTTCTTGGGAAAGCTGGAGAAAACTGTATGAAATGGGGAATTGGCGTTAGGTTTTGAATCATGAGCAATTAGTTCCCCTCAGAGGACAAAAAACCTCTTACACTCTTACACACAGAGAGTATAAAAGCACAGAGTCAGGTTAGGAGTCAGAGAGATGCTCAGTCAATGTGACTGGAATAGCAACTCTTGAAGGATTTTTAAGAGAGGGATGATATGATTAGGCCTTAATTTAAAAAAAACTCCCTAGCTGAAAGACAGACTGAGGAAGAAGAGTACCAAGCAGGACCAGTAGTTGGGAAACTGGCACTGACCTGGAGAACTTTATCCACATAAATGAAGACAGATGGAGGACAGCAGAAAAAGGAGGCTCTCTCTTAGGTAGAAATACCAGGATTTGGTGTGCCATTAAATGTTGGGTGAAAAGGGTGAAAGGGACAGTGATAAAACATCTGGAACATCTAACCATGGAGATTGGCCTAAGAGCACCGTCATTAATCAGGTTTGGGGAGGACCACTTTCAGGACTCGTAGAAGGATGAATATATGGACAACTTATTGTCTGCATTGAGCTCCTGTCATTGTTTTACAGTGGGCACACAAAGCAACAGAGGGCTTCAGTGTCACAATCATTCTTAGAAATTTTGGACATAAAATGTTACGGTCTTATTTCAAAACTTTAGATGGCCTGCAATCATATTTATCATTATTGACAATATTTTGGTTTTCTTTCAAAGTTTGAAACAGTTTGAAAAGCTGCTAAAATGTATTTGTTTGTTTTTGCACCACACCAGATAAGGCTCAGGAGTTGGAGCTCTGTGCTTGAGGTCACTTCCAGCAGCACTTCCAGGGAACCAAATAGTTCTGGGGAGGAACCCCGGCCTCCAGCCTGCGGAACACATGCTCTAATCTATTGAGCTCTCTCTCTGGCTCCAAGTAATAATTATGTAAGAATCACTGACCTGAACTATATGACAATTTTAAAGTTGCAAGTAAAACAGGAAAAAGAAGCCTGTTTTGTAATCTAATTTCTTCTTGCTCTTGGACAGCTCTCGCATGTGCTGTTTTATCAATCATACGTGCTTAGTTATTCAGAGGCTTACCTGAGAAAAATGTCAATGTCTGCAGCAATTAGAAATGTAATATCTTTGCTTTCCTGAATGGAGTTTTAATTAGGCTTTGAGAGTAATAAAAAATTCATTAACCTTCAGTATATTAGATTACTTCTCTTGCTGCAGTGCTTAGGGTGAGCTAGAAGTCCATTGGAATATCAATATCTTTTTAATTACAAAATTACTACAGGCAATTGCAGAAAATGTGGTCAGGTCTGAGCAAAAATGAAAAGAAGGAAATAAAAATTCTACTTCTACCTGTAACATGTAAAGTCACTATAACTTGAAGGATTTCTTGCTAGATTTAATATTTTAACAGTTCTTTTAATGTGTTTAAATGTGAATATTTAGATTCAGAATTATTTTTTTCTGGCTCAGATCCCAAAATCTTTTCAGCTTTTTGTTTCACTGTCACTGAGCAGATGAGAGCTTCTTCAAGTGGTCTGAAAGTTCTCACAGTTCTCATATTTTCTGCTTCAGTATCAATATTGCCCACAAACATTTTCAAGTGAGAAGTGCCTACAATCTTTCAGCTCTCTAGTGGGCCCACATAGCCCACAGACAATATAATAAGAAGAAATACATGTCTTTTGAATTTTGGCCCTGGTTTTGACACAGAACTCCAAAAACCTTTGAAGTTTCCTAAAAGACGATATCTTAAAGGTGCGTTATCTTGTTAATAATGTAGCTTTGGAGTCTGATCTTAGTATTGTGGGCTAGTTGCCAGAAGTATCTGCCATACTGTTAAAACAAATTAGAACTTTTGCTTCCATTCCCCTGAGCTCTAGGGAAGAGAAAGAAGGACTAGAGGTAAAATCATTTGCTAATGGCCAATAATTCAATCATTAGTGACAATTCTATAAAGTTCCAAAGGTTCAGGCTACAGAGAACTGGTTGGGTAATGCATGGAGGAGTTAGGAACATGATTGGCTTGGGGAGAACATGGAAACTTTGCACCCTTTCTCCTTGCCATGCTCTGAAAGTTGCTTCCATCTGACTATTTCTGTTTTCTGTGTTTCATGAGAAATCAAGTTTCTTGAGTTCTGCAAGTTGTTTAAAATTAATTAAAACCAAGGAGGGGGTTGTTGGAACTTTGGTCTATAGCCTATCGGTCAGAAGTACAAGTGACAGGGCTTGCCGCTGTGTATGAAGCAGTGGAAGAGGGTCGACTTTGTGGGACTAAGCTCCTAACTTAAGGGATCTGATGACGTCTCCAGGGAGAGTGTCAGAGTTGAGTTATGTTGTAGGAAATCCAGATGGTAGCTGAGAATTCTTTGGATACAGGGACCAAAATTCCCTCATAATGGAATTGGATAGCAAACCCTTCAGTCTAGAATTGGGTAGCCTAGAATTATAGCTGGAACGTAGTACTCAAAAACTGTTTACTTGTTATGACCTGAGCTATAGCAGGCATAGGGCATTTGCCTTGTGTGTGGCTTACCAGGGTTCAATCCCCAGCATCCCAGATGGTCCCCTGAAAACCAATAGGAGCCACTTCTGAGTGCAGAAAAGATGGGTTTGATTTAATGTGACCCACAATAGACAACTTATTTGCCTAGTTTTCAGGAATATCCCCTCAGTATTGCTGCATCTGGGCCAAAACCAAAAAAAAAAAAAAAAAGAAAAAAAAACCCAAACAAAACAAAACACTGTTAGCTTGTTAAATGGATAAAGGAAATTAATAGGTAAATCTTGTGTCACTGTTGATTTTCTAGTCTGTTGTGCTATGGTTCTGCTCAATGGGCTTCTAGTTTTCAACTAATGGGAAAATGCTCTTTAGATTCTTCACCGTACCTCTCGGAGAGCCCAGCAAGCTACCGAGAGTATCCCCCACACACAGCAGAGTGTAGCAAGCTCCCTGTCGTGGTGTATTTGGTATGCCAAAAATAGTAACAACAAGTCTCACAATGGAGACATTACTGGTGCCCACTTGAGCAAATCAATGAACAATGGGACGACAGTGCTACAGTGCTATATTCTTCCTAGTCATCATTTTTATCTGGGTTCTCTGAACTCCAGATCTGGCATGAAATATGAAATTTCAGTGACCAGACATTTTTGTCACTTATTATATGCATCTGTTTCTTCTCTGTAATATTTTTTCTTGCCTTCTAGAGCCTTCTATGCCCACTGGACTTACAAAATGACTTAGCTGAGAGCACGACCCAAAAGGAGCCACTTCCGGTAAGATGCCAAGTGGCCATTTGGAAAGATACCTACTGAAGGTTGGATTTCATTAACAAAATCACTTTTCTGCATCTGTAGGGTTAGAGTCTCTCCTGTGAAATAAACTCTATGCTTTATTGATTTAAATCTAAGCTTGCAGGATAATTTTGTCTTTCTACTGTCAGATGGCTTGGTTCCATAAAAATTCATCTATAAAACATAAGTTAGAATTGAAATTAGAATGAAGAAAGAATTTAAGATAGTTCTAGGACATAAAACTTCAAAATAAAAATGAAACAAAAAGAAAGCCTTTTGGGAGGGAAACTGGGGACACTGGTGGTAGAAAATGTACACTAGTGGAGGGAAGGTTGATGGGATGGAACATCATATGACTAAAATTCAATCATGAACAGCTTTACAATGGCATGTTTCAAGGTGATTCAATAACACAAATATAAATAATTTTAAAAAGAAGCTCTTTTATTTGTGGTTGCATGTGATTGCTTGTGGAAGATAGGAGAAATGAGTTAGCTAGGCAAGCTGTAAGAAATGAAAGTTCCTGGGCAGCATCTAGTGGAACCATTGCTTTGTTGGCTCCCTCAGAGCTGAGGATGAGTTGAGGCAAAAAGGTGGGAACTTGGAGCTATCCCAGCTTGGTTCATAGGCTGAATAGAGACACCAGGAAAAGATGGGTTTGACTTAATGTGACCACAATAGACAATATATTTGCCCTTACCATGATAAAATATTCTTTTTATAGACACAAACTTTTTCTGTTCCTTCATACACATTACATTTAATGCAAATTACATACTTTTAATTGCCTTTCTAAATCAAATGAATGAGACATCTATATGTAGGGCTTTGGGAATTAGACTGTGGGTCAATTTTTACTTTAAATTTCATGTATGGCAAATATTAGGCATGTTATTGTGTGGCTTTTTTTGTTTGTTTTTACAGTAGGCATCTATGATTTGAATCAGGGAGAAAAATATTTCCGGTGGGGCTGGGAACTACCATTAGGTGAGTTAGGGATGGTTCTTTCTTTTTTGTTATTTAATGTTCTGATGAGACTAAGAGCAGAGTGATAGCACAGCGGGTAGGAAGTGTGCCTTGCACGCAGCCAACCCAGGTTCAATTCCTCTGTCCCTCTCGGAGAGCCCGGCAAGCTACTGAGAGTGGCAGAGCCTGGCAAGCTCCCTGTGTCATATTCTATATGCCAAAAACAGTAAAAATAAGTCTCACGATGGAGATGTTACTGGTGCCCACTCGAGCAAATTGATGAACAACGAGAGGACAGTGCTACAGTGCTAATGTTCTGATATGATGAAGTAGTTACAGAAAAAATGCAAATTTTTTGTGAAACTTGAGTGTACATAAAATGTTTACACAAATCTTCTTCCAACTTAGAGTAAATAATGTGTCTCAACAACTGTGACAGAATCTTGTGATAACTGCCTCCTTAGAAGCACACCCCCTGTCCTGACAGTGCAAAGAAGAGTGACTGTACAGCTTCAGTAGGGCCACAGAAGAAACATTTTCCTCTTTTTTCTTAGATTTTAATTTTATTAAAAACTTTGTTTTGTTTTGTTTTGGGGCCACATCCACTAGTTCTTAGGGGCTACTCCTAACTCTGTGCTCGGGGGTCAGTCTGATGGTGCAGGGGGTTGAACTGGGGTCTGCGACAGGCATAGCAAAAGTATTAGCCTCTGTGTTATATGTGACCATTAGGTTTTTTGAGTCTACTGACTGCCTAACAGCAGCTGATAGATCTACCAGTCTCTACTGTCTCATATTTAAAATCCAATAGCAAAGAATCTTTAATTAATCAAGTTGTCCAAGATGTACATTAATAGTTCAAGTGCATCCATAGGATTTTCTTTTCATGTGTCATGGGGATTAAAATAACAGGAAACCGGAGATGGAAGAATTAGAAAGGGGCAGACTTTGGCAGCTGCGGGTGCCTACACTGCTACAGAGGACATCCTGGATGTAATGGTTATTTAAGAAGGTGGGGGAGGGAAAGACAGAACCACCAGAGTTGAACAAAAGATAGCAATGTCTATGCTCTCTCATTTAATTCTCTCTGTCCCTAGAAAAATGGCAAGGTGACTGAGTCTAAAATGAATGGACCTGCTTGAATTTGCATCTTAATGTAACACATACATAAAATAATACCTGCAGGTTCATGACACCTTGGAGACTACTTGTAGTAATAATGATCTACAAATAAGGACAATTATGCTAATTCTGAGGCAAGTAGATATACTCAATTAAGCATCTTTGTAGCTCATGCAGAAACAGTCTTAAAGTTTGGGAAAATATTTTTTTGTCTCATAGGAACTTTAAAGAATCTAATTTTTATGCCCTTTCTAAAAACTCATAAAGCTAAACATCATAGTGTAACTTGTCTTCAAAAAAATAATACTTCCTGTGACTTATATCAAAACAATTACTGGTATAGATATTTCAGTGGCCACATTCACAAATAATACATCAGTCCATCCACATAGCAAGTACTTATTTTAGTTATTTTGCTTGTTTGTTTTTTACTAGAAAACTTCTCAATTTCTTTCTAAGTTACTGTCATGTATCACTGAATGATAGTGTGCAGAAGCATTCATTTCAAAAATCTTCTGGAGATTTGAATAAGAAATTACACAACCCATAAAACCAAAGTTCTCAGTTTTATTAGCAATTATTTTGGGGAAACTAATTTTGATCTATAGACCTATCATATTATAAAACAGGCAATGAAACAACTGTTATATTCTCCTGGTTTATGTGGAATGAAGCCAAACATATGGCAAACTATAGTATTACAGTGGAATTTGGATGGATGATTGCCTTCTCAGTGTATTACTTTCACTCCCATCACCAAGGGTCTATAGCAGAAAACCAGCTGCCTGGGGGTTAATGAGGGAAGGCAGGTACACATGCAGGATCATACATATACCTTAGAACCCTAAGAGAATTCAAAGGAAAGTAGACCAGAGACTTGAACCCTAGCATTGCATATTCCCGAGTACTACTAGGGTCATCTGATGGTCCCTTGGGTACTGATTGGGAGACCTTTCTCCCTTACAAAAGACACATTCTTTGGTGGTAGTTTCTGGCAAGAGATTTAGGGAGAAGGATGGATACAAAAGAAGAGCTTGATTAGTTTGCTCCTAGGTAGTTCAAGCCTCACAGAAGAACATTCTATGCACACCCTTCCCCCAATGCAAAGGTCTGACTAAATATGTGAAAAGTGACAGGTGCCCCCGACATACCACACAGAATCCAGAGCCGTCCAAGCACTCATTGGAATTCCCGTTACAGTCACAGGGCAAACATTCTCCAGAGTGGGCACGGAAAAACCCAGCACCACATTTCTGAAACAGACAAAACAAATTCATTATTGTAAAGTTCTGTGTCGATCAATATTTTCTGAGAAAAATGAGAAATGATTGTTAAACTAACAAAATATATTACATAAAGCATATTAAAATGATTTTACGGTTCCTTGTTTCCTCATGTTTCCCTCCCTTTTTGTTGATCAGGAGCACAGAAGCACTCACTTTATTTATTTATTATTTGTTTGTTTATTTTTATTAGTGAAACACCATGAGGTACAGTTATAGACTTACAAACTTTTGTGCTTGGGTTTCAGCTTGGGTTTCAATGATCAAGTACCCATCCCTCCACCAGTGCCCATCCTCCACCACCACGGGTCCCAGCATCCCTCCCACCCCCCTATTCTCCCCCATCCCATCCTGCCTCTGTGGCAGGGCATTCCCCCTTGTTCTCTCTCTCTTCTTCTTAACCTGTCCCATCATTGTAAGAGAGAACGAGGAGTTTTTAGATTACAGTAAGAGAGAAAGAAGTTCTGTAATATTTATGATTCCCTGGATACAAAGCAAAACAAAAACAAAGCACCTAAGCTATTATTGAGGGTGAAGAATTGCTTCATGCACCTTTATAAATAAATATTAGTGGTTTCGAAAATGAGAGGCAAATGGATTCAGTTTACTGAATTCAGTTTACTGAGTTTGAGACCACATCCAGGGTGCTTAAGGCTTACTTCTGGCTCTGCACTCAGGGATCACTCAGGAAACTTGTCAGATGACGTGCCTGGAATTGAATTCAGGGGGCCAGGGGGAGTCATATGCAAGGCAAGTTCCTTACTTTCTGTACTATTTCTCCCACCCTGTGGCTTCTGTTTAAAGCCATGCCTTTAACAAACTTGGATTTTTTTTCTTAAAGCATAAATAGAACTTTAAAGTGGAGGGCCTTTGAGGGGGAGGTGTTTAGAAAACTAGTGAGCTCTGACACTTAGGTCTTGTGTGGTCATTGTTCATAAATTTAACTTATCCTTATAAATTTTTGGGAAATACCATATTTTCTTCTCAGGGATGAGATACTTGTATCTAGAGTTCTATTGTGGATTATTGCAAAGTTAGATCAAGTTACAACTTATTGGTCAGCTGAACAACCACGAATTGTCCTCCTCAAATGTCACTAGTGCCATAGTTGAGAAATATGAGACAGTGGTTTAAGTATGTGATTTGCCTTATAGATCTGGATTTTATGTTTCATTGAAAGACTTCAGTGATGCAAGACAGGACCAACACAACAGTTATCCCAGTGTAGCTAAGATGATAGGCTCCAAGATCCCTTAGGATACCAGGTTCTGAAGATGTTCAAATAGTTCAGTATTTGAATATAACCTACATATGTTCTTTCGTATATTTTTAATTAGTTCTAGAATTTTTGTAATACCTAATGCAATGAAATACATAATGCAATGAAATAGTTGTTATTTTATTTTATTTAGTGAGCAATGACAAGACAAGATAGGCTAGAGTGATGGCACAGGGGTAGGGTGTTTGCCTTGCGTGCAGCCAGCCTGGGTGGGCCAGGTTCGATTCCTCCTCCCCTCTCTGAGAGCCCCACAAGCTACCAAGAGTATCTCGCCTGCTCGGCAAAGCCTGACAAGCTACCCGTGACGTATTCAATTGCCAAACACAATAACAACAAGTCTCAAAAAATATGGAGATGTTATTGGGCTCACTCGAGCAAATCGATGAACAACGGGAAGACAATGTCAAGACACAAAATATATGCTTATATGTAGTACAGATGCACCAGGAATGGCCTAACTAGCAAGTGTTGACCAGTGATTACTTGAATCTACTGAAGGGAAACCTGCCTGCCTGTGACGTTTATGTATAAAGAATTCCAGACAGATAAGAATCTGGGTTGTTTCCGAAAACATATAGAGTGGGAGATTTTCCAACATACTCTATCTCCATCTACTGACCCACTGATTTTTGTATTGTTTTGGCTACTAGGAAATTTTTCATTATATCTGGCTGCAATCTCTCTGACTGTTACACAAACTATTTCCTCTTGGTTTTACTTCCCTTTCTGTTAAAAAAAAATCACTAGACACCACTCATATCATAAAAGTAAAATTTAATATGTTCTTTCTAAAAGAACTTTAGAAGAGAATAATGGCATTTGCCCATAAGGGGAAAAAGCAAAGAAATCTCTCTCTATATGAGAGAAAGTACTGCTGAGAGGGGACTCATTTAAATTTGTAATGGATAGTTTGTGGTTAATTTTCATTTTCCATTAGAGAGCAAAAGAGAGGAAAAGGTAATAAAATTGCAACAGGAAGGATTTCATTTAGACCATTCAATTTTATAACACTTAAATTCTATTCCAAAGTAAAAATCGAATGATGCAGTATGCAGATAGGAAAGAATATATAGAATCTAGGCAGAAACTTCATAGACATATTGAGAAAGTATGAAGTTCATATCTCACCTTCCAGAGAGCATCATGAGAATTAGTAGTATATAAATTGTTGGTTTCCAATAGTCCATAAGTATCCTCAGATTTCTTGTCCTAGTCAAAATCATCCAGTTCTCAAAAGTTCATGAGTAATTAACATGTATAAAATGTAGATTTTAAAAAGATTCACAAAATAATTATTAATCTAACTATATGTGTGCTATACCTTCAGTTACTCTGTTCTATTTTAAAATAGATCTTGGCTACAATGCATAAAATTGTTTTGATGACCCATGAGTGTGTTGCATTTTGCTGTTTGAAGAATTTTAATGCTAATAAGAAAGCAAATGGGGTCTAGTATTAGTTATTTTAGTAGCCTCATCAAAAAGTAATTTCCAGTTCTCTAGCTGACCATATTACAGACTTTTGGGGGAATTTCTGATTTGGTAATTCTAATAGTAAAATCAAAGAATATAAATTTTTTGAACATATTGTATTTAAATTTTTCCTTTTAATTTTTATCTAGTTTAATCAATAATACAATGACCTGATTTACTGAGAGGTAGTTGATATAAAATATAATGCAAGTTTAAGGTGTGCCAGGTGTTGATGTGATACATTTGGATAGTGCAAAATAAGTACCACTACAGAATTAGATAACTCCTCCATCATGGCAGTCACATTATTACTATTTTTTTTTTGTAGTGAGAACAATGATTATGGCATGTCTTGACCATTGAGTGTTTCAACAATTTTCAAGTATACCTTACTGTACTATTAACTGTAATTGCCATACTGTGCAGTGGGTCCTCAGATACTTCATCTTATAACTAGTTGTTAGTATCCTATGACTATTAACTCCTTTTTTCCCCCACATCCCAGTAATTCTGACCACTACTCTGGTGTTTGTTTGTATCAGTTTTGATGAGTGGGGTCCAGACTAGAGAAGAAAGCAGACTTGGAAACACAGTACTTTTACCTTCCATTACAGAAGGAACTTCCTCTGGCCCAAGGGATCAAGTTTAGTAAAGGTGTTTTAAAGTGGCATTACTCAAGTCTTTCAATTAGGCGTTCCTACAGCTCTTTCTTCTGAAAACAAACAATGCTATGATTTCCCCTGCATAAATGAATCATGATGACTATGACAATGGCTAATCAGTTATGCCCTTAAGACTGGCTAAATCAAGAGACTCATTTTTTTAAATTAAAATTGTCACAGAATAAAAAAATTAAAACTAACAAAACACAAGTACACGTTGTATTTTAGAATCAGTTTAGCTTTACAGAACAATTAAGGGTCTATGCTATTTTTTCAGATTCCAATATTTTAATTTATTTATAATGTGATGCAGGTACAAAATCATTCCAATGTATCTCAACATTGTTTATTTTCTTAACAAGAGTGTTTTTGAAAATTAAAATCTAAAGATTCAAAAAATGATCAAGTTTGTGAAACCAGTTTCAGAGCTCCTCTCTGTGCCTTTATTAATTACTCAATAAATGCTCAGGAACAGAATAGTTTGGCTCAGGACAGGACTTCTGAGGCATATCGTTTGTGATGCTGGAAACCAGTTGATTACAAACTGATAACATCTATTTCTCTCTACTAGGGATGGATTAAGTCTTCAATCTTTCTCAATATAATTCAAATAGTCAATGTCTAGATTGGACTTTATGTAAGATGAAATCTTTGTGACATTACAGCTTAGGAGAAGTCTTTACTCTGGGAATTTGCAATTATCCACTTAACTACTCTCCAGGTTAAAATTCTGGCCTGTGTGAAGGATGAATTCACTCCAGTCTCTTAAATTGTGGAAGAGAGGAAGAAAAAGGGAGGCAAGGTTAGGACTACTCTGCAGAATAGTTATTTGGCACCCACAAATGGATAGGACAGATAAGGGATGTGTGTGTGTGTGTGTGTGTGTTTATTTAAAACTACCCAACTCCTTTCCTGCTGAACTTTGTATACTGAAAATATTGTATTTTCTCATTCAACTATCCAGATTGGAGACACTACTTAAAATTTTCATAAAGGCACCATATAGACTAATGGAACTCTGGCTTTGGGATCTTCTCTGTCATAACTAGACTGTTGTCCTGGGTGCTGTGGATTTTTCGCTGGAAACCTTATATGGTTAATGTTCCAAAATCCTTGGAAAGTTAAATCATTAAGTGGTTCCAGAGAAATTTGAGTATCCTCAAAAAAGAACTGTTGAAAGTTGCTTCTTTTGTGTAGAATTATTTCATTAATTTTTCTCAGAAAGTTCTGCTTATTTTTATTTCATCTCATAATTATTTTTAAGGACGCAGCGGTATACCTGTTGGGGTCTTACTCCTGACTATGTGCTCAGGGATCATTCCTGGAGGTCCTGGGAGGACCATATTTGGTTCTGGGTGTCAAATGTAGGTTGGCAACCTCCAAATATCCTCACTTACCGTACTATCTCCCTGGTCCTAAAATTCTATAGCAGTTGGAAAGAAATGATCTTAGCTAAAATATTAAAAGATAGTTGTATTCAAGGAGAGCAGAAATATATATACATATGTGATATTATATATGAGTAGAAATATACAATATATATGTTTCACATATGATATATATATATAACATTATTATATATACATATATTTGTTTAAGGAAGTCACAGCTCAAAGCTTGGTTATGGCTCTGTACTCAGAGATCACTCCTGGTGGTCTCAGGATGATATGGGATTCTCGGGATCAGATGATGTATGGGCGCCATGCATGCAAATACCCTACCCACTGTATTATCTCTCCATAAATTCCTGCAGAATTTATTTTATTTTATTTTGCTTTTTGGGTCACATCCAGAAATGCTCAGGGGTTACTCCAGGCTCTGCACTCAGGAACTACTCCTGGCGGTGCTTGGGGGACCATATGGGGTACCGGGGATCGAACCTGGGTCAGCCTGCTTGCAAGGCAAACACCTTACCCACTGTAATAACCCTCTGGTCCTGAAGAATTATTTTTTTAACTTTGAGTAAAAAATTACATTTGATCACTCATTTTTTATTAGTGTGTTATCTGGCAGAGTTGAAACCAAAGCATGCGTACTTGATAGAGAGTCTACATTTTTAATTTTAGGAGAAAATTAGTGCTACTCATGTTCTCATGCATATTTAGAAGAACTGAGAATGGTAGTATTTATTGATCAATTGCAGAAGGCATTATTTTCAGAAGTCATCATGTAATGACATTATTATTTATTTTATAACATGTAAAGGTAAAGGTAAAGGTAAAGGCCCTCCCGTTGATCGTCGATTTGCTCGAGCGGCCCCAGTAACGTCTCCATTGGAGACTTTGTTGTTACTGTGTTTGGCATATCGAATACTCTCGGTAGCTTGCCGGGCTCTCCGAGAGGGGAGGAGGAATCGAACTCGGGTCGGCCATGTTGGCCGCTTGTAAGGCGAACGCCCTACCTCTGTGCTAAAACATTCTTAAACAGAGGTAGGAAATAATCTGGAAAATACCTGAGTGCCTGAGAACAGATGACTGGTTAAAGAAACTTTGGTACATTTACACAATGGAGTACTATGCAGCTGTTAAAAAAGATGAAGTCATGAAATTTACATACAAGTAGTACTACATGGAAAGTATCATGTTAAGCAAAATGACTCAGAAAGAAAGGGATAGACATAGGAAGATTGCATTCATCTGGGGAACATAAAGTAACAAAATAGACTAACACCCAAGAATGGCCGAGATTAGTACCAGGAATTTTGCTCCATGGCTTGGAGGCTAGCCACACATGCTAGGGGAAAAGGGAGCTCAGCTAGAGAAAGGAGCACCAAATAAAGGGTGTTGGGAGGATCCTCCCAGGATGGGAGAAGTATGCTGAAAGTAGACTATAGACCAAACATGATTGCCACCCATTGCCTCTTTTGCAAACAACAACACCCAATAGGAGACAGAGAACAAAAGGGAATGCCCTGCCACAGAGGCAGAGTGGGAGGGGGGATGGGGGTTGGGAGGGATACTGGGGTCCGTGGTGGTGAGAAATGGGCACTGGTGGAGGGATGGGTATTTGATCATTGTATAATTGAAACCCAAGCACAAAAATTTGTAATTCTACAACTGTACCTCATGGTGTCTCACTAATAAAAATAAAAATAAAATTTAGAAAAAAACTCCCCATGAGAATTCTGACTCAAATTTCAGAATTAAATTATTTTCAGAATTAAAAAATTAAGTATTTATTTGACCTATAGTTCAGTCAGTCCAAATATAATCTTTTGGGTGTGGTAAAGGTATTCGTACTCAAGAGGTAAAGCTTTACGGTTTTATTGAGTCCAAAAGTTATATGAAGTGCTGACTTCCATCTGTATAAAACTTTAGTTGCTGATAATAAATTAGCATTCAGAGACCATTTACTATGGAGCCATAGTTTAATTTAATCTACTCAAAACAATAAATTTCTTCTTTTCTGGGGAGCAATGACTTCTGAGAATAGATAATTTATTACATAGGTAGTCATTACTGAGGCAAGTTTTTCTATGTGTAAAAAAATAAACTGTCTATGATAGAAAGCAGACTTAACAAAGGGTATTCATACATTTTGATTATATTTTTAAGTAAGATTTCACATATTCTAACTTATCATCTACAAAGTCAAACCCAAGTTTCAAACTAAGTTAAATGTATTTTGGATTACATTGCATTTGGCAAGAAGTTGCCTTTTTCTTTCTTTCTTTCTTTCTTTCTTTCTTTCTTTCTTTCTAGAAGTTGCCTTCTTGATTTTACTTGAATATGGACAGAATTACACTTTTATCTTCCCGTGGGTCTCTTTAAGGTCTTGTTTGTGTAATCCAAATTCCCCACATTTCAATAGGCAAAGTTAATTTTTAGATTTTGACAGTGATTTCACCATAGCATGATTGGGAAAGTGATTTCAACATTCCTTCGAGATTTATCTTATTCAAAGGTATTTTTCTTATGACTGGCATTAAAAAAAAAAAACCACCTTGGGCAACAGTTAAACAAACTATGGTGCTGGTTTCTTCTAGCTGGCTCTTAGTGTTTTGTACCTTGATCAGCTTGCAAAACAATGCAGCTATCAATGAAACCAGGACAATGATTTAGGTTCCACAGAATTTTGAGGAATATAGAATTATCTTGACCACAGTTAGGTCAATTTTTAATTTTGTAAAACAGAGATATTATGTTAAATAACATGTTTCATCAGTGTCGTAGTCTTTATGGGACTTGTTGGTAATCCTTCATGTTTGAAACCAGTGCTCAACTTACAAATCTCAAATATCGTCCTCAAGCTCTGCACTTGATCAACTATTAACTTGGACTAATGACAGCAATAGAGCTAGATTGTGATGAAGTTCTACCACAGTTGCTAATGTGTAACTTCCTATAGTTGTACCACTAAAAGGATCAAACAAGTTTAGAGCCTTAAATAGATTTTCCTTTTGAAGTGTTGGATCGGGATGATTACGTTGATTAATGCTAATGAAATTTCTCCCTGAAAAGTTACTTAAAATACATTTTGAATCCCTCATTTATAGTAGTAATCGCCACTTATACGACTTAATGGGGGCTACGATGGTACCTTTTCCCTTTGATTTTTCTTTAAAACTATCCCCCCAAAACATCTGGTTTTCTGTTCTCTGTCCTCCTCACATCACCTTATGTAACCAGCTTGTTCTTTTCACTCCTCGCCTTCCAAGCGATGGTTACACAACACAGTCTCTGCCAGATTTTTTTTTAATATTTGAAAACTGACTCAATTTTATTTTATTTACTGAGGGAAAATGCCATGGACACATTTCCAAGAAAGGAAGAGATTCGAACTACAAGGGCTAGCTGTAAGAACAAACAGAGAAATGACTTCGAAGTTACAGATATTTGGAGGATTTTTATTTCACTTCCAACCAATTTAGCAGAAATTGATGTTGGGAAAAGACAGACATTACAGTTATCTTCAACTAATCTTCTGAATAATGATAGTTAATATTTATTGACAGACATTGTGTTGCCTTTTATAGACATTCCAATTTGATCATTACAATTTAACAGTGCATATTCCTACAAATGCCTAACTAAATTCCCTTTTCCTTTTATAAGAGGTTGCTATTATAATCACCCATAAACTCGTGGTTCTTTCCCTTTAGTATGTCCAGGGAAAGCAAGATGCTTCTTCATAAAGAAGTATGGTTGGCATATTGTACTGTTTTCCACTACTGTCTTGAGGTACCCTGTACCACCCTAACCCTGTATTACTTATGATATGAAGCAGAAGGCACCTGGCTGGATGTGTCGTTCTTCTCTTATTCTCTTTCTTATGGGTTTTTGTATCACTGGAGAGACGCTACTCTGAGAAAATAAGAAAGAAGAAATACATCCCAAATCTCAATTGTACTCACTTACTCTATTTATTTATTTATTTATTTATTTATTTATTTATTTATTATTAGTGAAACACCAGGTGGTACAGTTGTAGACTTACAAACTTTCGTGCTTGGGTTTCAGTTATACAATGATCGAGTACCCATCCCTCCACCAGTGCCCATTCTCCACCACCAATGATCCTAGTAGCCCTCCCACCCCCCAAACCCCATCCCTTCAACCCACCCCGCCTCTGTGGCAGGGCATTCCCTTTTGCTCACTCTTTCCTTTAGGGTGTTGTAGTTTGCAAAAGAGGTATTGAGAGGCTATCATGTTTGATCTATAGTCTCTATTCAGCACGCATCTCGCATCCTGAGCGAATCCTCCAAACATCCTTTACTTGGTGTACCCCGTGGCGAGAAAGGGACCTTCACTGCTGGTGGGAATGTCAATTGGTTCAGCCCTTTTGGCAAACAGTATGGATGATTCTGAAAAAATTAAAAATTAAGCTTTGACTCAGCAATACCACTCCTGTGTATATATATCACAGAGAGGCAAAAAAGTACAGTCGAAATGACATCTGCACTTCTATATTCATTGCTGCACTGTTTACAATGGCCAAAATTTGAAAAAAAAAAACAAAACCAAGTGCCTGAGAACAAATGACTGGTTAAAGAAACTTTGGTACATCTACACAATGGAATGTACTCACTTATTCTTAATAGCTCAACTTTCTTCCTTTTTCATTGAGAGGCCTGTATCACTGTATCACTGTCCTGTTGTTCATCGATTTGCTCGAGCGGGCCCAGTCTCCATTGGAGACTTTGTTGTTACTGTGTTTGGCATATCAGGTAGCTTGCCAGGCTCTGAAGTGCGGGTGAGATACTCTTGGTAGCTTGCCCGGCTCCCCGAGAGGGGCGGAGGAATCGAACTTGGGTCGGCCATGTTGGCTGCGTGCAAGGCAAACACCCTACCACTGTGCTATTGAGAGGCCATCGAGTAGAAAAAACTCTATGATCCATTAGTTCTTTTCAAAATTCACCTTTATCATGGCTCATCCTAAAGTTCTCTGTTCGTCACAGGCAGGAGCATCCCTCTTAACCAGAAAGACCAGTCTAATCTTTTTTTCTCTGGGACACACATGCCTAAGGTCTACCAACCCTACTTCTTCATCTCTCTTCCCCACTTACACGCCATCTATCTATTTGCACTTACAGGAGTGAGGAAAGGCAAAATACAATTACATTCTGAGTCCTATGTTGTATGTGTCTTGACCTCTTCTTTTGGGTGAAGTTCTAAGAACAACTTTCCTTAGTTCTGTATTCACTGTATTTCCTCCTCCCTTGTTCAGCTAGGCTTCTTCAGAAGTCAATCATGCTGTCTCTGCTAGCTTCATACCAGTTAGTGCCATGATCTGTGGTCTGGATTCTCCACTGAACCACTAAAATTGCTTTAACAAAGCCTTTGGATGATATCTCTGTGACATTGCTTTCCAATCTTGCTTATTCTAATTTCAGCATTTAACACTGTTAAAATTTCCTCCTTGAAATTCTCTCTTCCCTAGATTTCTGGAACAACCTTGAATTTTCCTTTTGTCTATATTTCTCAGGATTTTTTAAGAGGTAAGGAAGGTAGTAGTGTCCTTCCTCTTCTGCCTCTACATTTTTGTTGTTCTCCAGAATAATCTTCATTATTCTTTGTACCTAAATGCCCTATAAAGTCAATTTTACCCACAGTTTTATTTCTCCACATATATCTGGTAACCCTTCAGAATTATATATAACCTGGATCTTACTCTTTAATGCCACAGTCTTATTTTCAAGTATATCTCTTTTTCCAAGTACATCTCCCATTCCATTCAATGTGACACACACCGACCTTAAAACACACTCTCTCTAGTATTTTTTCTTTATATCCCATTTAATGCAAAGCACTACAGAACATAAAAAGAGAAAGCAATAGAAAATATTTATAAATTACAATATTTTTCCTGCATTAATGTAATCACTATCTCTAATGTGTTGCTCTATTTTTCCCTTTTCATAACCCACTGTTATTATTTACTTCAAATATTATGGTTTAAAAGAAAGTAGGCAGAGTAACTCAAAGGTTAGAGTCTCAATTTTTAAGTGATTTTATATAATTTTGGACTATTATAGATTACTCTCTAATAGTTTCATCTGAATAGGGGTGGACTGTAAAACTGGAAGTTCTGGGTTAATCATTGAGCAAAATCCAATGTTTATAAAAATTTAAGTAATGGGAATGTGCTAATTTGAAGCTTACGTATTTGTTATATTATTACTATAGTAACTACAGCAACTGCTTAGAACTTAGGCAACAAAAGATTATTCAGGGAGGGGAATTATGTCACTGACGTTTAGAATTGCTGGCACATGGTTGTAATAAAAAACAGACTGAGGTCTATTAAGTTTCATTATTCTACATATAATTAGAAGGCTCCTCTCCTTAATTCTAGCTGGATTAGACTGTTTTTACTTCCTATCTTCTTTCCCGAACTCCCCCTTCTCCCCTCCCCCGCATTGTATGCTTCTAACTTGAAAGAGTTTACACCTAACCAAGATAAGTCTTCTTATTCTCTAAACCAAGCTTGGTTCAGGAGCTTGACATTTCTGTCTTGGATTATCATTTCTATTCTGCTTTATTTATCATCAAATTCAATTCAGAGTCTACCTCTGAATTCCAATTCAGAGTCTACCTCTCCCCTCACCTCCCTCTCTAAAGAACAAAAGGAAATTAGAGGTGGCAGGGAATCTGTTTTGAAATTTTAATATTTTTGGTGTAAGAATTGAACGAAGGGCTTCATACGTACAAAGCATGTATTTTGACACTGAATTAGTAGCCTTGTTTATTCTTGATTACCAGAATATCTGAAAACCTTTTTATTTTACTTTACTATGGCAAACCTTCTAGTAGATTTTCATTCATTGCCTACATATGTCAATAAAATTCCTTTGAATTTATAGGTCTCCTTACAATCCAATTCCAGTTTTCCTCTTTAGAGTCTACCTCTGCTCTCTGCCCAAGGTAAGCTGTCTATTCTGCCTTTTTCTTTCAAAAACATGCCTCTTTATTTCTGAAGCAACAGAAGTCTTTGGGACCAAAGATTGTCTTACCCATCTCTGTATACTCATCAACTACCATGGTGATAAGCAAAGAACAAGTAAATACTAAAAATACTTTTAGCTTTAAAAAACACAGTCTACAAAGAGTGAGTCCAAAAGGGCAAGTGGTATAATAACTTGGCGGGCAATTTGACATATGTCACACAAAGGTCTCCAATCATAAATGAATCTTTTAAAAATAACATTGAAGAAGAGAGTGAGCTGCTTAGTAGAAGCAGCATAATATTTGTATTGCATTTAAAATCACACAAATGAATACTCTGAAATACAATGTATAGGGATAGATGCACATGAAAAAGAGTATCAAGGAATAAATGGGGTTCTACATACTAAAGGATATACGGGTCTCAACTATATTGTCACTGTCACTGTCTTCCTGTTGTTCATCAATTTGCTCGAGCAGACCCAGTAACATTGTGAGACTTGTTACTGTGTTTGGCATATCGAAAACATAACTGGTAGCTTACCAGGCTTTTCCCTGCGGGCAAGATACTCTCAGTGGCTTGCTGGGCTCTACGAGAGGGGCAGAGGAATCAAAGGTAGAGGAATTGAACTCAGGTCGGCCAGGTAGGCCACGTGCGAGGCAAACGCCCTACCCACTGTGCTACCACTCCAGTCCCTCAGCTATATTAGAAATATTTAATTGCTTAAGCACCTGGAGGAGATAAGATTATCTGAGAAAGAAAGAAGGAAAGAGGAAATGGAGGTAAGGATAAAGTAAGACAAACGAAAAATTCCACTTAGGTTGCCTGTATCCTGAATTTCCATGTCTAGACCTGAGGTCTCAAAAACACTATCTCTAGGAAGTGACTAATGTGGCCTTGACAATAGATTCTGATGCTTTGTGTGTAATCTCCCTGACTTCCTTGTTATTCACTCTATGTACCATTCTCATTATACACAGCTGAAAAACAAGCAGAAGAAAATTTCTTACTTGATTTATTCTTCCTTTGTTTTTCACCTAGAAGCTAGAAGCCTCTTCATTCCATGTGGAAGGATTGCTTATATCTATATATCTATGTTCCTTAAAGATTGTATGAGATTTTTAGATTCTTTAGAATATTTAAATGATTACTTAATATAATATTCACTCAGTAAATCTCCTAGAAGTAAGCCATATCATATTAAGCTGTCTGTGCCACATGGAAGACTTTTAGGGTGCTTATTTATTTTGTTAGGATTTACTAATTTAAGAAATATGTAAAAGAGTCTCAAGATAGTGTATACTGGGAGATGTGTGCTGAAAGTAGATAAAGGACCAAACATGATGGCCTCTCATTATCTGTTATTTCAAACCATCACTGTCACTGTCCTCCTGTTGTTCATCAATTTGCTTGAGTGGGCCCCGTAAAATTGTGAGACTTGTTACTGTGTTTGGCATATTGAATACGTCACGGGGAGCTTGCCAGGCTTTGCCATGCTGGCGAGATACTCTTGGTAGCTTACCGGCCTCTCTGAGAGGGGCAGAGGAATCGAACTCGGGTCGGCCATGTTGGCTGTGTGCAAAGCAAAGGCCCTACCAGCTGTGCTATCGCTCCGTCCCATTTCAAACCATAATGCCCATAAGGAGAGAGAGAGAGAGAGAGAGAGAGAGAGAGAGAGAGAGAGTAAGAGGGAGACTCTCATAGAGGCAGGGGTGGGGGAGAGATATTGTTTCAGACACTAGTGGTGGAAGATATGCACTGGTGGAAGAATGGGTGTTCAATCATTGTATGCCTAAAACTCAAATATGAAAGCTTTGTAACTGTAGCTCATGGTGATTCAGTTAAAAAAATGATAGTGCATGCTGCTCCTATTTTTCAAGAACTGATAAAGTAAGACATTCAAATCCAAGTAAGAACTTGCAGTTAGTCATCTGTTTTAAGAGAAAAGTTAGGGGTCTAGACTCAGAGAACTCTACCTCATCAGAAATCAAGACTGCTAGTAATAGGAGTTCTAACCATCTCTGGTTTTAGCTTGGCAGAATGTGGCAGTTGTGGCCTTCACACTCAGGATAAAGGTTGCCCTCTGCAGCAACCTTGGGCCAATAAGCAGAGGTAGGGATGTGTGGTGATTTCAACCACATGGGTCTGAATTGGAGAATTTTAGGTTCACCATCATTACCTTATAAGAAAGTAAAATAATTTTTCATTTAAAACATACTACAGAAGATGATTTTAGAAAGAGTTCCCACAAAAAAAAGATGGGGGGGGGCGTTGAAGTCCTTACTATCAAAAGAGGAACCTTTGTTGGTACAGTCAACCAGTCGTAAAGTCGACTTTACTCAGAGGGTTCAAATGAAGAAAATGAAGACAGTAGAACAAATGAATGGGTCACAGAAAATGAGGGAATTAAGAAGGGAGTCAAGGCAAGCCCTATCATCCTTAGTGCCCAAGGAAAAAGGTCCCAACCCTAACTTTTGGAGAAGATGCTGCCAGAGAAGCTGCATTCTTGGTGGTCACAGCCTTTGCCCAAGGGGAAACAACTGAGGCAGGAAAGAGAGAGAATAGAGTGAATTTCCTCTGGTCTGACTCCATCAAGGGCCCTGATAGCTGATATCTGTAGAAGTAGACAGACAGAGCAGGAATCAGGGATGGAAGTTTGGGGGAGATGGGTGCCTAGGTGCAGTGTAACCAGCATACCCTCATTTCCAGGAGACTGGCAGAAGGTCCTCAAGCAGAAAAAGAAAAGAAGGACCCTGCCAGCTCTCTATCTGGGGACTGTTCAATGGTCTGGCAGATGTGTGGTCTGACACATGGTTGACTTTCTTTTTATGGTACTTCATCAAGGCTGCTTTCAAGCAATTAAGCTAATTTTAACAAATCTTTGAAGACACATGAATTTTTAAAAAATGTTAATTTTTTGGACCCAAAGGACTTGGAGTACATGTCTTGTAGTATCTGTTCACAAGTTCAAGTCCACAGTGTTCCACATGTGCTGGGTATAATCTGGGCAGTTCTGCAGTCTGTTATCCCCAGTGCTGCGGGTGATTTCTGGCTATACCACTGCCAGGTGTGTGTAAGCCATCTCCAAAAGGGGGTGATTCCTGGGAGCACCAACTTCAAAAGATATGGAAACTCCACAGCCAAGGAGTGTGACCTATGATGTGCTCACAAGTGAGCACTGCCACCATAACTTGTGTGGCTCAACTAAGAGTGCTTGATTACCCCCAAGTTTGTGTGCCACTGCCAAACCAAGGAGGAGTGAATTTCAGTAAGCAGTTAGCCAGATGTGTAAATTCACCATCTGATGTGAACCCCAGCAAGCACCATCGCTGACACAGTGCCAACATTATAGTGAGACATGTGTGCCATCCCCAGTTCTCAACAATAAAGGGAAAAAGAGGGAGAAAATAATGGGAGAAAATAATTAAAATATTTAAAAATGCTAATTTAATAATTAGGATGACTTTTTTTAAAAAATGCCAGTCTTTTTTAGAAAATTGTTAAATATGTAACCATGTGGGCTGGAGCAATAGCACAGTGGGTAGGGCGTTTGCCTTGCACATGGTCAAACCGTGTTTGATTCCTCCGTTCCTCTCGGAGAGCCTGGCAAGCTACTGAGAGTATCCCGCCCACACGGCAGAGCCTGGCAAGCTCCTCATAGCATGTTTTATAGGCCAAAAACAGTAACAACAAGTAACAACAGTAACAACAGTAACAACAGTAATAAGTCTCACAATGGAGATGTTACTGGTGCCTGCTCCAGCAAATTGATGAACAATGGGAGGACAGTGTTACAGTGCTATGTTACCATAAATTACTGTGGCTATACGGACAGAGCCAGGGCTGGCCCCCAGGACTTGGTATGAATTTGGTTCAACTTTCTTCAAGGCCCTACTCCTCACTTGGTGGAGAGTGTCACTTTTCCTTCCTATTTGTGCCTCCTTGGAAGGTCCTCAGGCAAAAGTCTCAGAAAATAGACAAAAGCAGGACCACACCCCACTATCTTATCCAACACTCTAAACTCAACTTCTCATTTTACACACAATTGGTCAATACTTGGGAGATAACTATTTTTTTTAATTGAAGTGGGGAAGTCCTGTATAGCTGTAATTATTCACACACATGAATTTGGCAGAGACCACTATGTTGTCCCATTAGGGGCCATAGCCAGGAAAAAACATGGATCTAAAAGTGCCTCTTACAAGACATATTTTTGGATAGCTAACAATAGACTGAAAAGAGCTAACAAATTGAATTCTATCCATCTGGGGATTGAAATTGCATGCTCTATAGATGGATTGCACCTCACAAATTTGGATTCTTCTATCATAATTTATAACCATCTCAGAAAAATGACATTTCCCTCTTTAGCTGATGGAACATATTTTCAGGGAATTAAAAGAGATAAGGGTTTTTATTCAAAAGTGGGATCTCTGTCAAGTCATCATTTTTGGTAGGCTTCTCAATATAGTTGCGGTGAATTAATTATTAAATCAGAGAAATAAAGAGAATGTCATAGGTAGGAAAACATTTCCTTTCAAAGATGTCATCTATTTTCTTTTAGTCACTTAATGGTTTATAAATTGGATTCCCCCTCCCCCCACCCAACCATCTGCCTCTATAACATGTACCTTAGTTTTCATATGTGTGAATTTGTACTGAAAGTTTTCAAAATACCATGAAAATTTACCCTTTGGCATCCTAAAAGTGACCATATAGGATTGGAGAATACAGTGGATAAGGCATCTGACTCACATATACTGTAGCACTGTAGCACTGTCCTCCCATTGTTCATTGATTTGCTCGAGTGGGTACCAGTAACGTCTCCATTGTGAGACGTGCTGTTTTTGGCATATGGAATACATCACGGGGAGCTTGCCAGGCTCTGTTGTGTGGGCAGGATACTCTTGGTAGCTTGCAGGGCTCTCCAAGACGGACAGAGGAATCGAACCCGGGTCAGCCGCGTGCAAGGCAAAGGCCCTATCCGCTGTGCTATCACTCCAGCTCAAAAATTTTTACCATTTTCACATGGTAGAAAAGTGATAATATGATTCCCTGATAGTATACAAGTTAGTGCTCACATACAACAGTCCCAGTTTTGGTTTCTGGACCACATATGGTCCCTCTGTACCACCAGGAGAGATCCCTGAACATAGAGCCAGGAGTAAGTCAGAATTACTGCTGGGTATGCCACCCCTCCCAAAGAAATGCTCAGATGTGAGCACAGTAGTGGGGTCAGTGACTAAAACCACCTATGTTGCAAGCATGAAGCCCCGACTTTGACCCCTGATTCTGCCCACATGTGCTGAGTGCTATCTGGAACCTCCAGTGCCATAGCAGAAGGTGTGATCTACAGTGTGTTTGAGCACTACAACTGAAATGTGAGACCATTGGTGAACAATGCAACTACAAGAAGCATGCAAGTATAGTGGACAGAAGTGTAACATCCCCCCCCCCCCCCCACACACACACATACACACACCATTGTGATTCCTGGAAATAACTACAACCAGAATTGACACAATTGCCACAGTTGAAGGAGAGCAAGCCTGGTGGAGTGTGTGAGCACTCTGACCCAATGTGTGACCCTGGACCATGCAATAACAATACCAACAAAGGGAAGAGAAGTAGAAAGAAAAAGAAATGCACACCTGTGTCCATGTTTAGTTCCCAGTTGTCAACCATGCATCTGGCAACATTCGGTGAATATTTGCTATGAATGAATAAATTTTTTCCTCAAATACTTTTGCATTTAGGATACCCCTTGTTCTTTCTCCGCCAGCTTCTAAATATCACTGACTTATCTTCCCTGGGCCCACTATGATACACTCCTGTTAACTGGCCCAATTCCTTACTGAAGGAAGTTTGAGATCATCTGCGTTCCTGTCCCTGTTATACCATTGGGTGATTTTGCCTGGTAACTTACCTTTAGATCTTTTTTCTCTTTCTGAAAAAAAAATGAGTAATCACCATATTATCTCTTGGAGTGGTGGTGAGACTCAGTGAATATAGAGCACTTGAAGTCTAGAAGGACATGGAAGCGATTCACTAGCTTTGAGAATCCTCCCTTTCTTTAGGCAGTGCTAGGACAGGGTTATCTGTCTAAACTGATGAGCTACCAGTTGAAGACTTACTGACAAATTCTTCAGTGAACTGAAACTCTTTCTTTATGGCACATAGCTTAATAGTGACACTTGAAGTACTGGTCCATAAGCTTTCTGCCCTGGGAGATTTAATTCACCAAGAACAGAGATTGGATTTAATGTGATGTGTCATGGCACTCTCAGTTCTTTGTACATAGATGCTTATTGAATAGATATGGAAGTGTCTCTTGACATCACAGAATCACAGGGTTCCAGAACTTGCAAGCACCTTTGCAGTCATTCTGTCTAACTCCTCCATTTAAACGTGGAAACACAGACACCTATGGAAGTAAAGAACATACCCAGAGCATTCACCCTATGCAAGATAATGCCACCCCACATTCTATTGCTATCAAACCCTCTTTATTGACGATGATAGGAAAGAAAGCAATGATAAAAGTGACAGGGGTATTACTGAAGCTCATTATTTCTGGGGCTGCAAAACTACTCTGCCTTTCCCTGGGATTGCGGGGATAAAATCAATTTCAAGAATCTCCATCAAGTTATACCATTTGTACTATTGTCCTTATTTCACAAGTGCACCATCACCACAGAAATGGAGAATTTCCCTCCCCAGGGACAGAGTGGGATGAAGTGAGAAGGGCAGCACAGTGTAAAGCCAGGACTTACTGTCCATCATCCTTTGGGATTCCTTGATTTGACATAAGCCAATTATTTTCCATTTTAAAAGGCTAACTTATAGGAGCTGGAGACATGTATAGCAGGTACAGCAGCTTCTTGCATGCGACTGACCTTGGTTTGATCCCCAGACCCCCATATTGTCTCCAGAGCACTTCTAGGAGAAATCCCTGAGTCACAGAGCCAGGAGTAAGACCAGGACACTGCTAGGTGTTGCTCGAAAACACAAAATAAATAATTATACTAACTTATAACTGGCATTTCCATTTTTAACAGTTTCCAAGTAGTGTTAAAGAGACTGGAAAACAAATAATGTAGATGACTCATTTGAGAAGTCAAGTCTTGTTGACAACTGTTTGCATGACATCCATCTGTGTCACTTCCCTGCCCCTTTTGGAGGGTCTGACAAAGGGTCTCGGGAAAGGATGCTCCTTTGTGTATAAAGCAAAAGCCTATGTGCAGGTGTTTCCCATCCTGAATCAGAAACAGATGTCTGGTTAGGCAGAATGTCTGACAGCTTGACATACATCTGGCCCCACCTAACACTCTGACCCATGAATTGCACAATAAAATATCCTCACGGTGATTTTGATGGAGTCATGAAACTATCACTTGCATTCTTCAACACTGAGGAGGCTGGATCCTACAGAGGGTTTTTGATGGGCTCAGAACTCCGACTGTGTTTTAAAATCTCCATGCTGCATCAATGCAGTGTATCCAGCAAATTTAATGAGACAAATGACAATGAGACTTTAGCCCCAACCAAGTGTCTTGATTTGAAGCAGTAAAATTCATTAGGTAAATATTTGACATCTCAACTCTGTGTCAAGTACTTAAGAGGCTCAGAAGAATTTTCAGTCCCAGACTGGAGTATTTAGAGCGATTGTCTGCTCAGAGACTATCTTCAAACAGTTCATAAATAAGCAAATGTATAAAGCACTGACTGCCTACAAAAAAACAAGACAAAAAGCTAACATTCTGAACATTTAGCATTTCCTTTGGGGGCTGAGCTAATTAAAAGACAAAATTTCCCTAACAAGTGGTAAATCTATATGATAAAATTTTAATTACAGTGTTATAAAATTTTTATAATCTATTTCTATTCTATTAGAATACCAATGATATTCAAAATTTCCATCGTTTTCACGTTAAGATTACATCTTAGGATTTTTCTTTTCCATTTCCCTAGGATTGCATTTTGAGAATTTTTGGTGAAACTTTTTCTTCCTTTTTATTAGTTGTGGATACCACTCCTAGAGGGTGCTTGGGGGTTCAAGTGGTCTAGAATGTTGAACCCAGGACCTTGTACATGAATGCCACATTCCCCTTGTTATTGGCAGGCACAAAAATTGCACCCTAGGTCTCACACATGTGAGACATGCACTCTTCTATGAGGAATTTCCTAGGTCCTTAATTCAAATTTATACTTCATTCAATTTCTCACAAAAGGTTTAGATAACCTTCACATTTCTTTGTAGTAAAAAATTCTGGGGAAAAAAATCACTTTTCTGAAATAGAATCTGCAATCTTATATTATCTGTCTGTAACTTGCAAATGTAGCTCCAAAATAATTGTTGTGATTCAGAAACTCATTCTGTTCTAGTATGTTTATAAAAGGGAGGGTAAAGTACACAAACTAAAGTGAGAAGAAAATGACTACATAAAAGATGGACAGGTTTAGAGTGCTCCAAATGTGCCCCATGCAGGTCCGTTTTAATGACAACAAAATAACACACATTTATGAAAGGAAATAGACAGGGAAATTTAAGAGTAGTTGAGTTAAATTACTTCTGTTATCTGTCACTTGAGGGGGGAAAAATTGGGCTGGTTTTAAAACAATGCTTTAGTTACAGATGTTTCCAGACCCCCTCCCCTGATCCAAGGAAACAAAATACCATTCAGCAACAAGCCCAGATTTAGAGATGGGGTTTGTTCCAATATAAACATTTCTTAGCTGGGCCTTCCCCTCAAAGTGCATAGTCAATTTTTCCATATACAGTGGGAAAGACAAAGCTTTTAGCTTAAAAGGCATTCTTGCCTGCAGAGCAGAGTTCCCAGAACGAGTAGCCTAGGAACTCCTCGGGTCACTATTTGTAAACCCCACTGCCAATCTGTTCATTAGATTTATATGGCGGGATAAATATCAGACCCTACACATTGCACAAATGAAAACTAGGCATCAAGCCGACTTTCTGTTTTTGTTATGGGCATTTATCCATTGCTCTGTTTCATGTATCAGTGTTTACTGGGGCCCTGTTTAGGGCTTGGTGTGAAGCAGGCATTCAGTAGATAACTGAGAATATATAAACTAGTGTTTGAGCATTTCTTATACTAACGGCTTTTGGCCAAGCAATTTGGAAGATCAAAAGATGAATTTTGAACTCATCTGGCCTTTGAGAGTTTAGTGGGGACATTTATAGTGTACCGCATGTAATATTGGATAGAAAATGCTAAAAATCATAATGAAGTAAGAGATTATGTTGAACAGTTAAGTGTGTATTAGAGGAGTTGGTAATGGTTCTTTGCAGGAGGTGGTCTTTGTGCTAGGTGTTCTGGAAGGAAAAACATTGAAGATGAAAGATGGACACATAGAATGTTTTTAGACATTTCCCATTAGGTATAGAGACTCAAACCTACATTCCTTTTGTTGTTTCATTGCTCAAAGCAGGCGTTCTTTATTCTTGGCAACCAATACCACTAAGGGCAGCAGATAAACTTGCTTTTATTTGTACTTGTTTAGAAAGATAAATTTAATATAAGCAATTAATTGCAGGTGACTTTTTTCCTGGCTGGCAGTCTACCATTCTCTCTCTCTCTCTCTCTCTCTCTCCCTCTCTCTCTCTCCACACAGTGTATAATACTGGGATCATATCCTAATCACTGAAATAAATTTTAAACCTAGAGAGCATGTCACTCAGCTATAAAAAAAAATTTATTTTATCCTCTTTCTTTCTTCTATTCTGGATGCATTTTCCGCAAAGTGAAATAAGCAAAAGAAAGATCATGGAAATAGTTAAATCTGTGACTCTTTATAAGATTTTGTTGGTAAAATCTTTATTACACTTCAGATGCCTGGCTCTCATTTTAGGAATTTGTAAATTTCTGAGATGATCTGACGTAAGCTTAAAGGAAATCTGGGATGATTTATTATTTAAGAAAAAAAGCACATTATTGATCAAGCAGAGATTGTAGTCAAAAGGGAAATTAAATCAGTTTAGACCAATAAAAATGTAGGTAGGTCTTAGAACTAAAAACAAAAATTTTTCAAAAAAAAGCTTCAACACTTGTTAGTTTTGAAAGTATCTTAGAGGAAGAGAAGACAAAAATATGCCTTACAGAAAAAACACATAAAATGTTTATTTCCACTTAATATCTCTGATATGCCACAGGTCCAAAAACACAGGTCACAGGGGCAAATTTCCTTCACTTGAATGAGTTGAGCCCAGCCCTTCAGTAAAATCCACAAGTTTTAAGCATCTTTCCTCACAAATATTATTACTCTGATACAAAGATATTTATATCACCCTAAATATGAGATTGCTCTCACCATTCTGAATAGTTGCATATCAAAGACCAGGAGAGAGAACAGGGAGCTGGTACCTGCCATTTGGAAAGAAAGTGTGTGGCAGGATAGAACTATTAGACTTCTCCAAAACTCTCCAATTTTGCTGACCATTTAGAGGTTTTCCCAGCCCCTGAAATTCTCCTTATACTTATCCTCTATTAGACTCAGGAAATACTGAAACAGATGTCATTTGTGTAGCAATCCATAGATTTTACCAGTAACCATTCTGTTGGGAATTGGCAGATTTTCTCTGAAAAGCTAATGTTAGAAATTTCCTTGCTGGTAAGAAGTGACTTTGTTTTGAAATCAGCAGTGAGAAAGCTCCACAAACAGAAATGGGGATGCTGAAATTTCTAGCTTTATAAAACAAGCTGAGAAGATTACAGTGGGGCATAATAGCCTGAGTAGATCAATTTGAAGCTATCAATGTTTCATTTTTTTTCATGAAATTCTCGTGTTGTAATTGTTTTGTTAGATGACTGGGGAATTTCTTTACACTCTGTGGAAACCAGAACACTGACTGATGGTAGGGAGAATACCAGACATGTGATAGTCGGGGAATTTTTTAAATCAGTTCTGAATTGTTTTCAAACAAAAGGGTTATTGTTCATTTTTACACTAGACTTTCCCCCCCTTCCTTTTAAGATCCAGGATGTGTTATTTATTTTAGCCGGAAATTCTGAACAATATATTACTGCATTTGAAAGCTTTCTTCCTAAGTAGAGGTGCTGAAAACAGTGTTTAAAAGATCAATAGCTATGAGACCAAAGCAAAAATCCTTGCAATGAAAGAATAGGCATAAATTATATTAGGTAATTATATAAATTAATTATGATAAATTAATGTAAGAAGTAGGGCTGTCTGTCCTAGTAGCACTGTCTCCCGTTATTCATCGATTTGCTTGAGCAGGTACCAGTAACGTCTCACAACAAATTGTGAGACTTGTTACTGTTTTTGGCATATCGAATACATCACGGGTAGCTTGCCAGGCTTTGCTGTGTAGGCGAGATACTCTCAGTAGCTTGCCGGACCCTCCGAGAGGGGCGGAGGAATTGAACCCAGATCGGCTGTGTGCAAGGCAAACGCTATACTCGCTGTGCTATCATTCTAGCCCTAATATAAGAAATTATCTATAAATAATAAATAAATCAAATTTCAAATCAGGATAAATATAATGATTGAAAGCTAAGAAAACCTCTAATATTTTTGTAATTAAATTACCTAGGGCTAAGGCACAGATGGCAATGTAAGATAAAGCAGATTGAACATGGACACACTCTGGTCTGATTCAGTGCTCGCTTTTCCTACACCAGGTCACCAGATGCTCTGTACCTCTGCATTTGTTGGGGCTGGATGGCACCTGTGCTCTGTGATGCAGCTGGGTTGGAGGGTTGCTCCAGTGCCAGGCAGGAAACTTGATTCTGGCTCAGAACTAGAAACCTGCTGTGGGCCTTTGAGGAAGTTACTACATTTCTGGCTCCACTTTGTTCCTTTGTCAAAGACATTAGTGGCAGTATGATTTCTAGGCCCTTCTCATTCAAACAGACTAGAAGTCTGTGAAATTTCCTGTTGTCACAATAAAGCTATAAGTTTACATGTAATGTGACTTCGGGCAAATCATCTACTATCTCATTGCTTTTAATAAATTAAACTAATAACCGCTGGTCTGCCTGCTTTGTAAAATGATTATGAATAATGGAAGAATGTGGATGGGCATGGAGGAATATAGATGGACATTTCACTCATTTCATGCTGAGTGAAATGAGTTAGAGGGAGAGGGGCAGATACTGAATGACTGCATTTGTGGGATATAAAAAAAATAAACACGTATAAGATGAATACCCAAGAACAGTAGACATGAGGGCCAAGAGGACAAGCCAATTGTTGGAAGCTTGCCACAAATTGGGGGAGAGAGGGCAATTAGGATAGAGAAGGGACCACTATGACACTGATAGTTGGAAATGATCACTCTGTACAAAAACAGAGTGTTCAAAGGAGGTAAAGTGATATACATGACAACCTTTCAGTACCTTTATTGCTAACCATAATGCCTAAAAGAAGAGAAGGAAATAGAAGGGAGAGAGAGAGAAAGAGAGCGAGAGAGAGAGAGAGAGAGAGAGAGATAAAGTGGTAAAGTGTTTGCCATAGAAGCAGGCTTGGTGGTGGATGTGGGAGAGATACTAGGGACATTGGTGATGGGAACTGTACACTGTACACGGGTGAAGGGATGGGTGTTGGAACATTTTATGACTGAAACTCAATCATAAATAACTTTGTAACTTTGTATCTTATGTTGATTCAATTAAAAGAGAAATATGTGGGAATAAATAAACCTTATAAGCCGTGCAAGATTAATATTATTATTGTTGTCATCGGATCACTAAATTTACTTTTATTTTTTCATGATGCTATGGATAAAACCCAAGGCCTCACATAAGCAAGAGATCTTCTGATGAGCTACTTCCCTGACCCTTAACATTCATTTTTCTCTTTGTGCTGGGGATTTCTCCTGGCTCAATCCTTGGGGAACCATGTGGTACTAGTGATAAAAACCAGAGCCTCCACATGCAAAACAAATGCTCCAGTTTTTTGAGCTGAACTTCAATATTTGGTAGTTGTGATTGACATTTGTTCAATGTCGATAACTTTAAAACCTAAAATTTTATGTGTTGAGACATAAAAAGCTTTTCTGGGGGCTGGAGCGATAGTACAGAGGGTAGGGCATTTGCCTTGCACGCAGCCAACCCGGGTTTGATTCCCAGCATCACATATGGTCCCCTGAGCACGGCCAGGAGTAACTCCTGAGTGCAGAACCAGGACTAACCCCTGTGTATTGCCAGGTGTGACACAAAAAGAAAAAAAAAGCAAGCTTTTCTGATATAGAAGATCTGTTCTCTCCAGAGATATTTTGTGTTTGTGTGTTTTGGGGCCACATCCAACTGGTGCTCAGGGCTGATTTCTGACTGTGCTCAGGGATCCCCTGGCTGAGCAAAGGGGACCAAATGGGGTACTGGGGATTGAACCAGGATTAGTAGCATGTAAGGCAAATTCCCTACTACCTCTCAGTGTTACCCCAAAGAATTTTAAAGCAAGATAAAACAAAACTTTACTTGATTTTATGACACTAGGCAATGATGAAGATGCAATGATTTTATTTTTAAAAAATTCCAGTAAAGGTGAAATATAATTTTACTATCTGTGCTTTCTTTTTAAATAAAAATACCATTCATAGACAAAATATTTTGTCCTTTGGAGGTAAAGGATCACAGAAGGGCATACTGGTCTAATATTTGTAGATGGAGGGAGGAGCAAGACAGAGCTGCATTTTAGTTCAGGATGCAGGTAGCTTCTATGTTAGGATGAGATAGCTTTTATGGGGTTGCAGTAATTAGCATGGAAATACCAAGCACCAAACAGACATCTGTTTATTCTTCTGAGACTCCAAAGAGAGTGTTTTCAGGTTGACAAACTACCATCCATTCTTTTCCCCCAAACTTCTTTGTTGCTTTCCTTAGTACTTCCAGGTAGTAATTGAGACAAAGTGGAATTTCCTAATATCTTAGGAAAGGGCCAAAAATATCCATAGACAAGGAACAGGAAGCACAAAAATATCTCTCAGGAGACCACCAATTGTTCTGAGCTCCCCAGCACAGTTGGGAGCTGCCTTACAGGTGCCCAGTCGCTTGCAGCTCTGAGCAGACAGCCAGGCAGCCTTTCCTGGGGCAGGAATCAGTCCTTCCAGGAAGCTACCCTGGAGGCACTGATTTGAACAAGATTTTGAGTAACATTTTGGAAACTTGTCATGATTTGGAATATCAATACGGGAACTTCCAGCAGAGTGCTTCTTAGACATTTCTTTCTTCCCTCACTGAACTCTCATGAGGAACTTATCTGCAAAAAGATGAAAAGAAAGTTCTCTGCTTGAAGAAAACAGAGCCCAAGCTTCCTGCTGTTAAACCTCCTTCACCCCTAAGTCATACCCAAGGCAGGTCCATGGGGTCTCAGCTTGAAACCGACTGATTTAGTAGGTCTTGGTTGAAAGAGCTCAGAAGAGTCCCCCACCATGCCAAATGCAGTGCATTTCTGTGAACATCAGCAGCATCTTGAGCTTTCCTTTATCCTCATCTTCCAAATCCATGCAAGACATCTTGTTAGAATCTCTTTAATGATTCTGGCGACAACCGCCTTCTTTCCAGACCACAACCAGCATCCAGTATCATTATCTGGCCCCCCACCCTCTCCAGGACAATGATCAAGGCCTGCCATAGGTGATTCTGAGTCTTAACTCTGCTGTCTTCTACTCAATCTATCTAATGGTGCATTCCTAGTGAATTTTAATGAAGAACAGTTCTCACCAAGTTCCTCTTCAACTCTGAGATCTTCAAAGTCTCCTTGTGTGGTCCCACAGATTGGGACAATATCTCTTTTTAGAAGAAACTCTCTCTTTTGTATACTCTTAGTGCCCCCTCATCTTAAATTTTCTCTCTTAAAAATTTATCTCTGCATGATACTTTCCATGTAGTACTACTTGTATATGAATTTCATGACTTCATCTTTTCTAACAGCTGCATAGTACTCCATTGTGTAGATGTACCAAAGTTTCTTTAACCAGTCAAATGAGTCAGAAAGAGACGAACAGACATAGAAATATTGCATTCATCTGGGGGACATAAAGTAACAAAATAGGAGATTAATACCCAAGAATAGCTGAGATCAGTACCAGGAGGATTACTCCATGGCTTAGAGGTCAGCTGGGCATTCTAGGGGAAAGGGCAGCTCAGATAGAGAAGGGAGCACCAAATAAAGGGTTTTGGGAGGATCCTTCCAGGATGGGAGATGCATGTTGAAAGCAGACTATGGACCGAACATGATTGCCACTCAATGCCTCTTTTGCAGACCATAACACCCAAAAGGAGAGAGAAAACAAAAGGGAATGCCCTGCCACTGAGGCAGGGTGGGATGGGGGGATGGGTGTGGGAGAGATACTGGGATCCATGGTGGTGGAAAATGGGCACTGGTGGAGGGATTGAGTGGCAATCATGTTCGGTCCATAGGGTGGGATGGGGGAGATTGGGGGGGGGGAGGGATACTGAGATCAGTCATGGTGGAGAATGGGCACTGGTAAAGGTATGGGTATTCAATCATTGTATAACTGAAACCCAAGCACAAAAATTTGTAAGTCCACAACTGTACCTCATAGTGCTTCACTAATAAAAATTTAAGGAAAAAAAAAACAAGAAAAAAAAAGTTAAAAGGGAAAAAAAAATTTATCTCTGCTACAGGATCATTTGATGAGCTGTCCAACAGGAGTGAGCTTTATTCCCTAAACTTAGAGTTTTATAATGTATCAGTTTAGTTGTACTATACTAGCCATCTACTTGCTTCAACTCTTTGTGTCTTAGTCATTTTTTTAGTATACACACATAGACATTTGCAAACATGATGGATTATTTCTCTTTTTTTTTCTTTTTTCTTTTTTTTACTGAATCACCATGAGCTAGTTACAAAACTTTCATGTTTGAGCTTTAGTCATACAATGATCGAACACCTGTTGGTGGTAGGTTATTTCTTAATAAAAGAAGGAAGATGTTGATGTTCGTCAGTAAAGTGTGCCTGAACACTTAAGAAACACAAGGTGACATTAGATAGCCTTCTATTTTCCATACTGCAAAATATTTCATTTAAATTATTAGGGATAACCTATGAAATGTAAAATTCTGTAGGAAATGCTAATTTGTGTATGGTTTGGCTTTGGGATAATATTAATAAAGGTGATGATCTGATTTAATCAGAAAATATTTTTTGCAGAGTTGCCTCATTTTTTTTTAAAGAAACTATTGGGTCAGAAAGATAGTACAAAAGGTAAAGTACTACTTTTGCATAAGCTCATCTCAGTTGGAATCCCTGGCACCACAAATGGTCCTGAGTACTACTCTGAATCACTTTTGAGAACAGAGTCAGGAATAATCTTTGAGCACCACTGGGTGATGTTTAAGCAACCCTCCCAATACACATACACACACATATACACGTATGCATGAGTTACTGCTTGATAATGTTTCAGATATTGTAGACTTAATTATGTTCACCCAAAATTTCTATGGTAAATATCCAAATGAGTATTATAGGCTCAGAATGGTGAGGTCAGAAGGGTAATTTATTTGGACTGAATATGTTTATAAGAAGAGGTAGAGACACCAGAGTTCTCTGTCTTTCCATAAGTTATCATAAAAACTATATAAAGTCATAGAGAGAAGACAGCCATCTATAAGTCAAGAAGAAACACCTTGAGCTTGGGTTGCTAGCCTCCAGAACCATAATAAAGTAAGTTTCTATGTGTAAGCCATCTTATATATACACCCCATAAGACTAAAGCAGGAAGTATTGAAAATATTTCTAAATACAAGGCTAGAGTAAGAGGAGCTATAATAGAGCTTTTGTGCATAAAATTGGGGGAATCATTACTCTTACTACATTCTCCCTTCTCTACTTCACAGTTAATATCACAAAGAATGACCTCCAGCCATCTCGAGTCCAGCAGAGTAGGGCCCAGCTGGGTTTGCTCCGGATGGAAACATCCAGGCCTTGCACGTGTTGCTCAGAACTTGGCCCTTAATGGTTCTGTGCTGAATGAATGGCTCCTTTATTTCAGAACATTTTTTTTAATACAGTGCTTGAAAACTTCTAGGAAATGAGCTGTATTTCTAACTGGCAACCATTCTTTCGCTAAACTTTCTTCCTTCTGAATTGTCATTAGTAGAGAAAGCAAATGAAAAACAAATGGTTTCTGAGCCTTCACTCAGCTTTCCAATGATTGACTTTGTGTAATCACTTGTTCTGAGGTCCTGCCTTACCTCTATTTCAAATTCTTTCCCTATCCTTTAGTTAGGTTTTTTTAAGTTACAAGTCTCCAATGTAAATCAGGACAGCATTGAAATAATTATTTACTGTAGCTGAAAGTATAGGAATACATATGCATTCAGGAATTAAGTCAATTTTTATTTTTAGTACATTTAAAGAACTTTCTTTGCTGAGATAATTATGTTAGTTTACTCAATAACTCAATAAAAGATCAAAGTCTAAAGATAGTATATTAGATGTTATTTATAAATTTGTCAACTGCTAAGCATTCCCATTCCCTGGTTTCTATTAGGGACCCCTGTTTGCTGGGCTATTTTAAGCAATTGAAATTTAGAAACTTAGATGCCAGAGGGTCATTATAGGACAAAGATTAAGAACTTGGAGCCAGGACTGGAGAGACAGGTAAGGTTTCCCTAGCAATTATGAGTGATCCCTGAGCACAGAGCCAGGAGCAACAACTGGGTGTGGTGCAAAAACAAATAAAAAATGAAACAAAACACCCCCTTCCCTCAAAATCTAAAAAGCAAACAAGCATAAAAACACCACCGACCCTTAAACAGAAGAAAATACAAACCCTAAGTAAAAATAAAGAAACAAAGAACTTGAAGGCAGATGACTGTGACTTTGGGTAAATTGTGCATGCAAAAACCAAATAAGAAAAAAAAACCCGCCCCCTTCCAAAAAACCCCAAGCAAACAAACAAACAAACACCATCAACCTCAAAACAGAAAAAAAAACCAAAAAACCTAAGCAAAAAAAAAAAAAAAAGAAACAAAGAACTTGGAGCCAGATGACTGTGGCTTTGGGTAAATTACCCAACTTTTCTGACTCCATTTTCTTATCTGCAAAATGGTACACCTTCTTCAGTGTTCCGTGAGGAATAAACGAATTAATAATACCATAAAATGAAATCCAGAACGTAGCAAGTTCAAGGAAATAATTAGAAATCACAATAGAAAGGATCTTCAGAATCAGGCAGCTAGCAGTTCTTAACAGCCTCAAGGAGAGCTGTCCTTTAAAGCTTTTATAAAACAGCATAGGGGTGTGTGTGTGTGTGTGTGTGTGTGTGTGTGTGTGTGTGTATGTGTGTGTGTGTGTGTGTGTGTGTGTGTGTGTGAGCGCGCGCATGCGCGCATACATACCTTTCTGTTTCAGGACTGGAGCTGTATTCCTGACTCAGTCCTACAAAACTCAATCTCTTGAGAAAAGTACAGTTTAAGGACTATCATCTTTCTAGCTGGCACACAGAGGCCCACACTCTTCACTCCCTAAAGACAAATTACCCTGTTTGCAAGAGCAATATTATAATCCCACTCTTTCCTAGGGCATCTGAACAACACCCTAGTTATAAGCAGATTCCACAAATAATTTTTTTTTCCTGAGCCTCAAGGATAGTTTCCAAAGGGCCTTAGTCTGTTCTGAATCTAGACTGCGGTGGTGGAAAGTTTGCAGGAGCAGAGCTCCTTCTGTATTATTTCCAGTCTTTTCTCAAAAAACCCACCTCTGCACACCTACTCTGTGTGCACCAGGCTCAGGAAGTGATAATATCTCCTCAACTCCACTAGATGTACTGAACAAGCCATTAAATGTTTGAGGGGAAGAAGCTTTGCTTTCTTACTCTAAAGCACTTTTTAGAGGAGTCAGAGTCCTGGGTGAGCAGCCTCTCTTTAGTATCACATAGTCAGAACTTGGTTCTACTATTTTAGCACTCCTTATAATCTTTTTTTAAAAAAAAATTCCTTCATTTGATTTGCAATTTCTCTAGTCCATTCAAAGGTCAAACCCAGTATACTTTAGTGACTGGCATCTCTCTGAATGCTCAGAAAGATGCTCTTTAGATAAGTATGCTTCTCAAACTGCTTACAGGCTCAGATGACTCTCCTGGGGATCTAGTGAAAATGTACATTCTGATGCAGAATGAGGCCTGGATCCATGTGGTGGCTGCAAAGTGATGCTGCTGCTTCCTTGGACCACATTTGTAGATGAGACAATTTATTTTATTTAAAAAAATTTTTATTGGGGTACCATGATTTACCAAGTTATTTATAGTATTGAGATTACAAAGTCATTCCTGATTAAATTCCAGGCCAGAGACCAACCCTGGTCAGGCTCCAAGACCATATGGGAAGCCAGGCACTGAACCTAGGTTGGCCGCATGTCCTAACCACTGTACTATTGCTCTGGTTCCTAGATGAGACAATTTAGGCCTTAACTTCCCCATAGCTAGGAGGAATCAGAGCTTTCACTCCAGGGCAGTTCTCCTCAGATGCACAGAAAAATAATGACTTCAAATGCATACTTCAAAATTTTGCATTTTGCCCCATCTAGATAACACAATCAAGTTTGCCTTCCTTTTGGGAGGTGAGTTGGTGGGAGAGAGGGGAAACATTCAGTGGTGCTTAGGGGCTAGTCCTTGTGAGTTTTTTGTAGGTTACTTCTCATTGTGCTTGGAGGTCTATGCAGTACAGGGGATAAAACCCCAACCTCCTGCATGGACTTCAGCCTTTGAGCTAGCTTTCTCACCTGTGTCTTCCTCTTTACCATCATAAATAAAGATGCAATTGTTAGCTATGTTTTATGATAATATATAATATATAATGCACAATCAATGATATATGTATAATTATATTGTTTATTCATTACGTGCATCAATCTGCATAGACCGATTGCAATTCTTTCCTCTTGACTGTCTACCTGAGTCTCCTGCCCCCGCGCCTGGCTGTCCTCACCCTTTGGGGGTGGGGCGGGTTGAGTTTCCCTCCCTGCCCCGAGCAGAGCCCCGGCAGCCGAAGACCTCCAGAACCAGCCACAGCCATGCTGAGACTACTCTCCACATGTCTGAACAAGCCTCATGCATGAAGGAACCGGCAGAGGAACCCAGGCATGTGAGTCCCGAGAATGAGATCTCCAAGCCTGCTTGGATCAGGACTGGGCCTTCTCCACCCAGATCCCCCATCTTCCAGTAGGTAGGCGTCACACCCACCAGCTGCCACCAGCGCCAGGTGGTCACATCAACGGCCAAGACCCAGAGACTATAAAACCCAGCTCCCAGAAGTGCATGGCCACATTCGTGGCCGTGTGACATCTCATTATCTTGTTCTTACTTTGGAGAACCCGGCAGGTTACTGAAAGTATCCTGCCCACATGGCAGAGTCTGGCAAACTTCCTCTGTCTACTCAATATGCCAAATACCAGTAACAATAATGGGTCTTATTCTCCTAACTCTAAAAGAGCATTCAATATGACACTTTTAAAATTTCAGGGCTAGACCCTTGGTAGTGGAAAATGGGCACTGGTGGAGGGATGGGTACTTAATCATTGTATAACTGAAACCCAAGCACAAAAATGTGTAAGTCTGCAACTGTACCTCATGGTGTTTCACTAATAAAAATTATAAAAACAGTAATAAAATAAAATTAAATCTCAGGACTAGGAAGAAGGAGACATTACTGGTGCCTGCTCAAGGCAATCAACGAACAACAGGATGATTGTGATCATGATTGTGACCATCTACCATGTGGTCCCACACTGACATGAGATATACTGGCACGAGTCTCCAGATCTGGCCTTGTTTTCTGTTCTCCCTCCCTGGTTCTCTGTGTTTCTATGTTTAGGTTATCCTGAAGGGTGGGCCTGGATAGGGCAGGTGGCAATATCCAGAAACCATGGTGTGGAAGACAATTGACATTCATCAGGAACACCTAGGGCTTTGCCACAAATGCTAGCTTGAAGCCTCCTTAGAGGATCACCTTGAAAAGGTCCATGCTAAAGGCTGGGCCACTGGCCAGATATTACTACCAGTCCTATGCCTGGAATTAATGAAGAAGGAACAAAGGCTCCATGATTGTGTTTCTATTTAGTTACTCCACCTGATTAATCTGTATGTTCTCAGGGGTTGGTCACCTACATTTTGAAGTTCTAACTAGTATGTCAGCTGACTAATTATATTTAAAAATTTGTATTAATTTTAATCTACCTATTAGACATTTGTAGAATGTTGGTTTTGTTTGTTGTTATTTGTATTTTGAGGGCCCAACACGGTGGTACACAGGGGATTACTTCCAGCCTGTGCTCAGAGGACCATATAGGATGCTGAGAATAGAACCCAGGTTATCTGCACTATCTGCATGCATAGCAAATGCCCTACCCACTATACTATAGCTTTGTTCCTTTATTGGTTTCTTTTTAAACTGTAGGAACTAGGACCCCTGGATGTAAAGGGAATTCCATGGATTTAATTCACTGAAATTGTTAATGGAAATTAATGGTAACTGGTAAGGGTGACCAAGAAGTTAGTTGCACAGTCATGAACCACAATAGTTCCAGTGAGATTTAGTCAGTCCGATGTTGTCCTGCTTCACATAATTCTATGTAATTAAATTTTCCCTTTGATAATTTAACTTAAGGCTAAATAGAAATGAAGAGTAAAGTGAATATGCAGTAAGAAGCAGACACAATTAGTAAATTAGAAGATACATGGATACATTCACTTAATAACCCCTAGTCAAGCGTAGGACGATTAAATACACAGAAATAATTCGAATGAACATATGCTGGAACTCAGGAGACACAGGTCCTGTTGCTCTTGCTAATGAGCTTCTTGTCCTTGGATGAAGCACTGCAATGCTCCAACTAACTCCAACTAACTCCTGGGTTAGTCTCAACTTCCTCGCTGGCAACACAAGATGTTGACTATCTAAAATTCCACTCTACGTCTAACAATTAAATGCTATTATTCTTTGGTTCACATGGCAATTTATAATAAATAATAAACACTTTCTGGTTCTGCACTTAATCAGGACTTTTCTATAATAAATTTGTGCTGTAATATAGGCTTTCAGGCTTTCCTCTCTTATGAGTGAAATGTCAAAGGTTTGCATTGGTCATCACATACATCAATTCCAAGGGAACAGTGAAAAAACACTGGCCTATCTTTAGATATATGCACTGTTAAAACTCCAAATAATAGGCATTTATCAACCTCACCTATTTTCTGGGGATTGACAGAGTCACAGATGACAGAAAAAACTACTTTTTCTTTTTTCTTTTTTGGGTCACACCCAGCAATGCACAGGGGTTACTGCTGGCTCTGCACTCAGGAATCACTTTTGGCGGTGCTCAGGGGACTATATGGGATACTGGGAATCGAACACGGGTCGGTTGCATGCAAGGCAAACGCCTTACCCGCTGTGCTGTTACTCAGCCCCAGAAAAAACTACTTTATCGTTCCCAGAATCCTAGAAGATTAATGAGAAGAGCCGTACTTGTTAAGTAACTGGTCCACTGTAACTAATGGGAATCATAATTTCACAATAAATATTGATACCCCAAAACACTTATTGTACATAAAGGTCCTTTTAGCTATAAAATGTAGAATAAATTATTGGTCTGTTTGCAAGACACTTGTGCTATTGGAGCTACTAATACTATGGATTTCTCCCAACTTGTCACTTTTCATGGCATCATATACATAGATATTTCATCTCATTTAGGTAAGTTTTAGGTCTCTAATTTCATCAAAACACAACACCCTTTTATAAACTAAGAGATTCCTGGAAGTGAAAAGAAGATCATATTGTATGTTATTCAAAGTACATTTGCCATCCTCTCTTAAAAAACAATTTAAAAAACAGAAATTTTTAAAATGCATTTTCTCTTTAGTAAAAAGGGTTAAGTTTAGAAAAAAATGAACATTTTCCCACTACCATTTATCCCTTGAATGCTGTTTTCCCAAGTTTCTCAGGATAAAAAGACTCAGATTCAGAGTCGAAGTTCTGGCAGCTGAGTTTCATTAAGACTTTGATGGGAAACTTAAGTTGGAATTACAAACATCTGTGGTTAAACTTCCCTTTAGTAAACCATTTCCCAGAATTTAACTTTACCACACTAGATGTGAAAGAGAAAAACAGTTGAAAAAAGAATGCTACTCCTTGGCAAAGGAAGGAGTAGGTATTTAAATATTCTTCTATGTGGTCCCTATATCTCAATTAAATAGAAGAACTACTTGTTTTAGAAAACAAGCATTTGTTTGTAAATGCTAAGTTTTGGAATTCAAAGCATGCGTTAGCAATATGACTTTAATGGTTTCTAATTTATCAAATGTCTCAAAATTATGTCTGGCAACCATTATGTTTACAGAGCTACTATGAGCAAGAGAAAACCCCAGAGGAGAGTTTGAGGGACTATATACTTCAAGAAACTATGACAAGTCAGATTTAAGAATTATATTCTAAAAGGGAAAATAAGTCATAGTCCATATCCTATCAAAATTTGGGGGAATTTTGTTTAACTGTAGAAGGATTGTAAGAAAATTTATTTGTCTTAACTATTCAAGTTATCATAATCCAGGGAAAGACTAAATTTAAAAGAAACTTTAGGGATTCAATGATTATTGATGTCAAACTTTGGGTCTGCTCTAATTTTGGGGAACAAGTAAATTTGTAAACAAAATTGAAAATAATCAAATGTCTAAAACAAGTTAAAAATTTGAAAAAAATAGATTTCTACTATACATCTTAACCTGCTGCTTGATTAAAACAATGGAAGAAGAGAGGGAAAAGAGACAGAAGTGAGAAAACTTTACCACACTAGATGTGAAAGAGAAAAACAGTTGAAAGAAGAATGCTAATCCTTGACAAAGGAATGAGTAGGTATTTAAATATTCTTCTATGTGGTCCCTATATCTCAATTAAATAGAAGATTTTGATTTTGAGTTAGGCAGCAATATATATATATATATATATCTTCAATTTTATAGTTAACTCATAAGACAACTGCATTTTTTCTTAATTTTTCAATCCAGAGAATGGAATCTCCTGAAGATTAATTAATTTTCCCCAATTCAGTTGGCTAGAAAGTAGTAAAACTGGATTCGTAGCACATCCGTCTGGCTAAATGCCCACGTTGTGACTTTAATGAAAGGTATGTTTCAAATATTGCAAAAGAGACACTACACATGAACAACACTGGGATGGAATCAACCTATTAGATGCACTAAGCCCACAAGGTATTAAGAAAAACTGAGTCAGTGACTTCACTTAAAAATGCAGTTTCTTGATTCTCTCTAAAAAACAGACTGCTCTGAATGGTGGCTGCTTCTTTCCTGCTTCTTGAGCCCCTCCTACCTCACAGAATGTCTTCATTTCATTCAGCTGGTTTTACTCAGCTACATTTTTCTTGGACTCAATAAAAGTATGTGAGTTCTAAATTTTGTACCAGTTTAGATCAGAATTCTACTTTTGGCTCTCTAACCCCTCCCCTCCAAAAAACCCCCAAACAACAACAACAACAACACGTGGGAAATCAAACAGATATGTACATCTTAGTGATCATAGTAACACCATTCATAAGAGGCAAAGGTAGAAACAACCCCAATGTTCATCAGTTGATGAATGGATCAACAAAATATATACTGGACAAAGAAAATAGTTCAAAGAGCTGGAGCACATAATTTGCATGTGGGAGCCCTAGGTTTGATTCTTGACACCGCATGTTCACCAAACAGAACTAAGAATGACCTGCAAGCATCTGCAAGATGTTGGTCACCCAAACAAAATTAAACCTACAAAGTGATATATACGACAGTAGAATATTATACAGACTTCAAAATGGATAAAATTTCAACACATGCTATGACATGAACAAAGAATGAAATTATAGACAACATACTAAATTAAAGACAATATACTAAGTGGTATAATCCATATACAAAAGAATAAATATGCTCTGATTTCACTTATATAAGGTATCTAGGCTAGTCAAATTCAGATAAACAAAATGTAGATGGTGAATGCCAGGGGATAATGATGAGTTATTGTCTGATGAGTATTGAGTTTCAGTTTGGGAATATGGAATAGTTTTGGAAATGGAAGGTTGTGACTGCTGCATAAAAATGTAAACGTATGTAATGTTACTAGACTACATACTAAAATGATTGAAATGAGAAATTTATGTTATGTATAGTCCCTCTCTGTATTTCTCTTTTAGTTAAACCAGAGAATACCTTAACTATAATAAATAAGATTCTTTATTTTCCAGTAAAATGTTTAACAAAAGCTGTTAAATATAGTCTCCATGGATGCCTCTATGCACATTAGTTTGTTTTTTGAATTCTCTACATATTCATCTTAATGTTTCTAATGTAGAAAATATGTTATAGAAAACATATACTAGAACAATTTTACAAAGAAAAAAATTTACAAGAAGACTTTGATGTTAAGAAAAGAAATCTATCTGAGAGACTGAAATAAACTGGGAAAAGAAAATGAAATTTGGGCTAAATATTTGTCATCTCTAAATATCATTTTTCTTTCTTGTAGAATAGAAGATATAATTTCATAATTTAGAATTAATAAAGATAATACATGAAGGATCATAGGACACAGAAGTCGATAGTTGTTGATAAATACTTTTTCTTTCCTCTATTTTAAATTCTATGCAACTTTGGCTAGTCATATAGCAGGCACTGCATAAACATTCTTTGACAATTTATATATCTTCATGTTAAGAAATTCTCCAAATTTCAACAGAGATTTTGCCTACAAAGAGTTTTATGTATCTAATCATTTTCCCTAACCATTTCTATAAGTTAAAATACTTTCATAAATTCTTTCTTTACAGTGAAAATTACCAGGTAATTTACCTGGGCATATGCACTATACCTGTTCCTGCTTGCAAAAGAAGGTAATATTATACTGGCCTGGCCTTATCAAGTTATCATAGGAGTTCAAGCAAATGATTCATGAAAATTGCTGAGACCAATAACTTATGCTTGGTAAATACTCAATGAGTGTTAGCTATTATTAATAGCAGCTATTAGTATTCCTGTTATTACTACATTCCAGTATTTCCTAAATAATGGTCTCAAGACAACTTGCTTGGTTTTAGTGAGAATTTATTTTTTGGCTTTTTGAGTCACACCCAGCAATGTTCAGGGGTTACTCCTAGCTCTGCACTCAGGAATGACTCCTGGTGGTGCTCAGGGGACCATATGGGATGCCAGGGATCAAACCCAGATTGGCTGTGTGCACAGCAAATGCCCTGCCCACTGTGCTATTGCTCCAGCCTTGGTTTTAGTGAGAATCTGATGGTTGTACTTTACTGGTTTTGCTCTGGAATATCATCTTTTCCATATTATCTATGACATTTAGCTTGTAGCTACTTTTACAGAGTACACTCTGCTTTATATTGCGCTATGAATATATTTTCTTAGGTTACTCACCCCATGAAGGTAGTGATGTGACTTGGTTTCTTCTTGTCATCCCTGGTGACTATATTAGTACATAGTAAGGCTCCAAATATTTTCAGGTGAATATTAAGTGAATGATATCTTGTATGGAGAGGGTTTAAATTACCCAGTTTAAATTACAGTTTTATACTGTTCGTATAAAATGATTACATGGTTCATAAAATGATAGCCAAGACCTGAGTATGATGATCTTAATGTGATTCTATGTGTTTTATTTTCTTTCTCAAAGGAAGGAACCAAAATAAGGAAAAGGAAAATAGATGGGGAAAGATATTTAGCCTATCATTGAGGAAACATTCTGCAATCTTTCTGTGGCTGGAAGCAGCATATGTGTTGGAACATTTTCACACATTCACAGTGAAAAACAGTCTGGAGGAAAAATCCCTCACAGAGAAAAATTCCCAGTACACAGATCTTTCTTTAAGCACAGACATTTGTCCAGTGTGGATTAAAAAGGGCCACATGTGGATCATGGCACACTTCTGTTCCTGGAGGAAAGTTGACAGCCACACAACACCCAGCATATTATAAGAAGATAAAATCCTCTCTTCTGCTCTCAGAGAAATGTGCTTTTGTTAACTATTTCCCTTATTTTCTCAAGGATCTCCTCTATGCCCTGCGCCCCCACCCCCTCTGCCTCTCCAGCAGAGACCCCACAATCCTCTCTGAGTCTGTGGCTTCCTTCCAGTCATACAGCATCAACTTCCATCATAGAGTTCTTGACCTTGCTTAATTCCTGCTTCCTTCTAATAAACAAGAATGTCACTGCTCCCAAGGTTACTCTGATATCCTCTCCCTGGTGTGTGTGTGTGTGTGTGTGTGTGTGTGTGTGTGTGTGTTCCTAGCTTTTCTTGGTCCTATGCCTAGGATGAAATGAAAACTTTTCTTCAATGTGGGATGTTAGAATACTGAATCATTCATGATACTGAATCATACTTTGCAAAATTGTTTCATCTCACCTGTCACCACTACCTGGTAACAATCATTGCTCTCACTATAAACTAGGCATAATAAACTCGATAGATTGCCTTAACCTAATGCTGAAGGTTGTCAAATCCTTCCATTTAACACTGTTACCTCTGGGTGTTCTCTTCAAATGTTTGCATTGTGGGAAAACTGTAAGCTTCTTTTCTAAGGAAATAAAATCTATGGGTCATCTATGCTATCTTTTTATTTGGTGCGTACATAACGTGTTTGTTCCCTTAACACTCTGAGTGCTATCATGTACTGTATGTACTATGTGAAGGACCCAGGGTGGTGTGAACTCAAAGCTTGTTGTGGAGGAGCTTGGGAGGGCCCAAGGCCTTCAGCCAAGTGCCTCCTACAACTGCATGTTTGCTTTAGTATTTTTCTTCCTTCCCTTTGAAGGAGAACTGAGAAATAACCATTCATATAACTCCAACTCAAATAAAATGGATTTATTTATAGAACAGTCTTCCATCCACATTCGAATCTCCAACAAATAATGAATTATATGTATCTGTGTTCTCTTTCTCTCCTAATAGATGTGAATATGATCTCCTGAACCAATTCAGTGGAGCGGTTGTACCATGCTATTAAATCTCCAGAGTGTATTTGGTTTAAGATCTCGTAACTGGCTATAAAGAGCCTGGGAAACCCAATGATGGGGCTTTGGCAATTCTGTGGGACCACAGGCTAACTAGAGGCATTATTTGAAACCATGTGGTGGGAACTACCGCAATCCCACCCTTTCTACATCATGTACTTTGACCCTCCTGGAATGACTAATAGTTTCTTTCTGCTTTCTTAAACTAAAGGCCTCTATGGGCATTCTGAGTGTATTAGATTTTGTCATCATTACAAACTTAACTCCTTCATAGACATTCTTCTGATTGCAAAAATCTAGACAAGTAAAGTTTTGAGAAATATCAGCAAACAAGGTTTTTTAAAATTTAGTCATCTACATATTTCACAATATTTATGTTACCTGCAATCTATATGAAGTGTTCACACTGTATCAGACAATGTGTTAAGTGCTCTCTATGTTTCATCTAAATTCCTCATGAAAACTGTATGAAGGATGTAAAAGATATCAGTAACTTCTCTAAACTTTTGTTTTTTAATTTTCAAGGTTGACTTCTCTAACTTGTCCCAGGTCAAGGATTGGTTAAGTTTAACCTTGGGGCTTCCAGACTGCAAAGCCTGCCATCTAAACTGCCTCCCAATGTTGCCTTTTTATTATTTCACTGAAATGATTGAGTATATAAGAAATTACTTAGTCTTCCGGGGTTTGACTCCCAGCACTCCACAGGGTCCTGTGAGCCAATCAGCAGTGATCCCTAAACAGAGAGCCAGAAGTAAACCCTGAGCAGAGCCGGGTGTGGCCTCCAAAGCAAAACAAAGCAAAAGAAATTATTTAGTCTTAACAGTAAAGTCGAAATTCCCTTAAGAACTAAATTAATCAGTGAAAATAAATGGTTTGAAAATGAACGGTTTTTTCTATTTTTTGTGGGAAGAGCATTATAGTTATGTATGCCTGTCTCTCTAGAAATAGTGGGAAGATAAATTTGAATTTCAGATAAACAATGAGTAATCTTTAGTATAAATATATAACATAAAATATTTAATGCAACCGAAAACTCATTTTTAAGTGATCTCGTCTGAAATCCACATTGTGTTGGCATATTTATATGTAACTGTTCACTTACATAAAGTATTTAATTCAGGAAATTTTCATGTTCAAAGTGGAGTTAACACTTCCTGGGTAACAATTCTAGGCCTGGATAGAATAATGCCTAGCCACTGCCCTCAGCTTTGGTGGGGCTTTTCACCAAATCTCTGCACAAACTAACAGAAACCATTTCTCCATTCTCCGCTTTTCCCCTGGAGTTATAATTTGTACTTAAATGGGAGTTTGTAATATTTTAGCCCCACCCCTTCACCCCCTTTTTGTAAGTGTGTAAGGTAAAAGAAAAGTCATATTCATGGACCTCATATTACTAGTAATTAGTAACAGTAAGTTATCAGTACTACGTAATAGTTATAGTTAAGCTAACAATTGGCAGAATTAATTCATATTTTGGTGTTTTTAGGAATGGCATTGATACACATAGCACAATGCTTTTGTTCTACAGTGGCCACAACCAAAATCACAGTGTTAGTAACTGTGTGTGTGTTTTGTTAGGTCAATTACTCTTTCCTTTCCCATGAACTTTAGTGACTTCATTTTCCTCCTACTTTACATCTCCCACGCACCCCACCACCATGCTGTTGTCAGCTTCGGCTCAGGGGGCTCTTAAATCACTTACTCTGGATCCTCCTTCACCCAATTTCTGCACCTTGGTTATGCTTTTAGCATCAAAGCTATCCGGAGGGAAGGAAATACTGCTTCCGCCCACCCCCAACCCTTCTATTTACTTTTTTAAAATTGACTTATCATGGGTTAGACATACTCTAACGGAGGATTAACTGTGTGTGTAGGATTCACTGCTTCTACCACTAAAGTTCCAGCCCATCTCACCCCCAAAACATGCCTTTTACCCATTCCTTGCCTTCCCCCCCCCACCCCCCTTCCAGTCCCTCTGGTAACTACCACAGTTTTCAGAGCCTGACTTAGTTGTCTTATGCCAGTTCCAAAAGCAGCTCTTAGAATAAACATATCGATAGCATATTCTGTCATTTTGACTTTGTGGGTAGAGCTAGGTTCTTTTCTCCTTAACTGAGCGTTTCTGGACTACAAAGCCTGGTGTCTATTTAAGGAATTGCTCCTTTGGTTTCCCCACTGCTTTTTTTCTGTCGGGACCATTAGCTTCTCTCAGCCTCAATCACCCTGTCCCGTTGCAGAGAACCTTCTGGTTCGTTAGTGCCCCAAAGGACTGGTCAGTCTCACTGTCTAATATCAAAGAGAAACAGGAAGCCAGTGACAGGTCATACAGATCAGTGCTGTAGCTGGACAAAATCGTGAGCCTCCGAGTTGCCAGAAAGTCACCGACCACCCGCGTGCCACCGCAGCTCAGGTCGGCTGGACGTCCCCTCGGAGGAGCAGGAAGCAGGGACTTCTCCCAGGTGGAGCAGAGAGAGCATCAAAGCCTCCACCCGTCTCCCAACCTCCCAACTCAGCTCACCAAGTCAAACTGTTTGATTTCAGCTTCCTGAGCTGCCCGAGTGAAAACTCTCGGGTAGAGAGGGGAGAGGGAGCGAAGGGAGGGAGAGAGGACACAGGGTGACAGGCACACGCGCGCCAGCAAAGGTGACAATGACAGGGACACTGTACCTCTGCAGCAGCCGGCAAGTTACTGGGATCGCTGGTCTCCAGCAGGTCTTGTCTGCCGACGGTGGCGCTCCCTTCAATGTCAAAAGGAAAAGCGTGGTCGTCCCCGGACGCCGCGCGGGAGCCGGCGGCGCCCCAGAGGAGCCAGAGGGGCAGGAGCGAGCGCCAGGCTGAGCTCAAAGCCATCGCGGCATCCAACCCGTCTGGTGGGGGGGTAGGGGGGGAGTGCTCCGGAACGGTCCTGTGGGTTCCTCCCGCCGTGCAGCCTGGCTTGTTTCACCTCCCGGGCGTCTGGTCTGCAGAATCCAGATGTGCGAACTCAAGGCAACCCAAGGAGGAACTTAGTAATAGAGAGAGGGAGACAGTAAGCGAGTCTGCGAGTCTCTCTCTCTCTCTCTCTCTCTCTCTCTCTCTCTCTCTCTCTCTCTCTCTCTCTCTCTCTCCCTCACCCCCTCCTCCCTCTCTCTCACCTTCGTTTTTGTTTTAGTTTTTTTGTCTCTCACTTTCTCCTTCTCTCTCCCCAGGGGACTCTGGCAGATCATTCAGATGGATGCAGTTTAAAGCTGAGCATCAAAAGGCAGAGAGCCCCGCCACTCCGTCCCGCTGGTCTCCGCGGTCCTGGCTTCCTCCCCATAACCATTCTCACCACTCCCTTTCACCTTCTACTTCCAGGCCCTCCCACTCCAAATTGGCCTTTCCGAGAGGACACCCGGATCAGCCTTTCCTGACAGGCTTACCCTCCTCCCCTTTGAGTCTGGAGCTCCTCCAAGGACCCCAGATGAATATTCAGCTTTTGTGATTGCTCCTTCACTTCTCTTATTTACTCAAAGTCAAGGTGCCGGATGTTTTATCTATATTTATAAGAATGTTTCATGTGGCCTGCTCTGGCTTGCTGGAAAGTGGGTGAAAAGGGATGAAGAGGCAGGAGCCCGAGTTGGGAATCTCAGTTGAGCAGAGAGAGGACCTCGCTTGCTCACTTCCTCGCTGGCTTGAATCAGGTTTCCCTCGTGTAGAGGTCCGCTGTGCTCTTTGTGCTTAGATCTCTTGAGACTGGCTGGCCACCCTGATTCTTTCCAAGTCTTTTTACCCAGAGGGCCGGGGAGGAGAATATCATTCACTACAGTGCTGGAAAATGACTTCATTACTCAAATGCATGAACTTTTATTTACAAAGAACATCTTGTTTTCGTCCTAAAGAGGTGCTTTGTAAGGGACCAGGAACAAGGCTTGCAGTGTATAAGTCTGTCAAATATACTGCCCACAGCGCCGACCTCTTCTTTCTGGCCTGTAATCTCATGCCTTCTACATCTGTCTAAATCCTGTAATCTTTCCAACACTTTGGGTGTAGTTGGGCTTCAATTATGCTGGCCTGCCCTCATGTAGATCAGTGGCCACTACAGTTGGCAGGTCTCTTTGCTCACCTTGTCTTCATAATAGAACTTTAGATGTTTCTACAAGACCCAAACATGGCTTACAAGGGATTAGGTGACACAACCAGAAAGTGACACTAAAGTAAATGTCTAAGTGTTTAAAATCACTATCATGCATTTTCATGAAATGGAATCATTTTTTCAGCTGTTTTCTCAGACAAAGGCCATTTTATCTGAGGATAAACAAAACAACCATTAATTAATCCTATGCCGTATATATGCCACATGCTTTCCTTGAGTTATTTCAAGCTTCACAAGCATTCCTGAAAAGTAGGCCTATTATTTTTTTTTCCTGTAGAATAAAGAGAGTTTCCAAGAAACAAAAGGCATTTGCCCAGGATCACATAGCTGCTAGAAACTTGAACTGAGTTTTGAATCTGGGCCTCACTGATTCCAAACCCACCTTTCACACCTGAATCACATGAAACTCACAAAATAAAGATCGCAAATTCAGAGAAATAGGAAAGATGACACTGCCCTCAGCCTTGCTTCTTAGTACTTACTATGTGTTAAAAACATGACTAAAACCGAATCATGAACAGCTTTGTAACTGTGTATCTCATGGTGATTCAATAAAAAAGAAAAGAAAATTTCAAAAGATTCAACATTATTGGAAATCATGTCTTTCCAAAGCAAAATTAATCTTTATGCCTGAAAAGAATAAATGGTCTTATTTAATTTTACCATAACTATAATCACATGAGATAGGTATTATAGGTATAATAAGATACACTTATACTAAAAGTGGAAACCAGAATCCAATTAAATCTGATGCTAAGACTATTGGTTTTAAAATAGAAAAGAGTCTGGGCAAGGAAGAGGTTCAAAGGGCTGGAGTGTATGTTTTGCCTGCTGGAGTCCTGTGGGCCACTGCATGATCCTGTGATCACTACTGGGACTAGTGTACTAGAGAACTTGTGTGTTCCAAAACAAATAATAATAATAAAAAAAAATCAAAGGGCGTGATAAAAAAGGCTAAAGCTGAAAGAAGCAACAAGTTCTTATACATCACATCTAGCTAAATTAGAATTATATTCAATATAAATGGGTTAACTTATTAAATTAAGCATCAGATTTTAAAATATATACATATGATTATTTGAGACATTTATATTAGGAGATAAGGTCACCTTAGTGTGTCTGGAGCACATGCTTTAAGTACAGGAAGCCCAGAGTAGGATGCCTGGTATTACATTGTCCCTCTGCACTTCCCAGAAGCTACTTTTCCCCCACCCCCAAAAAAAAACAAGCTGAGAGTACCTCTCCAGCACTGCTGTAGGTGGTCCCCATATCAGTAAACAAACAAAAAGGGAGACAAACTCTAAAGAGGAAAAAATGATGCCCAAATATTTTGTTCTGCTCTTTCTTTAAAAAACTTGAAAATAATAATAATAATAATGTATTACATTTTAGCTTCAGATAAAGATCTCTCGATGCAAAGAAACTGGCCACATTTTTGGGGGGGGGGGGCTGAGGGATTTTATACTATTCTTTGTTAACTCTCTTCCAATGACAATCTATTTGACTCAAGATCTTTCCTCCTCTAATTTCTACCGTAGACTTATGCATGAAGACATGATTATATTTAAGATGCACACATTTTTAATTAAATGCATTCATCAAACTTTTCCATTTGTATTGAAAAATATTAATATGACTGATACAAATCAGTGTAATACACAAAATTATATGAAATAAAGTAGGAATTAAAGTCCTAGATCTTATATGAAAATAAGGTTTTTATATGAAATAAAATAGGGTTCAAAGTCCTAGGTTTTATATGAAATTAAATAGAGTTTACAGTCCTGTGTCTGTTTATAGTAGTTTTGGGAGCTTGAAATAAATGTCTCTCTAAAAGTCAGTTACCCATCTTTAAAGGGGAGGGGAACAAAGCCTCTTTCATTGAGGTAGTGTGAATGCAAATGGAATAGTCAAAATAAAACATGGTTTGGCACATAGTCCTTATATATACTATTTAACTATCTGGTATTTTCAAGTCCTATAATAAGAACAGAGGTTATTTTTAAAGGGGAAAAATAGTCACATTTATTTATCCTGTGGCTTGGGCAACCTCTCATTTGCTGAGCCTGGAGGTTCACATTTCTGAGTGCTACTTGGGCATTTACCATGAATGAGAGATAATTTGGTTGTAGAATAAAAGACAGCTGGGTGAGGAGTGTGTGACTATTTGACAACAATGGAGCAAGCAGTAAAATACTAAGAATCCTAACCAAACCAAAGTACCACCTGCAGACCAACCAAGGTCTTTGAAGAAAAATTTTGTTTGTGCAAAATCTACACCTGGGGTGTGTCTCTATCTGGCTTCCTGGCCCCACCCTCACTCTCTCCCTCTCCTAATTCAGGGTCAGATACTCACCAAGAACTTTCAGGGGCATCACCTCTTTCGAAATCCCATTTACCAGGTGATCAAAGGAGTACTGCTCTCTCTGTCTCCCCAAGCGGAAGAGAGTAGCAATGATATTTAGAGAAGTGTAGCAATGAACTGGTACAGATGCTAAGACACTTCATGCAGAATCAGGGTCCCCGCCTCTCTCTACTCTTGGACCGTTGCTTTCTCAACTAGACCAAGTTATTTTTAGTTCTGGCAGCAGATCAGTTGGTGTGGAGGTTTTATCAAAAGAAGGTTCTGGAATTCCCTTCTGAGTCCCTCATGGCAGTTATCAGCAGATAGATATCAGGGCTACCCACTGCCTTCAGCACTTGACTGCTGGGCCTGTCCTCAGTGTCCATGGATCTGCGGAGAGTGTTGTTAATGCATGCCATGTGCTGTTCTCTAAATAGAACATCACATCAGATGCTATTTTGGATTTTTAGGTGTCGATCTGTATATCACTAGACAGAGGGTTGTTGTGGGGACTGTGCACCACTGACAACAATTTTATGATGTCTGGTCAGAGAAGCAAGCGTGAGCTCTTCCCTGCCATGAGGGCCCTGACTAATAACTGAGTGTCAAGTCAGGGAAGTGGGAGATGGTGTCAGTTTTGCCCATACTCTTTTCTACTCGGGCATCTACTCTGTAAATAATTCTTGTGAAAGCTCCGGCTTTCGGTGGAGGAGTGACAGTTTGAGCAAGAAATAATGGCCATCAGTCATCACACCACACTGGGACAATTAGTTACAACTCTGAAAAGGCTCTGACACCCACAGACTTCTATTGCATTTATATTAATGTACTTAATCCTTTTTATATTTTATATATACTATTGTGTATAAAAGTATACATTATATAAATTATATTTAAACATGTCCCTTAATGTAATTAATCTTTACTCTTACAAAATAAATTGAACTATATATGCTAGATTTGGTGGGGTTTTTGTTTGTTTTGGGGTCATACTTGACTGTGCTCAGGGCTTACTCCTGGTTCTGCACCTAGTAACCATTCCTGGCAGTATGGGGACTATATGGGGTACCAGGGATTGAACCTGAGTTAGTTTTGTGGAAGGCAAGAACCCTGCCCACTGTACTATCTCTCTGACTCATGTGTGTGTGTGTGCACGCGTGCACTTGCATGCTATTATTAGACTTTCAATATAACTGTCATAGTTACTCCAATGTCCTATGAATTACTTTCAGTGATCAGATTTGTATTTAGGAGAATCATCTGGTACAGAAGGGTCTAGTATGAGAGACCAGGAAGATGGGAGTCCTTTCTTCTCACATTGGCTCTAGCAGCAGGGACTCTCCTGGGATGCTCCCAGAGCATTAGGGAATAAGAACAGTATGGAGGACTGCCTGATCCAAGTGGCTCAGGCTCATGAAGGAAGGGAATAGAGATGAAAGAGAATGCTCCTAACAAGGATTATTAACACCTGAGCTGGAACCCTTCCTTTGATCCACTAGGACAATTCATCTGGCTAAAGGGAAGTGATTGATGCTCAGTGGTAACGTAATCAACAGAAATTGGAGTGTCAACATCTCTTAGTTCACTGATGAGATCAATTTGAAATTGGAGCTCTTCAGAGAATTCAACAACATTTAAAAGAGGCAGTCTGAAAATTGACTTTTCAGCTTATTGTGTCCTTGTACCCACCTCACTTTCAATATAACAAGGTAAGATAAGATTCCTTAGAATTAAGAGCATTGAGAGAAGTATTGTATAAAATGATGGCAGGATATAAAATATAAGCAAGATAGAGGGTTGAAAAATATCCTGGTTTGTTTTGCAAAAGCTCTATTATCTAGGCCCACATTCCTTACCTTATCCTCTAGAAAACATGGCAGTGCTCAGGGGATTACGTGGTGCTGGGGATCCAGTTATTGTTGGCTGACTGCAAGGCATAAACCAATACTATCTCTCTGGACCCAAGAAGAAAAATTCTTTTTGGTGGCCTGTAACCCCTGAACATTAAATGCTTTTAATGTTTTAATTCAGGGGATTTTGTGCCGAGGAGTGACATTATATGACTCACTTTATCTGTGATGTGAAGAAGAAGCTATGGAAAAAGAGATGAGAAAGAAGTTATTGCAGTAATCGAGGTAGGAAGCAATGGTAATTTGTTTCAGAATACTAGCATGAGAAGTCATAAAAATATGTGTTTATTTTGAATGTAAAATTAATAAAATTTGTTTGATTTTGGAAGTGAGAATGAATAAGAAAGAGCTCCAGGTTGATGACCACATTTCTTATGTAAGCTGACTAGAATAATAGATTAATGACCATTAAATGGCATGTAATAAGGGGCATAGAAATCAGAGAATGAAGATTATGAGTTTACTTTTGGATAAATTTGTTTATGAGAATAAATAGCAGTACTCCTACATTTAAAAATATTGCTTTTGAGATGATTCAGAGAGAGAGAGAGAGAGAGAGAGAGAGAGAGAGAGAGAGAAAGAGAAGAAAGATGTCTACCGTAGTGGCAGGCGGTGAGATTGGGACAGGAGGGAAGCTGGGAATATTGATGTTGGGAAAAGTACACTATTAAAGGGATGGATGTTGGAACATTACATGGCTGCAATCCAATCTTATGAACAACTTTGTAAATGTACATATCACTATGATTCAATTAAAAAATAGAAAAATATTTATTGAAAAGAAAGAAATTGTGGTAATTGGTGGGGGGGAAGTTGACACTGGTGGCATTATCTGTGATGGAACATTGTACATCTAAAACCCAATTAGGAGTAACTTTGCAACTCATGGTGCTTTAATAAAATTTGGGGGGATGGGTGGGAAAGAGATGCTTCATGACCAGATTCTTATACTAAATTCCTTATTTTTAAAAACAGACTTGTTTTTGGCAATAGATATAGATCAGTAGTAAACCATATGTCTTACACACCTCAAACTAGTCCTTCAAACACACACACACACACACACACCAACTAGTTGTTAAAACATTATATACTCATAATAAATGTTAACAAATTATTTGTTATCCAAGTCCTATTATATGCAAGGCACTTTGGATAACACTATGGATAAAATCATGGGACATTATAATACTTTGGCTGGAAGATTTATAAACATGTAGGTAATACAATGTAGCAATATATATAATTTAAATTGGTAGGTACACAATATGAACACAAAACCATTACTCTTAGTCCTCAATGAAATAGAGGGGTCCCTTGAAGTTCCATTTAAAAAGAAGACATTGTAGATTTGAATAGAATCTCCACACAAGGACAAGAATTAAATATGTGAAGGTAGGTGGGAGAGGCATGAAGAAGAGAATTTCTGACAAATGGAAGAGCATAGTCATAGGAGAGTGGAAAACATACATGTTCAGACAAGGGAAAGGGCAGATTTAAGTCAATCTGTATCATGTGAAATTACTTTGATGAGAAGAAATGGATGATAAGAAATAATCCACAAAAATAGGTATAAGTCTGATTACTAGTTAATTTTCTTAACTTCACTGGGAAAGTAAGAAGTTAATTCAGGGGTCAGAGAGATAACACAGAAGGTAAGTCATTTGCCTTACATGGAACTGACCCCAGTTTCATTCTCCAGCACCACATATGGTGCCTTGAACACTATCAGGTATTAGCCCTGATCACAGAGTCAAGAACAGCTCTTTTTCTGGAATGAGAGTATAGCAGTGAGGGAGTTTGCCTTGCAAATGGCTGACAAGGGATCGTATATGGTCCCCTTAAACCCACCAGGATTAATTCCTGAGCACAGCGCCAAAGTAAGCCCTGAGCACAACCAGACATGGCCCCAAAATAAAAAATAAAAACAAACAAACAAAAATAACACCCTCCCTCCCCCAGCTCTAACAGATATGATTTCAAAACCAAAATGAAAGAAAAAAATTTTTTTTCATCAGATAACCACTATGTAATGTAGAGGAATGTAATGTAATGTAACTCTGGAGAAGAAAGACTAAGTCACAGGGAACCAGCTCGAGATTGTTGTAATAGCAGTTTCAGCCTCAAGCAACAAAAATAGAACAATGTTTGTGAACTGTCACCATGTCTTCAGCACTTAACGCCTCCAACCTGGGGTGATCCAGATACAAAACATTATATCCTTGAAACAGAGATAAACTTTAGTTTGAAGGAAGTCAGTACTTCCTCTTGGAGTGTAAGGATAGATACAGAAAGAAGGGAATATTTGGGGCAGGAAGATGGCTCAAGGGCTCATGCTTTGCATGGTAGAACCCTGGGTTCTGGGCCCTAACCCTGGCACTGCTTGTCATTCACTCTCCCCCCCCCCCAAACACTGCATGTCACCCCTAGCACTGCAGAAGGGCAGGAAAGCCTAAACACCTGCTGGGTATGGTACCAAACCCACCTAGAACACACACACCTCCAAAGAAAGAAGGAAATATTTGATAGGTATGTCTCCTTGCTCTGGTTTATCATCTCTCCCTAGAGAAGGATGTTGTCCGATAGTAATTTCTATGATATAGATTTATTCATTATCTACTTCCATCTGTGACAACATTCATTAGTCACTGGTCCTCAGTCTGTTTTGACTGCTTTGAAATAACCCACCTCTCTGATATTTACTTTTATTCCTTTTTTCTTTTTTTCCTCTTCTTCCCTTGCAATGCCTACCTTTTCTGACTTCTTTATCTCCTTTTCTCATTTGTTTTTCAAAAATCTTACACTAGATTATATGTATATCAAACTGAGTGACACATTTCCTTTAATAAAAAAAATCTCTCTATTACATATGCTCCCAAGATCTCTTTTAATTTAGATTTATTTGTTCATTTTTTTTCTGGAAGAATTTGCACCTGTTGTATTTTGTGGATGAAAAGTGGTCACAAATAGAAAAAATCTTAGCAGCCGTGGTCTAGAGCAGTGATTTATTTGTTAAATTTTTTGTTCATTTTGTAGTCACATCTGGCAGTGCTCAGGGCTTACTCCTGGCTCTGTACTCAGGGACCACCTCTGGTGGGACTTAAGGAACCATATGTGGTTCAGGGGATCAAACTGCATATCCAAGGCAAACATCCTACGAACTGTACAATCACTTTGACCCTGTCTCTTTTAATTTTAGTACTGAAAGAAATATTTGTATTTATAGATACATATGTAAAAATAAATAGGATTTGGGATTTAATTCATGCAATTTCTTAGTAATAAAGCAACCAATAGAACATAGGATGTCATCTTCAAGTACAGTCATATTTCTCAGTAGATATTTCTAGATTCATTCCCAGCTGATATCACTGAGACCTGTGGGTAGTGCGTAGAAATCTAGTGGACATTGAGAAAACTTAGTAAATTACTGTAATTTTCTGTAAAATATTCACACTATGTCTCCCTTACGGTACTTTCTTGTTAACCTGGAGGAGGGGAATTTTGGTCAAATCTGTACTAATCAGTAGAATATCCTTTCTGGAGTATATTTATAGTCAGAAATAGGCCGATGACCATCAAAGGACAACCTAGTTGAAGAAGAGACTTGTCTAGTTCCTCTGGATATTGAACATTTTACTTTGAAATGGGCTGGAGCGATAGCACAGTGGGTAGGGCGTTTGCCTTGCACGCAGCCAACATGGCCGACCCGAGTTCGATTCCTCCGACCCGTGACGTATTCGATATGCCAAACACAGTAACAACAAGTCTCATGATGGAGATGTTACTGGGCCCACTTGAGCAAATCAATGAATAATAGGAAGACTATGACCGTGACTGTGACTTTGAAATGGGCTGGAGCGATAGCACAGCGGGTAGGGTGTTTTTCTTCCACACAGCCAACATGGCCGACCTGAGTTCGATTCCTTCGCCCCTCTCGAAGAGCCTGGCAAGCTACCGAGAGTATCTCGCCCTCACAGCAAAGCCTGGCAAGCTACCCATCACGTATTCGATATGTCAAACACAGTAACAACAAAGTCTCAAAATGGAGACGTTACTGGTCCCGCTCGAGAAAAATCGATGAACAACGGGAGGACAGTGACAGGACAGTGATTTTGAAGACAGTGTTTAGAGGTGAACAGCTATTTTTTCTTGTATATGGGAGAGAGATTTGTTGTTCGTCAAGTCATTGTTGGTAACATTGGAAGTCTTTTAGAAGAAAGAACTGACCCTCAGGAAGGCAGAAGGAGAGAATAAAACAAAATGACTATTGGAAAATATTTAACTGTGCAACAAACCAACTCTTAAACTTTCTAATTCCATGGTCCAAAGCAAGGAATAACTTTAGATTTTCTGTAACTGAACATTAAAGAGTTCTGATATAGCCAGTCGACGGTCTTGCCTGACCGATGTCGCTGTTGTCCCAAATTCCAAACAGAATCAGACCACCGTCTCCTTTGTGCAAAATTCTACTTCACAGAGCAGGGAGAAAGGGCTGCAAAGTTTAAGAAGAGAACTCCCAGAATGACCACCAACTGGGAGCTCTTTGGCACTATTGCAGAAACATGGGAAGATGCTGTCATTGACAACATTGACGAGGAATATGATTGACTGGTTCAGCACCTCCATGATTATGCAAAGAATGCTGAGAGAGAGATAGCCACAAAAAGACTCCTGTCTTCGAAAATTTTTGAGCTCATTTGCCAAATAGCTTGGTGCAAGCCTCAGGCAAGCGCAAGCAAACTGAGCTTGCAAAGCAGTGCAGAGAAGCAATGAAGGAACACCTCAAAGAGAGAAGAGCAGCAGTGCTGGCAGATGCAGCAGAAGCCGGGGAAAAGCATTCGCAAAACCCGCTTGTCCTTCACCAACTACAAGACCAAGATGACTGCCCTCCGATGTCCTGATGGATCTATCACATCTTCCAGAAGGCAATGGAGAAGATTATCCATGACTTCTATTCAGAGCTCTTCGATAGCCACATCCACCTGCCCACATACCAAATTCCGCAGGATGGATATATCATTCCCAACGTTCTCCCTTCTGAAATCCAACTTGCCATTTCATTGGTAAAGAAGTGAACAGCACCTGGCCCAGACAAGGTCAGACCTGAACACCTGAAGAACCTGCCGTCAGTACTCATCAATACGCTGGCTCGGCTCTTCACATGTTACCTGTCTGAATGCAAGGTTCCGTCCCAATAGAAAACCAGCAGGACTGTACTACTGTACCAGAAGGGAGACATACACAACGTTGGCAATTATTGCCTGATTTGCCTGTTGTTTGTCATCTAAAAGCTGTTCACTCGAATCATCCTGAATAGGATTGGCAGAACACTAGATGAAGGACAACCATGAGAGCAAGCCGGTTTCCGAAAAAGATTCAGCACAATCGACCATGTCTACACGATAACCAAGTTCATTGAGGTTTCTCGGGAGTTCAAGATGCCACTTTGTCTAATGTTCATTGATTTAAAGAAGGCCTTTGATTCTGTTGAGACTGAAGTAGTCATCGAGGCCCTAGCCAAACAGTGCATTCAAAGTCAATACATCAGGATCCTCCATGAGCTGTATTGCAGATTCACTACCAGGATCTCACCATTCTACAGGGAGGCGATCATTGATGTCAAGAGAGGGGTTCGGCAGGTTCAGTGATATCATTTCACTGAAACTCTTCAGTGCCACCCTCAAGAACGTCATGCGAAGACTGGCATGGGAAAGAATGGGAGTGAAGATAGATGGTCAGCAATTATACCACCTCCACTTTGCTGATGACATTGTTCTAATAACACCAAACATCAGTCAAGCGACACAAATGCTGGCCGACTTTGACCATGAGTGAGGAAAGGTCAGACTACAGCTGAATCTCATGAAGACAATGTTTATGAGAAACAGTTTTGTTCCTTATGCTCCATTGACTCTCAATGGGACAAACATCTCCAAATGCAGCAGTTATGTCTACCTAGGTCAAGAGTCAAAATGACGAATGATCTGGCACCTGAGTTGTGCAGGAGGAAGAGAGCGGCTTGGAATGCCTTCAAGAGCATCGAAGAAATCCTAAGACTAAGAACCTCTGGCTCTGGGCACATCTCTGACCTGGGCCCTACGAAAACAGGATGAGAATGCTGTCAGGTTCTCTCAAAGAGGAATCGAAAGAGCTATACTTGGAGTATCACACTTCACTCAAATGAGAGAAAGAATTGGAGTTCCGACCTCCAGGGACAGTCAAGAATCAGGGACGTTGTCTCGTTTGCCAAGGTGTCAAAAATCAGATGGGCTGGACACATAATGAAATTTGGAGACGACTGCTGGACTAGAGCCATTACCGACTGGATTCCACAGGACGTCAAAAGATCATGTGGCTGCCCACCTATGAGATGGTCAGACTTCTTCGTCAAGACCCCAAACAATCAGTTTGAGGCTGTTCGTGTTCCAAGAATGAGCAGAAGTCATTGGGCTACACTAGCACATGACAGGGACTAATGGAGATGTTACTGGCACCCGCTTGAGCAGATCGATGAGTAACGGGATGTCGAGTGATCAAGTAATCAAGTGATATAGTCAGTGTAGTAATGTGAAAATTATTTGACTTTAAAAAGTAAAGAGTTTACTGGTGATAAATAGATGATATGCAGAATAGAAATGTTGAATTCTAGTATAAGTTACTGGGGAAACTTGTGTTTGGAATATACTGTTTTTTCTTAGTCCTTCAGTCTGCAGACATTTATTATAGGAAGAGAAATTGGAGATCATTATTAAAATTCCAGTCTACAGATTCAGACTGTGTTTGTATATTTCAATTCTACTTAACAGCTATGAGAGCTTGAGAAATTATTTCAGTTTCAAAGCCTCAGGTGCCATAATTGTAAAGAGGGAGTATTACCCATCATTTAGAGTGTCTGTGAGGGCTAAATAAGACAATTTAGAAAAACTGCCCAGAAAAAGAACAGGTTGATTATAAGAATAAAGCATCTCCAATTCGTATTATCACTAATGCTGGTAGCACTGTAGCACTGTCCTCCCATTGTTCATCGATTTGCTCGAGCGGACCCAGTAACATCTCCATTGTGAGACTTGTTACTGTGTTTGGCATATTGAATACGTCACAGGTAACTTGCTAGGCTTTGCCATGTGGGCAAGATACTCTTGGTAGCTTGCCGGGCTCTCCGAGAGGGGCGGAGGAATCAAACCCCGGGTCAGCCGGACTGGCTGTGTGCAAGGCAAACACCCTACCACTGTGCTATTGCTCCAATGATTGTATAGTTAATAAAATCTTCTATCATCTAAAGCTGAAGCGATAGCACAGTGGGTAAGGCGTTTGCCTTGCACACAACAGACCTGGCAGACCCGGGTTCGATTTCTCCACCCCTCTCAGAGCCCAGCAAGCTACCGAGAGTATCTTGCCCACAAGACAAAGCTAGGCAAAGCCTGGCAAGCTCCCTGTGACGTATTCGATATGCCAAACACAGCAATAATAAGTCTCACAATGGAGATGTTCCTGGGCCCGCTCTAGAAAATTGATGAACAATGGGAGCACAATGCTACAGTGCATCATCGATTGCTTAATTCAGTATTTTTACTTTTCCATCAATTTTTACTTTTCTGTCAATTTAATCAAATACTAAAAAGTATTTAGAAGCTAGAACTGACTCACATGTATTTTATTATAAATGTGGAATTTAATATATGTTCATGTAACCCACTGCCACACAAGAATAATCTGCTGAGGTACACTGTGACAGGTGGGGAAAAAAGCTTTTTAGGTAACAGGTCAACAGGTTGGAAGATGGCAGACTACTGTCCTCAAAGTTATCACTTTGTCCACATAGTCACAGGAAGCAGTTTTTTCACACAGTCTCAAGAAGCAGGAAAGGAGAACATGCAAGCAAATTTTTGGAAAGAGTAGGTTGCAGGTAAGTGTCAGAATGAACAATAAAATTTCCTTACAGGCTGGTTCCACAAGGTACATTATCTTTTCTGCAAACCTAAATAAATTAAGGGCCAAGTTGTGAGGAAGGGCAACTGCAGCCTTATCTTTAGGCTCTGGGGGAATGGTCAGACAAGTAGAGCTGTCCTTGCCTAGACAAGTTTTCTGGTTTCTAAAACTGATCTTTGAATTGGTTTCAATCCTTACTGTCAATTTTCCCTTTCATTTCTTTTGAAAGTGAGACAAATGGCTGCTTCCTGCTGAATAGGGGCAAAGTGGGATTTTGGAATGGAAGACATCCAAATTTAATATATGGAATTTAATATATGTTTAACATATATTAAAATCCATATGGTGGGAAAACAACCCTGTTTGTCCCTTTTCCTATGGATTTTAGCATAAGGGGAAGCTGTTTTCTAAGAGATCGTTTCTTTTTGTGCTAGTTCTTTCAGTCCCTACTGTCAGTTGTTCATTTTAGAAACAAGGTGTCTATTCAGATCTTGATATTTCCTGCTGAATGGAGCCAGAATGTGTCTGATGGAGGGTAGAATAGAACAAACTGAATTTTAGGTGAGAAAAACATCCTGTGAGGAGAACTACATTCTGTCATCAGTACACCTCTTGTGACTTTTTACTCAAAGCATACTTTAGGATGACAGATTTTTGATTCCTAGTCCTGCCTTTGGAAACTTTTGAGAAGTTCTATAAGTCAAAAGTTGTTCGCTCCAATATTTCATGGAAAAAACTTTGATGCAAAATAAGAGAAACAAAAAAAGGGGAAAAAAGTTAAGTTGAAGTAAATTGAAAGTACAGTCAGGAATTCTCAGACCTATTGTTTTATTCAGAAAAATGTGCAGTCACTGTGGTAATATCACTGTAGTTTGTTTCAAACTCTCCATTTCCAGCTTGCATGGTCTTTAGAAGAGGACTGTCTGAAGTATTAACACAAATCCACATGATAAAAGTAGGAAAATAGGGGCTGGAGTGATAGCACAGAGGGTAGGGCGTTTGCCTTGCATGTGGCCGACCTGGTTTGATTCACAGCATCCCATATGGTCCTTCGAGCACTGCCAGGAATAATTCCTGAGTGCAGAGCCAGGAGTAACTCCTGTGTATTGCTGGATGTGACCCCCCACCCAAGAAAGTGGAAAAATATTGAAGAGTTAGCTCAAAAAGCCACAGCCAGAAATAAGAAAAATTCAGGATTCATCCCAGTCAATAAGTGAAAGGAGAAAACAAAAAATTAGAATAAAGAAAAAGACTAGTATTTGTTTCTGCACAAAAGCACATTACTGAAACATAATTTTCTCTCTACCTTCACCTATACTCTGTCAAATAATTATATTTGACTGGTTAAGTTTAATTAGAATAAATATGACCAGCTATTTTCATAAGTACCTTAAGAACAGATATAATTATTTAGACTCCTTTTAACCTTTATTGCTAGAACTTTAGGTTCAAATGACCTTTTTTGAACTCAGGAATAACATTATTTTCCTTTGATAGAAGTCAGTATCTACTCAAAAGTAATATCCATACAGAAGACTGGAGTCCTTATTAGCATGTAGCACATCAGAATAAGGTGAATCTCCTAGGGAGAGGTTTTCATACCTTCCAAAACACAGACCTCTGGTATGTCTGTTTTATCTTATGAGCTATTTAGTCTTATGAGAAGAGGATTATATCATTTCAATCTATTATTTCATTTTCACAGTCTAATTAGAACCATAAAACAGTGCTCTTGGCCAACTGCAGTTAGGTTTCATTTTAGGACTCAGGATCTCCTGTATTGTGGCAGGAGAATTGTGGAATAGAGCTCTACATCCATCTAAGCTCATAGTGGGGCTCTTACATAGATATTAAAGAGTAAGGCTAAAAATTTAGGGTAACTGAGGCATAAGTTAAGTGAAAATGAAAAACGTTCAGGGTTTTGTAAAAAAACATTAATCACCCTCAGGATGGTGATTAATTGTATAAATTGAAGTATATTTGTATCACTGTATCACTGTCCTCCCCATTGTTCATGGATTTGCTCAGCGGGGCCCAGCAAGGTATCCATTTTGAGACTTGTTGTTACTGTGTTTCTCATATCGAATATATCACGGGTAGCTTGCCAGGCTTTGCCTGCGGGCGAGATACTTTTGGAAGCTTGGTAGCTTGCCAGGCCCTCCGAGATGGGCGGAGGAATCGAACCTGGCTCAGCCAGGCTGGCAAATGCCCTACTGCTGTGCTGTCGCTCCCGTATTTGTATAAATTGAAGTAAACTGTATATACTTTTATATATATTGTATATAAAAAGTACATACTACAACACTTGTGTCTTGAGGTTAATTATTAAATCTTTGATATACAAAGTGTTCCATGGTTATTGACCATTTCAAGGGGCTACTTTGTCATACTACTAGTAGACTGGAACCCTTCAAGCAAAGCATTATGCTATATTTATTTGTTGAGAAAGTAATTTCTAAACTGCTAATTTTAAAGTAATTATCTTTTACATTCCAGACAAACCTCAGCTTACAAATTACCTATTACAAAGAGGAAGAATTTCTTTCTGGAAATTTTTGCAGACAATACATTGATATGACTGTTGAAACTACCCAGGTGTCAAAAAAATAGAAAAACAGTGTTACAATATCACTATAAGATACAATTTAACAGGTTTCTATAGGTTAAAATAATATCCATTTTTTGTAGAAAAATTTGACCTCCTGCAATTATGATTGATTGTGATTATGATGATTTTTTTTTAGATCACACCTTGGAGTGCTCCAGTGCTACTCCTGGCTCAGTACTCAGCGGTCGCCCCAGGTAATACTTTTTATTTTGCTGCTGCCCCTGTCTACCATATGCAGTGCCAAAAATCACTGGAACTTCTGCATTCAAAACATGTGCACCAGCACGTTGGGTGATCTCTTTCATTCCCTCTCCTTCAATTTTCAAGTGTCCAGGTTTTACATAAACTCTGAAAATTTTCTATGAAAAAAAATTCTGTTCTCAGGAGTATTTGTCAGTTGGGTTTTTTTAATGCCTTTGAACAAAAGGCATTAGTTAGAATAATTTTATAAATGCCAAAAGATTTTAGAATGCTCACAGTTAAACATATCATTATAATAGAATTGGAAAATTTTCTTGATTTGTGACATATACTTTACTACAATACCCAGAATTTATTAAAATAGGTTAGACTATACAAGATTCCAACATAATTTTAGAATACCCACTTTGTTATGCACATGAATGTGAGAAAGGTTGAACTTTTCTCTCTTTGAGATAATGCTTCCCATTTAGTATGTACATACCAGATAGGCTAATTTATATGTATTTCTCTTTTCATAATGAATACCTTATGAGCTCTTCTAAGTAAATTTGGAAGATATTTATTTTCCCTTTGTCCAAATTAAAACAATTTACTTAGAGAATTTTGATTTTGGGGAAATTTTGTCTCACAGTTATTAAGAGGTAAAAAAAACACACCAATTACTGTGGGACAATTATTAATTACCCATTTAAACAAAAGCAGCAAAGATTTAAAAACTCCAAACAAAATGTAGTTCTTTGAAAAACAAAATAAGGGGCTGAGGAAATATTATACCAGATAAGTTACTTTCCTTGCAGGCAGCTGAGTGGGGTTCAATCCCCAGCACCCCAGATGGTCTCCTAAGCCCTCCAGGGTGATTCTTTTGTTGAGACCAGGAGTAAGCCCTGAGCACCAACAGATGAGGCTCCAAAACAAACAAAGAAAACAGAAAAGTAAAAATAAAAACATAAAGCTGTACATGAAAGGCAAGAATTTATTGTATCCCCAAGAAATGTGGCATTTTGATATGGAGATCAAACTAAGACAATTTTCTGAAAAAAAAAAAGGTGAAGAGAATGTGTTATTAAGAAAGCAAGAATTTTGAACTAGCAAGAGATTTAAAAAGAAATTGCTAAATGATCTAGTTCTAAGCTTTATCTTTTATTATGAAGACAATAAAGTCTTGAAGCTGTGTTCACTTCATTTGGCTGCAGGTGGTCTTCGGGGAGGGAAATAAGCTTTATGTGTACTGCTGCTATTAGTAAAGTTATCCATGTGGAGAAATATGGGCTTGATTCTCCTCTGACACATACAGAAAAGAAAAAAGACCTAATAATAAAACTGACAACAGTTATAAAATTATATAATAACATGTATCTTCACTTATTATGCAGATGGATTAACTAATTTACAGTCTAAAATTCTCACCATAGTCACACAATACTCATAAGTCTTTTAACAAAGGAATGTTAAAATCAAATTTTGCTCAAATATATCACAGATATTAAAACTCAGTTTTAAGATCCTTACAAAAATTCATTAGATACTAACCAGCTTGGATACATATAAAGTTTCTTTCCCTAAAATCTAAATATAAGACCTTATTATATCCTTTTTAAATTCACATTCTCTGCTGTAACTTCTCTCCATTCCATTTTCTAACCAGTTTCACTTTAAGAAAGCATTCCTTCTTTTCCCTCAACAATGGTATATTCATCTATTATCACTCTTATTTAAAATGTATTTCTACACTCTTTATAATGACTATTTATAGGTTTTAAAATAAATCCTAGTTTTTGGGACCAGAGCAGTAGTACAGAGAGTAGGGCACTTGCTTTGCATGTGACAGAGCCGAGTTTGATCCCAGCATCCCATATGATTTCCCAAGCACCACCAGGAGTGATCCCAGAGCATGAAACCAGGAATAAGCCCAGATTACTGCTGAGTGTGGCCCCAAATGCTAAATAAAATAAAATAAAATAAACACACAGTTTTGGGTCACACCCATCAGTGCTCAGGGCATATTCTTAGTTCTGTGCTTAGGCTCACTCTTGATGATGCTCAGGGGCTCATATATGGTGCCTGGGATCTAACTAGGGTCTGCCTCATGCAAATTTAGTGCTTTTCCTCCTGCATTATGTCTGTTCCCCCAATAAACCATGAAATTTAAATGTTTTTATTTATCAAAATTATCTCAGGTCATAAGCATTTGGGATGAGATAGTCTAACAATTTCATCCAGAAGCAAATATATATATTGAGAAGACAGCCAAACATTCAGTCCCCAAAAGAAGACTTAGCTTTCATTAAAACTTTAGATACTGATACTAATTTAAAAGAAAAATATTTGAAGCCAATTATTGGCGAAACACAAATCTTTCTTTAGTTTAAGAATAGTTCTCTACTTCTACCTTAAGAACTTTAGCTTTAATGTTCTTAACCTATACCTTCATTTTTAAGATGGCAGTCTATTTCCTGGTTGACAGTACATCTCTGCATGCAAGATAAGCCTGTTAGTTCTGAAGTAGCTAAGAATATCACTATACAAATGTAAAAGTATCTCTAAAATTTTTTTTCAGTATGAGTCCTGTTCTTGGTAATGTTAGGAAAAAAATGTAATTCAAATTCACAAAAGATACATTTCAGGAAAAGATATGCACAGAAGAACAGATTGCTTAGTCTACTTTGACCAGTTCCTAGATGCTAATTGGTCTACTATAGTTTTTCTTTAGGTCTACAGCTTTGAATTCAATTTTTTGAAACTCAAGAGTCACCACCTACTGAAGTGTTTGTAGTATTTTGATTTGCAAGACTTCTTTCCTAAAACAATACAAAGGAAGAGACTAGATGCCACAGTACATAAAAAACATGGAATAAAACTCATTTGTAAACCCCGAAACACGGATTTTAATAAAAACCAAAAATAAAACAATTGACTTCTCTAAAAGGCATGGAAGATCATATGGTAGGTAGAAGAATTTCTAAGTAAGTGACTTCTAGGTCACTCAAATTGCTAGTTACTTTCCAGATTCCCAATTTCTCTAATGGCCAGCAACGGTTTAGTCAGTCCTATTTAGTTTGGTTTTGGGCCACAACTGGTTGTGTTCAGGGCTTACTTACTCCTGGTTCTGCATTCAGGGATCAGTTCTAGCAGGTACAGGGGACCGTAAGGGATACCAGAAATCAAACCCAGGTTGGTTACATGCCAGTCAAGAACCCTATCCTCTGTACTATCACTCTGGCTCCAGTCCATCATGTTTCTTAATCAATTAAAGCAGTTCACCTGAATTTCTATTTCAGATGCTATCTTCAATGCTTCAGCATTTTCACTAGGTGATAAAATAGATTTTAGATCAGAATTTCTCTTTCCCAGCTTGCTTTTTTTTCCCCGTGGGATACAGTAAATATGAAGAAGTGGTCACTTCTGTGGCCACACAGATGCATAAGTCAATTCACAGATTCTGGGTAAAAGTTCACAACTACACCTACTTCAAGAGTGCACTGACAGAATTGACTCAAGGTCACAGAGAAAAGGGGCCCAGAGAAACAGGGAGGGCTTTCTTGGTTGTGCACTCCACAGAGACTCTTCCCAGTTATAGACAGAGAAGTGGCCACAACTGCAGGATCCCTCCACTCACCCCACCTGCCAGCTATTTCTCTGACCTGTCTGCTGTGGCATGAGAGGTGGTTGGCAGTGGGCTGGGAAAGAGAGGTGCCATCCTGAGGCAGAGAGCCTTGACAGCTGGGGGGCTTACCCGAAAGTTTCTGGATCCCTGGTCAGCTTGCCACAGCAGGACTCCACTCCTAGCTGGCTTGTTGAATTGTAACTGTGAAGATATGGCTCCAAGGCTGATTGAGGGTCTACCAATCAAGAGACTGATGGATTGAGAAAGAACTTTCTTGGCAATATGCTAACTGGTTGGAAGATAACAGGTTCATGTCCTCAAAGTACTCTTGTTTTTAAGGCCACAACAAGGGGTTTTTATAGGAAAAAAAGAATCAGTAAGCAAGTGTTTACAAACTGTGGTCTGCAGACAATGGATCTCAGGAAGAACAATGAATTTCCTTGAGGAATGATACCCTGAAGCAAAAGCCACCTTATTTGCAAACCTAAATAAATTAAGGGTTTGGCTTTTGGAGAAAAAACAGAGACCTTATATTTAAACTTTGGGGGATGGGTTGGTCTTTTCTGGTTTCAAATACTGATCTTTGAGTTGATTTCATTAACATTTTAAATGAAGGTTGCAAGCCAGACTACCCTGAGGTTATGGTCTCATTATAGAATGAAAACAGTATCAGGTCCAGAAGTTTACAAACTTATTTGGCCTATCTCCCCTTTATAGAACAAAAAATTACTCAGCACCCACTAGAAAAACACTCTTCCTAGAGTAAGCAAACATTATCTCCCAATAGGACTAAGGTGACTATCAACCCCTTTAGGTCCCAGATACCCTCAGGAGGGTAGATCATATCAACTATTGATCTAGCCCTTCATTATCTACCCATGCTTAATTCTTAGTACCACCCAGATAATTCACAACTCAAACTACTTTAAGTTTCAAATACTTTCAGTTCAAAGTGAGTCTGAATAATGTCCTTCACTTAGATCGTATTTGCAACTTAAGTTGTAGACTCAGGCTGTGAATTCCACTGATTCTATATACTAGGAATAAGAATCTAGAAGTTAACAGGCCTTTTTAGGATATAGGCTACAATTTAGGGAATAGTTCTCTGCCTGGTATTCTCAGGCACTCTAAATTACTAAAAAATTTTAGAATTATGCTATTTTATGCTTTTTGAGAGTCCCAAATTACTTTATTGTTTTCAAATACATCGTATATTTAATGGGTACCTAGTGCTTTTTCTTGGCATAAATTATGACTTGACGTTGAGACAACTCATTATTACACCAGTCGAGATGATTACTGATCTCTCCATTCCTTTGAGGTGACTCTGCCAACTGGAGACAGGTTCCATTCTACTCCAATTTGTGTTGCTGTATAAGTCCATACAGCAACACAAAAAGCAGCTCCACTAGCTAATACAGCATTACCATACTTATCATGGAAATCAGGTTTTCATTTCTGGTGGCTTGCCACTGCCTACTGAACTCGAGATGACTCAGTACATTTTTGCCCAGAGGAAACATCGTGAAGCTGAAGACAGAAGCAAGACAACAGGAACAGTAGTTGCAACCTGGTACCCAGTACCCTTACAAAGAACCCTGAAAAAAGAAAACCTATGCTTATTTTATATTGATTTTTCATTTTAGCCCTTTTGAGTATGCAGGATACTATTACCTACACTGTTTCAAAGAATTCTCCCATCAGCTTTTGGGGATAATTGTCATGCAATTGGAAGCTGAGATAGAAACATCAATGCAAAATGGATCAGTACTTTCAATTTCTGTCAATCATATTTTCAGAAATCCTTTCCCCCTATAATTCTTAAATTAACATTTATTTGAAAACAAAAATTCCAAAGACAAATTTATTATGGTACAAGAGTAGAGAAGAGGCATGTGATTGGAAAACAGATACAGTTTCATTGTTAAGGAATTCAATACAAGTGACATTTTATTTTCTCTATTACTTGGATTACTTGAGAACAGGATAGGGCCTGTTGGAGTGCATGGCTCAGGCTTAGATTTCAAACAAAGACTTTCTGGATGATTATGATTATGTACCAAAGACATTAAAATTAGTATTTCTTTTATGGTTCCTAAAGATGAGCTTTTGTCATTTTTGCATTTATTTCAGCTGGGAAAAGTTGGGAAAGTTTTGGTGTGATAATTTGGGGGTTTCTCTCAAGTTGATCTGGAGTCCACTAAGTGATACTCAGTTGTGCCCAGAAAGTAATGCTGTGCAAGGGACACAAGGGATGGAAGCCCCACATGTTCTAGGCAAGTAGTCCAGTCCTTTATCCATTTTTCCAGCTTGCAGCGTGATTTCTTTTTTTTGGGGGGAAGGCTGCACAACTGGTGGTGGTCAGGCATTATTCCTATCTCTGAGCTAAGGGACCACTCCTGGTGGGGTTGCAGGGTCATATGGGGTACCAAGGATTAAACTGGGGTTAGCCATCTATAAGACAAGTGTCCTATGTGCTATACTATCTCTACACCCTTGCAATGTTACTTGCAACCTTGCATTTCTGGTTTGTGATGTCTAAAAGCACAATAAGGGACCTGAAAAAAAGCACAGGGAGAAGGAAAAGACCCTGAACTGGGCACTAAAGACTTGACATTTTTATCCCAGGGTTACCCTTCACTATCACAGCCTTGAGCTAATCTCTGAAACTCCCTGTCCTTCACACTGTTCCTCTATAAAATGAAAAATGAGACAAATGACCCTGGAGTCCCATTCAGTTTCAAGGCTCTCATGCTCTGGGAAAGGATGGATCTGCAGAAGCTGCCTGTTCTGACCATGACCAGGCCCAGAACGATGACTTAAAAAGCAGTGCTGAATTGACTGTTTCATATCCTTCTCTGCTGGAACAATTAAATTTAGGGTCTGGTAATTTGTATCTCAAGTTATATTTTAGGTGTTTCAGGAAGGCCTGTTGACAATTCATGTAACAAATCAAGTGCAACAACAAAAAACTAGAAAGATGAGCTATTATTTTAACTCTGCCAGATTTGAAACAGTAGACCAGAAAAGAAATAATGTCTCTGGAGACAACAAAAGAAAATAATTTGGAAATATGTCTCCTGTCCTTGATTCACCCTTATACTAAGCAGCCCTTTACTGGCCTTTCCTAGAACAATAGGTCAGCAAGTTATGTGACCCCAGAGAAGGGAAGAAACCAGGTAACTTACTCTGGACAATGAAATAGGAAATTGTGCTCTTCTGGAAAAAATAGGTGATTGTACCAAGCTTTTAGATCAACTACAGAGTCATTTTGGAGGACATTGATTGAATTGTGATAGTCAATGAAGTTAATTACATTCCTTTCCTTTAATTTTATCCCTGCTCTTTATGATAAAGCTACATATAATTATAACATAAACAGTAAAAAGAAAAACCTATAGAAAGTATATGACATTCAGAAACCAAATACCAAGTACAAATACAAGTCCAATTAAACTGTGCAGAATGTGGAATATGTCATTCTACAGGAAATTCGTGCTTGCTTAGCATGTTGCCAACCTAGGTTCAATTGATGGCACTGCATACATTTCTCTTTGGCATCACTAAAAATGCCCCTGAGTCAGGGATAGCCCTTGAGTTCTGGCAGGTGTGACCCAAACTCTATCCCTAACCCTCATTCCCATCCTCTAAAGAACGAGAGACATATACTTGTGTGCATGATCATGTTTGTAGCTTGGTCTGTAGATTCCTTATTTACTCATAGGTTTTATGTTGTCTACTACTTTTACCCCATAAAAGGTCAAAGTTGTAGGTGACACATTCCCCCATATGTCAGGGATCCATCTACACAGTGTCTGACACATATAAGGAATGCTACCACGTTATTCTATCATAGCCTCAGAACTCATTCTTTTATGGAAATTTTTTTTATTAAACCTAAAACACAGCAGCAAATTTGAAAGAACTTTTAGTAGCACATACAATTGAAGTATATGTCAGGCAAATTCAAACTCAACGTTCCTGGTCAATGTGTGACACATATATAAGGAAAAAGAAATATTAAGTGAAACAGAAAACAAAAGATCAGGAAAAATGAAACACTAAACAATCATAAATCAGAAGTATTTTTTTGCATCTTCCTTCTATTTACCCCCATCCTTTTAAATAATAGTTGCTTCTAGTTTCTTAATGTGAGGCACTGGGGTCCACCCTTGGTCTGACAGCCCCACCATTGTGTAATGTATCCCTGTCAAAATTATGAGACAGAATGAGGACTTGTCCCTTGCCCCAGTCAAGAAGGTACCACATAGTTAAACTCTAAACAGATTACAATTTATTGGAGGCAAGTTTATTAGACTTTTGATTACAGTCTTTTGACCCAGTCAGGCAGAGGGTTATTGCTAGCCCTTAAGAGCTTGTGCTACTTTAGGTAAAACTCTACGATCTTCTTGGGTATCAGATTTGCACCATCATGGTGAGGCCCAGTTTTGTTGAACTCCACTAGGCATGCAGCACTTGTAATGCTATGCACCAAGCTTTGGAACTATGTGCAGTAAACCCCTATTAGGCATGCCCAGATCAGCAGACCATAAGTTCCTGAAGCCAAATGCAATATTTCCTAACAACATATGAGAAGTTACCAGGTTGCATGGATACTCTTGAATTCGTACATGGAAGCTTAAAACCCTCTATCAGGCTCCCTTTAGGTTTGTCCTTGGTGCATCCTTGCATGTAGTCAAGGTACAAGCCTTCATCCCCATTCTTTCACAAGTTCTTTATTTTTCTTTACTGAGGTACTATGGCTGGAATTATAGCACAGCAGTAGGGCGTTTTCTTTGCGTGCAGCCAGCCCGGCCGAGCCAGGTTCGATTTGTCCATCCCTCTTGGAGAGCCTGGCAAGCTACCAAGAGTATCTCACCCGCACTGCAAAGCCTGGCAAGCTACCCATGAAGTAGTCAAAATGTCAAACACAGTAACAACAAGACTCAAAATGGAGATGTTACTGGGCCTGCTGGAGCAAATAGATGAACAACGGGAGGACAGTGTTTGTTTGTTTGAGGTACTATGATTTATAATATCTTCCACAGTCTCTTTCTTCTCTAAACCTTCTCTGGGAAAAAAGAGTTCTGGCCTCCTCTAAATTTCTATGTTTTTAGAACTTGGATGTCTGAATTATTGGATATTAGTCTGAGACAACTCAGCTGGATCTTCGCAGAAAAGGCACAAAATCAAAGGCATCCAACAGGCTGGTTTAGTGACTGAGTCTCTGGTCTAGAAAAACTCTCCAAAATGTTTTGCTTTGATTAAAGCTGCTGATTATCAACTACTTTAAGAAGGACATGGCTTCTACGCAGGAAGGTCAGGATCCTGATAATTCTCGGAACAAATAGCCATTTTAATTTACTGGTGTGATTTCATGTTTTATGAAGTTAGTGAGCACAACTTTTAAAAGTGAAGCAATACCTCTGTTCACTTCTCCAATCACATAACACTAGCAAGTCTATGATTCTTTGTATGAAAATGGAGCAATCTAGTGACCCATTAGTCATTTGAATCTGTCTAAAGGCCAATTTGTTAGTCATCAACACAATAGTCTTCCATTTTGGTGCTATTTTTCAAAACTCAAAAATTTTATTAGCTGACAAGTTCTAGTTCTCCCTTGTTTATTTATTCATTGTTGAAAAAATACTTTTTACCTTTCAGGGTTTGCCACTTCTCCCCCAAGAGGCCTGCCCATTCTCCACCCAGTTCTTAACACTGCTTTAGTTTGCAGACTGGTTGAGATGAAAACAGACCCTCACAAGTTACTATGGAATATACACCACAGTTCCTCCTCTTAACTTAATCTGCTTGACACAAATAGTCTGTAATTCATTCAGAAAAAAAAAATTTCTTCTTATGTTCTGTATTTTTGTGCATGCATATTTTAGAGACTATTGTAGTAGATTGGCATTGTCACAGTGTTTTGGGTGTTCTTTTTTTTTTTATTTTTTGTCAAATACTTGTGAAAAGTAGGTGGACAGACTGTCTTGGCAGTCATCCTTGCTCTAAAATTGAGTACTTGTTTCAGACCCTCTTAAACTTTCTCTGCTGCCAGTAGCCACTACTGACTTCAGTTTCATGGAGGACGATAACTTCTACTTTACTGAGATACATGATTACAAGTATGTGTAATTCTGCTCCTGATTTCTATTCCATTCTACAACTTCACCAGCATTCACTTGTGTTTTTCAGGAAGAAGGAGCTTGATCCTTGCCAAGTTTGTCCTATGCAACTATATACTTCTTCCATTTCTCCAATTATTTTATATCTTCTACCAATGTATTAAAATTACAAAAGAAATTCATGTCTGTAAAAATCTAAAACTTCAGAAGTAATTAAGAGTTATAGTTCTATTTCTCTACTTCCCATTCAACTTATTTCTCCACACATAGCTACATTAGCATTTTAACTACTGAATATTTGGTGTGAGGTGTTTGGGCCACACCTAACAGTGTTTAGAGACTAGTCCTGGCTCTTTGCACAGAGGTCTTTCCTGATGATGCTGAAGTGCTGTTGACTGAACCAGTATTGCCTGCCTGCAAGGCAAGCATCTTAACCCCTATATTAACCACTCTCCAGTCTCTTAACTACTGGGTCCTCTTTCAGAATTTTTAAAATATCTAAATATAAGCAAACACACATCTAGTGAATATTTTTTTATTTTGCATGTGGCTCGTAAGCAAATTTTAGAAATTCAGCATTCTGAGGCTAAGAAGATGATTCAAAGGACTGGAGTGTATATCTTATCACCACATGCTCCTTCAAGCACTACAGGGAGTGGTATCCAAGCAGCAAGTTGGGAGTAACCTCTGACTACATCCAGAAATGATCTCCCAAAAAACCCAAGCAATTAAGTTTCAGCATTCCATTTAGCAAATATTTATAGATCACTATTATGGGTCAATCTCTATGCTAGAACCCAATAACACAAAAGTGAGAAAACAGACATGGTTTTTATTCTAGAAGAGCATGTAATACAGTAGAAAGATATTTTGAGCTTTATTCCATTCCTGAATATACATCTTTTCCTTTTTGTTTCTAATAGCTGCATGGTGCTCTGTAGAAGAGGTCTACAATGATTTATTTAGAAATGACTTTGTTGAAATGCTTCAGGTATCTTTTTTCCTCTACTATGCTAATATTATAATGTGAATAAGGTTTTCTATGGATCAGAATTATATTTAAGAAAACTTGGGGTCATATTGTCCTCTGAAAAGCCTATTTAAACTCATCTTTGACTATTGTGAATCAGACTTCTGGCCTCAATTCCCTAACTAATTTGAAATATTATTGATTATCTCCATTTTACTTGTAATCACTTCTTTCGCTTACAAAACAGCTTAGGTTATCTTACATCTTAAAAATGTGTTTATCCTCTTATTGTGCTATTTCACAAGTTCCCAATTGTTCTAATTTTCTTCACTACTGACATAGTAAGTCAGTGCTTCAGATCATCGCTTCCGCATTACTCCCTCAATATTTAGTCCTTTTACCAATATTTAGGACATTACCACAATGTTTACAATCCACATTTTTCAAGAAGTTTCCCAGTCACCTCAAATCATTACATGCAATGACCTTACCTCAAGTCTTAGATTTTTGGCTTCTGGGTAGCGTTTCTCCGTGCTAAACTCTCTCTTGTTTCAACTTCTACAAAAACATGCCTCATTACTCTCTTCTTAGCACTGGCAACTCTGTCAATACATGCATGTGTTCTGCCCCTGAAAATTGGCCCCTGAAATTACGTTTGTTCACCCGAAGTAATTTAATCTACTGTGCTGACTTAATTATTATGACTATGCAAACTTCATCTCTGGTCAGGTTCAGAGCTAGTGAGCTCTTGTTCTGAATTTTCAAGTGAGAAACAGTTGTACCTCAGAAGGGATCTTTCTATCAAATTCTGTGTATTCAAAATAAAAATAATAATCTCCCACCATCGATATCCTTCTTCATGGTTTCATTTTTGTTAAAAAAGGATCACCATTCTGAAGATAGTTCCAACGAGTGGAGCACATACCTTGCAGACCCAAGTTTGAGCCCTGACACTACATGGCCCCTCCAGTATAACTGAGAATGTCTCATAGGCTTTTCCTACACTTGGAATGAATACTATCTCTTTATTCCCCTTGTCCAGTCATTTAGGCCATAATGTTAGCATAAATGTTATTTCTTTGTCCTAAATGTCTTTTCTCATCCATTGCTAGATCATTAGGTTCTTTTTTTTTTTACGTGATCAAGTAAACTTTTATTGGCAAATGATTGCAAAGACAGCTTTAAATTAAAACATCACTTTAGCAAACAATTTGAAAGTATCAGGAGACAATACAGAGGTTAAGGTTTTGTCTTGCAACTGACTGACCCCTCTTTGATCCCCACCACCCAGTGCTGTGTATAGCCTGGAGTCCACTGGTTGTGAGCCCTAAGCATAGAACCTGGAATAAGCCCTTGAGCACCACTAGCTCTAAATCAAACTCCAAAAAAAAGAAAAAAGGTTTTTTTTTAAGTAAACATGACAAGCTTTAATAGTAGAAAGGCCTAACTCTAGCCTTTTACTACCTTCCTGCATTCCAGTTAATCTGAAACTTAGATCTAACTTCAAGCTTCATTAGGTTCTTCTAATGCAGCATTTCACAAACCGACTTCTTACTGTTCTTTTTTTTTTACTAGTGAATCACCGTGAGGCACAGTTACAGGCTTACAAACTTCTGTGCTTGCGTTTCAGTCATACAATGATCAAGTACCCATCCCTCCACCAGTGTCCATTTCCCACCACCAATAGTTCCAGTATCCCTCCCACCAACCCCACCCTGTCCCCTCCACCCTACCCTGCCTCTGTGGCAGGACATTCCCTCTTGCTCTCTCTCTTTCTTAAACCAACTTTTTACTAAATACTGAATTTCAAAAATTAAATTTCAGTATTTCTCTGAGTTTTGCATTATGAATCATATGTTCCTATATAATTGTCTACTTATTTGCCCAAGAAAATTTTTTTACAAGAATACAAAGTGATAGCACAGCTGGTAGGGCATTCGCCTTGCACACAGCTGATTCGGGTTCAATTCCTCTGTCCCTCTGGGAGAGTCCGGCAAACTACCGAGAGTATCCTTCCTACATAGCAAAGCTTGGCAAGCTACCCGTGATGTATTTGATATGCCAAAAACAGTAACGACAAGTCTCACAATATGTTGTGAGACCTTACTGGTGCCTGCTCGAGCAAATCTATGAACAACGGGAGGACAGTGCAACAATGCTACAAAGGAAATAAAGGAATTCAAGTTGGCAAATGCTTGCATAGGAAAATGCTTGCATAGTAATTCTCTAATAAAAATGATTTGATGTGTCATTTTCTGATATCCATATACATACACAACAGGATATTATGCAGTTGCAAGGAAGGCTTTTGAATTGGATTTAAATAGTTCAATTCAATTCCTAGTATCCAAGATTCAGGTAATTGAATTCAAATTATTTGATTGCCTGTGAGAATTGCATTGAAACTATTTAATTCCCTGCAACTTAGATGGAACTGGAGTATATCATATTAAGCCAAGTAAGTCAGAAGAAACATGAACAACAGATGTTCTCACTTATTTGTGGTATATCGAATAACAGGATACAGGGATGCAAAGTATCAAAGAGGGAAATATTACCCTGGTACCTAAATTATACAACTGAGAATAATAGGGAAGGAAAGAAACCAAGGAGGAAAACTAATAAGAGGAAGACAATAACAAGGTTAGAGGGCAGGAGTCTCAGACACAGCGAAGAGCTGTGGTAAACTATATAGCTGAACCACAGAATCAACAAAACTCAAAGCATGAGATCCAAATTACAACCGAATTTTAAAATGCACCTGTCCAGGATGCAGGCTGGGAAGTGGGAGGAAAACTGGGAACATGGGTAGAGGAAAGTTGACACTGGTGATAGGATTAATATTGAAAAACTGTATTTCTGAAACAATGATGAATAAGTTTTTTTAATTTTTTATTTTGGTTTTTGGGTCACACCCGGCGATGCTCAGGGGTTACTCCTGGTTCTGCACTCAGGAATTACTCCTGGTGGTGCTCGGGGGACCATATGGGATGCTGGGAATTGAACCCGGGTGGGTTGTGTGCGACCACTGGCAAGGCAAACGCCCTACTCGCTGTGCTATCGCTCCAGCCCCATAAAATTTTAAAACTTTTTTTTTATTGAATTACTGTGAGATAGACCCTTACAAACCTGTTCATGATTGGATTTTAGTCGTACAGTATTCTAACACCTATCCCTCCACCAGTGTATATTTCGCAGCACCAGTGTCCCTGGGTTCCTCACTCCTGCCTGCTTCTATGGCAGGTGCTTCTCTCTCTGTCTCTCTGTCTCTGTCTCTCTGTCTCTCTCTATCTCTCTCTCTGTCTTTCTGTCTCTGTCTCTCTCTCTCTCTCCTTTTGGGCATTGTGGTTTGCAACATTGATACTGAAAGTCTATCAAGAAAATTCCTTTACCTACTTTTAACCCTCAGATCTTGTCCAGCGTGGTCATTTCCAGCTATTATTGGTCTCTTCTCTACGATAAATAAATTTTAAATCATGATGCCTCAATAAAAATATTTAGACCTTCCACACCCGCTGCCATGTTGACTTATGCACTCATTCTGCTATGTCAATTTTCTGACTAAATCTCCCAGGAGATGCATGCCAAACAGTTAAAATTCATGGAAACACAGGTTCCTGTGGCTGAAAATTCTGGGCGTCTTCAGGGAAGTAGGTGGATCCAGCACTCACCCTGCTGAAGCCTTGGCAGCTACAACCACGCCAAGGACTCAACTCCACTGATTCACTAATGTTCTCTACAGAGATGGCAAACTACAAATCATTTCAGGTAATCTGGTGCCCACGTTTAAAACTCTGGTGTCTTCTTGGAGTTGAGTGGGTAGCTTCCTCTATTCTACCCCTGAACCTCCAGCAGTCACTCCCACCTCCCTCTGGACCACCATATCAACTCATTGGCCCAGATTATAGATGCTGAAGTCTCTACAACCTTGGTCTCTGGACTCAACACCTTCTACTTTTTCAATACTGAAATTCCAGTACAAGCACACTAAATTAGATGGGAAAAGTAACATCAACAAGCAAAAATAGTAACACAGAAGGCTCAATAATCAACAGCTTAGTAAATTCATAGATAAGGACTTACCTGTGATGAGTTACAATAATTTTAGATAAAAATTGATTAAAATATTTTTAAAAAATAACAAGATGTTTTAGAAAGTGTAATAGATGGGCATGCATGTATAAAATTGAGTGTAGGTCACAAATAGGATTATTATGACCCAGTTTATTGTACCTGAGAACTAATAGAGAAAACATTTTGATAGGTTGACGTCTCTTAGAGCTGATAGATCTGTTTTTCAATAATCTATCTCCTCTTTTACTCTTTTACCTCACCCTCCACACAATCAATGAAAGTGACTTTGCCAGAGTGCCTCCATGGAGAGAATAAGGGAAAGACATTTGGTCTATTTAAGTTACTGGCCCTCCCCTTACATTATAGATATGTGTCCATCTCTTATACAGAAGGATTATGGCAGAGCTGAAGAATGGTTATCAGAAGGAAGTCTGAAAATGAGGATCCAAGCATTGATGCACTGTCACATGGCAAGGTATAAAACCAAGTGAGAGATAATGACCTTCCTGTCTTCACATGTATATAGAGGACTTTGGCTCAATCCCTAGAACCACATATAGTCCCCTGAACACTGCCAAGAGTAATCACTGTGCACAGAGCCAGGTGTAAATCCTGAGCACAGTGCGGATATCCCCTCCCCCAAGAATATTATTTTTTGTAGCCTGTAGAAAAACTATGGGAACAGAGGGCATATGCGCCAATGGAGGATAACGTACTCTTGAACAGCGTTCCATTCCGGATGAGATGAAATATTGCATAATTCCGGGTTTAAGAATAAGAATTTAAGACTTCCTGCTTCCTTTTAGAGACTAGCTTCTCCATACCTTATGCATATTAATGACATTTTGATGCCCAATTTCCCAAATTGTAAAATTAAAAAATAATAATAGCACATACTTCATGGGTTACTTTTAAAGTTTAACATAATATCCAGTATGTAGTATATGTAGTGCCTGGCCAACTGTTTTTTTTCTTGTTATTAAAAAAATTAGCCTTATTTTTTTACTCTATTTCAAAATTGCTTTTCAGAATCAACACATTATGCAATGATTTGAGAAATCGATGTTTTGCACACTCTAAGGTAGGACTGCTGTTGTGAATACCTCTTTGCAGTCTGTGAGCGAAAAGTTTTGACTATTAGAACAGTCCTACATGTAGATCTCTGGAGAGATGTATTCCTGTTCAAATTGAGGGAAAGGTCAATGGGATAAAGAGAATTATGAGTCTTCGTTCTGATTCTGCCCGTTCCCCATTCAACAATGAGCCAGCCCTCTGGAGGCTGCTGGGACAATGCTCCACCACTTCAGGAAACACAGCCCAACCCTCAGCAGCTGGGTTTTTTTTTTCTTTTTGCACAGGATTTGACTTCCAGGATCTGGAACTAAAATTCTATCTTTTCTCTGCTCCACCTAGATGAAAGAATTTCTTCTTACTATCTTCTTCTTACTAACTTCTTCTTACTATCCTGTAGTTTGGACAAACTTGCAGGCTATCGAATGTAGCCTGCCCACAGGGCAGAGTCTGGCAAACTCCCCGTGGCGTACCCAATATGCCAAATACCAGTAACAATGATGGCTCTCATTCTCCTAAAGAGCCTTGAATATAATCTCAGGGCTAGGATGAAAGAGACGTTACTGGGGCCTGCTCGAGGCAATCGATGAATAACAGGATGATGAAATGAAAAAAATGAAATCCTGTAGCTTCGATCTTATGGAAAAGGGAAGCAGAGTTATAGATCAGACAGCAAGAGGAGGCCAAAGAAGGAGCAACTAACCTGCAAACTGCCAGGGTCACATGTGTCCTTGAGCTTCAAGGACAGTTCCCATTTGCGGAAAGTGAGGGGTACTATAAAGCTTCCCAAATTTGCCACATTTGGGAAGATCACAAGTCCCATCTTTGCTGAGCCATACCTGGGGATGTATATGCATGTTCTGAAAGAAACCCTTGTTAATTTTCTCTATTTACCTTTTAGAGATTGCTTTTTAATTTTTCCTTTAAAAAAACTACTTAGAGATTGCTAGACTTTCCCAATAACAAAATCTTGGCAGTTAATAAGCAATTTCCAAATTCATGTTAAATCATAGGGTGGAGAAAATACTCCCCAATCCTCATAGACTTGCAAAAATGGAAAATGTTAAGCTTTGGTTTTTCCTCTAGCACCCATGAAATTTTAAAACTAACATGAATATTATATCCCAGCACTCTGCTCTAAAAATGGCACAGATTAAAGACTGAGTACATATACTAACATATGTTGTCAGCTATCTTGGGAAAGATGTTTCCATAGTATGAAAAGCTTTCAAGCCAAGTTTAATACTCTTGGTTTCCAGATGATAAGGGGGATAAAATGAGACATTTTTAGGGCAGGGGATAAAACTCAAGAACTGGGGGTTGCAGGGGTGTGGTCATTAAGGACTGGGTAGGAAGGAGAGGAGGGGAAGAAAAAGGTAGCTTGAACTTTGCTGCTCTTCAGCCTGTCCTACTTAATTTTTGAAACGGGTCTGGAAGAGACACATATTGTAAGAGTTTGGGGAAGATTAATCACCTCTGTGCTGATGGGGGTTGGAGGGTATTTTTGTTTATTTTTATAGAGGATTCTCCTTTAAACTAAGAGTCAGAGCCATAACATGGCAGAGAGAATGAGAGAAAATCCCTGCTATTCTCAGGCTATCCTCAACAACCAATCTTGCTGATACTCCATGGTGACCTCTAGAGTCATCTTTAAAGCCAGATATCCACAGAAAAAAATGAATTATTGACTTAAAATGTGTAATAAAGGCATGGCAGTAGCTTTTTAATAATTTATCCATACTCCAACTTTCCAACACATACACATTCTCTCTCTCTCTCTCTCTCTCTCTCTCTCTCTCTCTCTCTCTCTCTCTCTCTCTCTCTCCTCCCTAGTGTCAATTGTGGTAAAGAATTTGTTTTTTGTTTTGTTTTCTAAAACGTCAAAGGTGAATTAGCAAAAATTGACAGTGAGGTCTTTTGATGTCTCCCTTCCTTAAAGAGTTCTGAGTCTTCAAAGGATTTGTAAACTGATGACAGTAAAAGAAAAGATAATTGGTTGAAAATATGAATTATTAGTTATGCTAACTACATGTTCAAGGATTACTACTCCTTTTATATAGTTTACATTCACTTCATTATTATTCATATGGTAAATTAGTGGAAGATTGAAAGTAGTAACCATGCACCCTAAATTCTCTAAGATAGCCCTGATTTCGTGTTTTACTCTGTGGTTTATGTTCTGCCTGGAATTGTCTCAGATTTATTAAGATGTTTGCCCATAGCTACTTTGTCTACATGACCTTATGTTCAGAAAAGTCTTAAATTTTTTAAATTTGACGTACCATAATTTAGAATATTGTTCATGATAGGGTTTTATGTACACAACATCCCAACGCCATATCCTCCACCAGTGTCTGCTTCTTTCCACCACTGTCTCGGTCCCCTCATCTATTCTTGCCTCTTGCCCTCAGTAAAATTAGTAAAACTCAGTTATGTAGACCAGTTCAGATAAAAGTCCTTGGTTAAAACTTTTTTGGTGATGTTGCCTGCAAGTTCTAATTCAAAACTGGCCAGTGGTGACATCCAGCTCAGTCTTTGCAGTGGCAGATGCACTCCCAGAAGAGCACAGATACCAAGGTTTTACTGTTCTCAGAGATTCAGAGGAAGGAAAAAATTTATCTATAGCATATAGAATAATATTATGCTTTTGGAATTCCTAAGAGATGCTCAAGAGAGCTAGGAGCAGCAGTTCATGATGAACTGGGTCCGCTAATGAATATGAGGGCCCTAGGATCTAGTACTGTATGGCCCCTGTGGTGCTAGGACTAAGCCTTCAGGGCATCCAGAGTCGTATCTTGTGGTGCCAGAAACCTGTATGTAATGATGCTTTGGGAAGCCATGTGGTTCCCAAGATCAAACTAGGGTCAGTCACATGCAAGACATATGCTTTAACCCCTTTACTATTTCTCTGGCCCCCATATAGGCGGCATTTTAAAATTAATCACGAGTCCGAATAGTTTTGCTTAGTAAAGTGAAACTTACTCCAGTATTGGCAGTAACTAAAGGAATGTCTTATTTTCAGGAAATGATCTGCAGCTTATAAGTTTTTGCCAAAACATGAATACAATGAAAATATCCCTAAGTGAACTTAATCATTTTGGAACAACAAAGCTCTTCAGTAAGATGAGACTTGCTTTAAAAAGAAAGTTAATCTTTGAAAATAAAAGTTTACTTTTTTTTCCTAGGTATTTTGGTTAACTTTTTCAGCAGTTCAATGAAAGAATTCATTTTCTTCTAGTCCTAGTGGAGATTGTGACCTGCCCTAATTTTTAGCAATTTGGTGCTTCAACTTGGACATTATGCTTCAATGTCAGTTTCCCCCTACTGGCCTTAATGACGCCTCCCACTTCTTGTATCTTATCTCCCACCCTTATTTCCACCCACCCCCGCCCCCATACACACACAAATGGCTGGGCATGCAATTCCTCTGCATGGCTCACTCTGGCAACAGAATGACATCTGCTTTGGATGATCAGTAGCACAGCTGACACATCTTAGAAAAGTGAAGTGTTAGTGTCTCTTAGGGAATGAAGCCATTTCCTCCATCAGAGATGAACATTTGCATGAAGAAGAGAGCTCTTAGTTCCCAATTTGGTATATAAACTAAGGATCTCATACAAAACTCTTGAAGTTGAGGCCAAACACACTGTGCAGAACCAAAAAGGAAGCTTTAAAAACTATAGTTGATCATAGTGTTTAATGGGGGCTTTGACCACTTGAATCTTCAAAAGCCCTTCATGCTGTCATGAGTACTTACCATTTGCTTAAAAAAAATGACTTTAGGGCCAAGTGATAGTACAACAGGTAGGGTGTTTGCCTTGCACTCAGCTGCCCCAGGTTCGATCCCTGGCATCTCATATGGTTCCCACAGTACTGCCAAGAGTAACACCTGAAGTGCAGAGTCAGGAGTAACCCCTGTGCATTGCTGTGTGTGGCCCCCAAACAGAACAAAAAGAAAAATGACTTCATTCACAATCTATGATATTTATTGTATTTATTTTGGAAACCTAAAGTAATATAATTAAAACAATTGATGTTTGACTTCTGTCTTTTTCCTACATGGAGAGCCATACCAAGGATCTTTAAAATTTTTGAGAGATCCCAGCAGCCTGTGCTCCCAACCTGCACCATATTAACAGCTCACACCATAGCTCCTGAACTTCCACTTGCTGCCCTGCTATTCCAGGTGAGATTTGTTTCTGGCTTGATATCATCTGACTTGTTCTGGAATGGAGGCGGAGCTCCTTTCTTCTGGCTAGTACTGGGCAGCCTCCATAGTCAACATGTGCTGTAATAAAGGGTACACAGCATAGCTTCTGAAGCAACAGATCTATACAGCAAATAACATGCTGCTCACAGTTATATTCTCTATCATTCAGTGAAGACAGACAGAGAGAGAAGAGAGCAACCCTCAGCCTAATTCCTCAGCATCTTCTAGAGGGTTTAACTACAAAGACTCTATTACACACACACACACACACACACACACACACACACACACACACACACAAAACCAATGGGGAAAACATGTAGTAGCCAATCAAGTTCAATGAGCATAAATAATACCACCAGAGACACAAATAACACCAACCACCAACCAGTATACCCTCAGATAAGGAATCACATTAGTGACACTATGATGGGGATGTTAAATGAGCTCAAAGAAATGGGTGCAAATGCTACCACATGACATCTCATACTTTACACCACTATTATACCAAGAGTAGCACACCTTTGAGTGGGTTTAAAGTAGAAGGCAATAATCTTAGGGGAAAATATATTTATACACAACATGTTACCTTACTGATCTCTTACAGAAGGGTTTAATGGCTCCTGGGTGAAATACAACAATCTTCACACATTTTCCTCTAAGAAACCTTTTTTGGATCATTTTTAGTGGATTATTCATAACAAGCAAACCAAAATGAATTATTTCAGTTCGTTTTGGGGTCAAGGTTTGGGGTTCTGGATGGAAACATTCAAAATATGGTGCTGGAGAGGTGTGATAGTGATGGGATTGGTGTTCTAAAATTAAATGTAATCAAATATTGTGAGCAACTTTATAAAAATAAAATAAATTTTTTAAAAAGAAATGAGTGCAAGACTAGAGAGATAGCACAGAGGGTAGGGTGTTTGCCTTGCACATGGCCGACCCGGGTTTGATTCCCAGCATCCTATATGGTCCCCTGATCACCGCCAGGAGTAACTCCTGAATGCAGAGACAGGAGTAACTCCTGTGCGTCGCTGGGTGTGACCCAAGAAGAAAAAAAAATGGGTGCAGGTAGTTGACTACCTTTGATGGCACAGGTAGTCAACGAGGCACAAGAAAATCTGAGTCAAAATGAGAAGCTCTACAATCAGAAATTACAGAAACGAAGTGTACGGTAGGTGATATACAGAATAGTTCTGAACAGTAGAATAACTGAGAGGAAATATAAGAATCATCAGAGTCCCTGAAGAACAGGAAGGCAAATTTGAAGAAGAAACAATAGGAAAAGAAATCATCAATAAGAATTTCCCAAAATTGAGGAATATAGACACTGTAATCCATGAAGCCTGAAGGGTCTCAAAAATCAATTAGGAAAACTTCAAAACACAATGTACTCAAATGGCGAAAGCCAAAGATAGAGACAGAATGTAGAAAGCAACAAGATTTTAAAAAATGAAAGGAATGTATGTAAAAAGGAAAGCCTATAAAATGTATAGCAGATCTATCTAATGGGACTTTGAGCCAGAAGAGAAGAGAGGTATATAGTACAAAGGCTTGGCAAATGAACATTTTGCTTGGCAAAATGAACATTTTGCCAAGAATACTCTATTCAGCTAGATTATCACTTATATTTGAAGGAATAAAACAGAGTTTTATGGACAGGCTACAGCTTGGGAAGGATTTTACAAAAAGCAATGATATATGGTGAGAGCTACAAATAATTTATTACAAGCAAAGAATAAATTGGGAGAAAGAAATTAGAGGCTGAGGTCATGCTATAACCACGCCGCTGGACCCTGCACCAGACTGTTTCATTTGGGGTGCCCAGAGGGGGACAGGTGAGACCCCTCCCTGTCCCAACAGACCCAGCCCCCACAGCTGAAAATTTCCAGAACTCGACTGCCGTCATGCTCAGGACTTCTCTCCACATGCTCAGGCCCAGTCTCACCCATAAGTGAGCCTATTCCTGGACTTCATAGCAGCATTTGCGGCCAAGTGACAACTCATATCTCAAACCACTAATACTCCAAGAGTACCGCACCATATTTGATGTGGCTTAAAGTAAGAGGCAACCAATCTTAGAGGGAAATTTTTTTTATAGAAGGGCTTAATGGCCCTGGGTGAAATACAATGATCTTCACACTCTGTCCTTTAAGGAAACTTTTTTTATAACATTTTCAGCATTTTTTTCATAAAAAACTATGTGAAATAATTATTTCAGTTCCACTTTGGGGCAAGGGTTGGGGCTCAGGATGGAAACATCTGAAATATAGTGGTGGGAAGGTGTAATAGCAGTGGGATTGTGTTCGAATATTAAATGTGATCAAATATTGTGAACTACTTTATAAAATAAATAAAATAAAATAAAAAACAAAATTAGAGGTTGGGGAAACTAGTGGAACAGGCAGGAGCAAGATATTAAAGGCCTGCCAATAAGTTTAGATTTTATCTGCAAGATAGATTATGGGGAATCAGCAAAAGACCTTAAGTATGGTCAGAAATTACACTGTGTAGAAATTAGATTCAATGCCAATTGTCCACGTTGAATCTCAGCACTGTAGCACTGTCCTCCCATTGTTCATCGATTTGCTCGAGCAGGCACCAGTAACATCTCTATTGTGAGATTTGTTGTTACTGTTTTTGGCATATCGAATATGCCCCCTGGGAGCTTGCCAGGCTCTGCCTGCCAGCGGGATACTCTTGGTAGCTTGCTGGGCTCTCCAAGAGGGACGGAGGAATCAAACCCAGGTCGGCCACTTGCAAGGCAAATGCCCTACTCGCTGTGCTATGATTAATTTGAATAAATAAGTAATGGTACCTTGGTCTTACCTGAGAGACTCAGGTTTAATTGGTTTGAAGAATGACCTGAGCATTGAGAGGGTTTTAAAGCTTTCCATATGATTACAGAATAGAACCAATACTGGGAACAACCAGAATCACTTGATCACTTGACTTCCTGTTAATTGTTGATTTGCTCGAGCAGGCACCAGTAATGTCTCCATTTGTCCCTGTCGCGTGCTAGTGTAGCTCAATGGCGTCTGTTCGCTCTAGGAACACGAAGAGCCTCAAACCGATCGTTCATGATCTTGATGAAGAAGTCTGACCATCTGGTAGGTGGGCGGCCATGTGGTCTTTTGACATCCCGTGGAATCCAGTCGGTAACAGCTCTAGTCCAGCGGTCGTCTCTAAATTTCATTATGTGACCACCAGCCCATCTGATTTTTGACACCTTGGTAAATGAGACAGCGTCCCTGATTCTTGATCGTCGACAGAGGTCAGAACTCCAAATTTTTTCTCTCATTTGAGTGAGACGTGATATTCCAAGCATAGCTCTTTCAATTCCTCTTTGGGAGACCCGAATACTGTTCTCATCCTGTTTGCATAGGGCCCAGGTCTCTGAGGCGTATGTTAATGCAGGAAGAACAGTGGAATCAAAGAGATGTGCCCGGAGCAGAAGGTTTTTTGTCCTCTTAGCTATTTCTTCGATGCTCTTGAAGGCGTTCCAAGCCGCTCTCTTCCTCCAGCGCAGCTCGGGTGCCAGGTCATTTGTCATGTTGACCTCTCGACCTAGGTACACATAGCTGTTGCATTCAGAGGCGGTCGTTCTGTTGAGAGCGAATGGGGCATCAGGAACGAAGCTTTTTCTCATAAACATTGTCTTCGTAAGATTCAGCTGTAGTCCGACCTTTCCACACTCAGGGTTGAAGTAGGCCAGCATTTGTGCTGCTTGGCTAATGTTTGGTGTTATTAAAACAATGTCATCAGCAAAGCGGAGGTAGTGTAGTTGCCGACCATCTATCTTCACTCCCATTCCTTCCCATTCCAGTCATCACATGATGTTCTTGAGGGTGGCACTGAAGAGTTTCGGTGAAATGGTGTTACCCTGCCGAACCCCTCTCTTGACATCAATGATTACTTCTTTGTAGAATGGTGAGATCCTGGTAGTGAATCTGTAATACAGCTCATGGAGGATCCTGATATATTGAGTTTGAATGCCTTGATTGGCTCGGGCTTCAATGACCACTTCCTTCTCAACAGAATCAAAGGCCTTCTCTAAATCAATGGACATTAGACAGAGCAGCATCTTGAATGCCCGAAAATCCTCAATGAGCTTGGTTATCGTGTGGATATGGTCGATGGTGCTGAATCCTTTGCGGAACCCGGCTTGCTCGCATGGTTGTCCTTCATCTAGTGTTCTGCCAATCCTATTCAGGATGACTCGAGTGAACAACTTGTAGATGACAGACAATAGGCAGATTGGGCGATAGTTGCCAATGTCATGAATGTCTCCCTTCTTGTACACTAGTACAGTCCTGCTGGTTTTCCACTGGGATGGAACCTTGCATTCAGACAGGTAGCGTGTGAAGAGCTGAGCCAGCATATTGATAAGTACTGACGGCAGGTTCTTCAGGTGTTCAGGTCTGACCTTGTCTGGGCCGGTTGCTGTTCGTTTCTTTACTGAAAAAATAGCGTGTCAGATTTCAGAAGGGAGAACATTGGGAAGGACATATCCATCCTGTGGAATTTGGTATGTCGGCAAGTGGACATGGCTATCGAAGAGATTTGAGTAGAAGTCATGGATAATCTTCTCCATTGCCGTTCTGGAAGATGTGATAGATCCATCAGGACGTCGGAGGGCAGTCATCTTGGTCTTGTAGTTGGCGAAGGACAACCAGAATAGAAGAAAACATTTGCCCATATGCTTTTTCAACTATTAACGACATCTCTTAAATTACTGTATAATGGTTAAAAGCAAATTGTAAACCACAATGAGATTACAACATACAAATAAGAATGGTTAAATGCAAAATAGTACTAACATTGAGGGCTAGAGAATGTTCAGAACTGGCTCTATCAGAGAAAGCTGAAGGGGTGGGAGGAAGCGAATCAGAGGGATAGTAAAGCAGGTAGGGCATTTGTTTTCCATGCTGCTGACTCAGGTTCGATATCCAGCATCCCATATGGTCCCCTGAGTGCTGCCAAAAATAATTCCTGAGTGCAGAATCAGGAGTAACCCCTGAGTATCTCTGCGTATGACCCAAAAAGTAAAAATAAATAAATTAATGAAATAATGGAATACTACTAAAATTCTTTAAAAAAGAAATTGTTGATAAATGCAAAAAATCTCTTTAGGGGGCAGCCAGGGGAAGGCCTCAATGGCTCTTCCCTTAGCCGCCCCCGTTCGGGATGGGCCCAGGGTTGCTGGCCCAGCCGGGTCAGTCCGGGCCATGGGGCAGACGAGAAGTGGAGGAGAGGAGGGGCCAAGCCACCGGTTGATCCATCAGTTGTCATTTAATTCCATTCTCCCCACGCTCCTGCCCCAGTCTCTCTGAGCCTCCCATTCTAGTCTCACACTCCCCTCATTCTTCTCTCTTCCTGTCTCTCCAGCTCATCTCTCCACGCTCCATCTCGCAGCCTGGGCTCTCCCTCTCTCTCCACCTGCTAACTCCTGTACTCTTCTACATTCCTCTCTCTGTGTCCCCCTGGCTAGCCTCTCCGCTGTCCATCTTGCAGCCCTGCCCTCTGTCTCACTCTCCAACTCTCTTCTCTCTCCAACTCCCCAGAACTCTGGGCTGAAGCTGCACCCAGTCAGGTAACCAAATCAACATAAGAAAGCCTTTCCTGAGGGCACACCAAGTTCAAAGGGAACACCACCTAAAAGATATTCCAAAGCCCTTCCTGACTGCCCAAGGGCAAAATACCTCCTAAGGTGTTTTTCTCCTTTTCTCAATCCAATAACTCTATCAACATCTCAGTACTAGTTATTTTTGTATGGACAGAGCAATAGCACAGCCAGCTATTGCCACAACCCACAGGTGGGTTGGTGGGTTGTTTACCTTGTGTGCAGCTCAGCCTGGCTGAGAAGGGTTCAATTCCTCGGCTTCTCTCGGAGAGCCTGGCAAGCTACCGAGAGTATCTCACCTGCACGGCAAAGCCTGGCAAGCTACTTGTGATGTATTCAATATGCCAAACACAGTAACAACAAAGTCTCAAAAATGGAGACATTACTGGGCCTGCTTGAGCAAATTGATGAGCAACGGGAGGACAGTGACAGTGACAGTAAGGGATAACATTGAGGCTTATAGGGCAGCTCTCCTGAGAACATCTTGGACCATAGCGCTCAGGCCAGATTAATCATTCCTAACCCTAGCAGGATCCTAATCTAGTTAGTACTTTTTGGATCATGACAGCATTTGTTCATGACCAAGCTCTTAACTTATAGTTAAGCATTATGGCACTTTGGCCAGGCCCATCTCGATGCCAGGATAGCAAATAGCTTACTGCTTGCCCTGATTCCATCCAGTCCCTCATCAGGACCCTGCTTTTGAGGGCTCTAGGCAGTAAGGGCAGCCAAGGCTTAGGTGAGAGAACAGATGCCTGGAGAAAAATATCACTGAGAGTCATGTAACAAAAGCATAGCATATACTGCCTTCTTGGGTCCATACAAAAAGGACATTGCTCTGAATAAACTATGCAAAGGACTTAGAGAGAAGAGAAAAACAATATTTACAAGTCAGAATGATGTTGGTGGGCCCCATGGGTGACTTATGTGAAGTGGGGAGGAGAAAGACGGTCACTTTCTCCCCACCCGCCTCTGCCACCCGGAACCCTGGATAGGCTAGGACCGGTAAAGTCTGCAGTGAGCACCTGCTCGGCATGGGCCTAAGCCCCGCCAGCCCCACAATGTGGCCGTCAAGCCACACCTGAAGTCCGCTTGATCTTCTCGGCACGGGAGTTAATCCCCGCCACCCGATTGCTCGGGGAGCCACGGACTCAAGCTGGGGCGAGAATTTGCTCTTCGCAGGAAAGGAGAGACCAGTCCCAAGCCTTACCCGAGGTTTCTGGGGTTCTTGTCTCGCTCGCAGAAAAGAATTTCAGGAGTAGACGAGCAGTGAAGTAACAGGTTTTATTTGGAGACTTTTGGAGAGGGAGAGAAAGGGATAAGCAGATAAGCGGGGGAATGGAGAGTAAAAGAGAGAGAGTAATGTGTCCAGAGGGAACGCGGGCTTCTCCGAGGGTGGAGAGAGCACCAAGTGGGCTCTCGAGCGGGTTCTTATAGATCCTTCTGACTCGGAATGTTCTGGAATCTCCTTGGGGCTTGGTCGCTGGAGTCAACCGGATTGAAAGGGGGTTCGAGAATCATCTGATTTGGAATGTCCTGGAATCTCCTTGGGGCTGGGTCGCTGGAGTCAACCGGATTGAAAGGGGGGTTCTCGGAAAGGAGGAATTTCATGGGGAGGAGGCCCATATCTTCAGGGTCTGGGGATGGTCTTATCAAGTCCTTATTCTCTGTCTCCACAGGGTGGGTTGGTCCTAGAATTCTTCTTCTATGAGACTTTGTTTCATTGCAGAGAGCCTTTCCCTATCTACCTGCCTACATCAAGAAGAGCACAAAGAAAGAAGTTACAAATAAACACAGAGGAATGGGAGTGTTGGGATCGGGAGTCCCCTGGCCCTGGGAGATGCGGAGAGACCAGACAGACACAATTCCTGCAGCAGTACAAACGGGGTTTATTTAGACCAGCATGCTGGGGCTCCACAGCATACCCCAGAGTGGGCAGTGGCTGAGAGCCCCGAGCTTCTTCAAAGGAGGTCTTATATAGGCCTTCACTGGCCGTTACAGCAAGGCCCACACATTTCATAGCCAATAGATTTGTAACAACATGTACTTTCTTAACCAATCCATTCAAAAGTACCTCACTCCTTAGCCTATAGATTCAAAGATCAGCATTTACGTACATCGATTGTCAGCACAAGCAAGGTTATAGCCGTAATCATTAAGCCTTAGGTAATCTCCCTCGACCATCCACATTTTGAGTTATCCTTTACCCAAGACATCTGCAGGGTTCTTTGCGAAGACAATACATTCCCATTCCCGGAATGGGCAATCTACCGGCATCCTGAGTTATCCTTTACCCAAGTCTGCAGGGTGCTTTACTGAGACAATACATTTCAGGAACAGTAAATACACCTGAATCCTGTCACACTTGGTTTAGAAAGAAGTTATGCCCTGTTTCCAAGTCCCCTCTCCCCCAGGTGCAAAGCAGCCAAGCAGTTTTACAGAAAGCAATGTTGCAAGTTTGCTGAAGCATACAAGAATTTAATGCCCTAATATGGATTCTTTCAGGAGCACTGTGATGGGAGCAACCCAATAAACCTAAACTACCTGAGGCTATGTAGGAAGGACAAAAACAGTGTCATCCTCCCAAGAATAGCTGAGATCAGCACGAGGAGGATTACTCCATAACTTAGAGGCCAGCCGGGTATCCTAGAGGAAAGGGCAGTTCAGATAGAGAAGGGAGCACCAAATAAAGGATGTTTGGAGGATCCTCCCAGGAGGGGAGATGCATGTCGAAAGTAGACTATGGACTGACCATGTTTGCCACTCAATGCCTCTTTTGCAGACCACAACACCCAAAAGGAGAGAGAGAACACAGGGGATTGCCCTGCCACAGAGACAGGGGGGGATGGGGGGATGGGGGTGGGAGGGATATTATCCATAGTGGTGGAAAATGGGCACTGGTGGAGGGATGGGTATCTGATCATTGTATAATTGAAACCCAAGCACAAAAAAATGTAAATCTACAACTGTAAAAAAAATAAAAATAAAAAAATAAAGGGAAAAAATAAATAAAATATGTAGTGAGTAGATAAAAATAATCCTGTAAATGGCTTAAACAGAAAAATGTAGGTTGATGTTGTTGTATTACTGTGACTTAGATTTTAACAAGTAACATCTTTGACTACTTGTTCTGCAAGCAAAAAGAAAATGCTTACTCTAGAGTTGGGTTTTTGTTCACCACTAATGTAACCAATTTAAATAAAATATTTTCATCCAAAAAAAACCACAGTGTCATCCTACATACAACTATTGGATGGATCTCAAAGCCGTTATAGTTAGTGAAAAAGTGAATCTCAGACATTATGACTCTCCATCATATAACATTATCAAAATGAAAAATACATGAAAATGAAAATGGCTAGTGGTTTTCATAGAAGAGAGGTGTAAATGGGTGGATTTAAGAGGAAACCTGGAATTCTTTTGTGGTGATGAAATTGCACTATAACCTAGTTGTGGAAATTGTTACACAAGTCTATAAAGAGAATCAAATTGCATAGATGTGCAGGCACACTCATTAATATACACAATTGAATGGCAGATAATTTGAGTAATCTGTAATTTGGTTATTGTATGATTCCAAGATCAAGTTTCAGGTTTAAGTTAGTGTTATAGTCATACAATATGGAACCATGGTAGGGATCATGGAATTCTCTGTAGTAAGAATATTACTGTCATACTACATAGTATTTTTGGAAACACCTGTATGTACAATATTTTCAAAATTTAGTTACGTGTCTGTTAACCGTGTAATCCCATCAGCGGCCAAGACTCAGAGACTATAAAATCCAGATCCCGGATGAGAACAGTGCAGTCTTTTGCCCCCGTGCCTGGGTGTGCCTTGCCGGGACCCCTTGGAGGGGAGCGGGTTGAGCTTTCCTCCCCGCCCCGGCCAGGGCTACGGCAGCCGGAGACCTCCAGGACCAGCCACCACCATGCTGAGACCACTCTCCGCACACCTGAAGGTACTGGCAGAGGGACAAAGCCACGCGGGTTCCGGGGCCGAGACCTCCAAGCCTACTCGAATTGGAGTCGAGCATCTTCCACCCAGATCCTCCAAATTCCAGTAGGCAGGGGTCACACCCACCACCTGGCCCCCTGGCGCCGTGTAATCCCATCAGCGGCCAAGACTCAGGGACTATAAAATCCAGATCCCGGACGAGAACAGTGCAGTCTCTGCCCCCGCGCCTGGGTGTTCCTTCCCAGAGTCCCTTGGAGGGGAGCGGGTTGAGCTTTCCTCCCCGCCCCGGCCAGGGCTACGGCAGCCGGAGACCTCCAGGACCAGCCACCACCATGCTGAGACCACTCTCCGCACACCTGAAGGTACTGGCAGAGGGACAAAGCCACGCGGGTTCCGGGGCCGAGACCTCCACGCCTACTCGAATTGGAGTCGAGCATCTTCCACCCAGATCCTCCAAATTCCAGTAGGCGGGGGTCACACCCACCACCTGGTCCCCTGGCGCCGTGTAATCCCATCAGCGGCCAAGACTCAGAGACTATAAAATCCAGATCCCGGAACCGTGCGGCCGCATTTGCGGCCGCGCAGCATCTTGTCAGAACTTTTTTTTATGACATCTTATTATCTCATTCCTACTTTGGACAAACTTGCAGGCTATCGAATGTAGCCTGCCCACAGGGCAGAGTCTGGCAAACTCCCCGTGGCGTACCAAATATGCCAAATACCAGTAACAATGATGGGTCTCATTCTCCTAAGGAGCCGTGAATATAATCTCAGGGCTAGGATGAAAGAGACGTTACTGGGGCCTGCTCGAGGCAATCGAAGATTAACAGGATGATGAAATGAAATGAAATGAAATGTCTGTTAACAATATTTTATTAATGAAAGAGTGGCTGCTCCATTATGGTTTTAATAGGCTGTACCACGTAGCCTATGTATGTAATCCACTATACATAGCTTACTTAGTCGGGACTAAGTACCTGAATGTGTGTGTAGGGTGGGGTTGTAAAATATTTGGTTACAGTGAAGGTTTCTGCATGTGCAATGACAAAAAATGAATTAAAAATCAAATTCATAATGAATCTGAGGTAATTAGGCAGAACTTGCCTATGTTGCATTTTTCAAATAAAAAATAGTTGGAAGTGACTAAGTTTAAGAAATTCTGCTTTTGGCAGAAATGTGTCCGAAATCCACATTAGGTCACCAGCCCTGGGCCACCCCAGGTGGGAATAGGTTGCGTGCCTTGGCCTGTTCCCCCTGGCGACTTGGGGTCCGCCATCTTCCAGAGACCAATGGACAGCCAGGTAGAGGCCAGAAGTGAGGAGACATGCAGGGCCTCATGGGATGGGGGCGGGGCCAGCCCTTTCCTCCCCCCCACTCCCCCATGGAAACCCTGAGTTGCCGCTCACAAATGAGCCCTCTGGCTACTCACCAAGCAGCTTAAACCGTGATCCCAGAGACTCAGAAACAAATCTCCAAACCCAGAAGCTTTTGGCAGAAATCCCTCGATTTAATTATTAGGATTTCAGAACTTCAAACCTGACATTGTATACTATAAATTACCAGCAATAGAAAACTGTCTAATGTTGCCTTTTGACAGATGTGAGTGTTGGGGCAAAACCCCAAATAATAATGGTGAATCTGGTGTCGAAAATATTAATGTAATCAAAGTAGAGAGAGAGTAATGTGGAAACCATCTGCCACAAAGGTAGGGGAGGGGGTGGGATGGGGGTATACTGGGGTTTTGGTGGTGGGAAATGTGCACTGGGGAAGGGACGGGTGTTTCATCATTGTCTGACCGGGACTTAAAACTTAATTTCTCTATCCTTAATATATATTTTCCATCTATCTTAGTACAGTGAAATGTATACAGTAATGCCTCTGAAGAAATAATACTATGACTGACTTTGTTAATTTTGTATGATAATGTGATATATTTCTTATATAAGTTATGTTTTCTTTCCTTCTAAAAGAATAAACATATATATAAGTAAAATATATTGCAAAATTAATCTCCTGTTATTTGGGCTTTAACAGCTATAAGGAGCAATAAAATATGTGATGCATAAATTTACCCCAGATATTAAGCTTCAAGTATGTTTTGGAATATTATTTTGTACCAAAAATGTAATATATGTTTCTATTATGACCTTGATATCAGACGAGATATCTTAATTTTCCTTTGAATTTTTTTTCACCAAACAAATTGTTGGGGAGGAGGGCAATTTACTTAATGATTTCTACTTGGCTCAACAGTCCCAGACAGCAATTACAAGCGAAATATCATTTTAGTAAATGAGAAATTCTTGTTTTCATGTACTGATTGACTTTATTACACAGTGAGGTTAATTGGCAGACTTCTGGTGTTGTCTGGATAATGAAGAACAGCTGCAATAAATTGCATCTCCCCTCAACTCCCCACATTATTCTGATGGAGCAGCACCTCACTCAATGGGAATGTCATTAAACAGCACCACAAACCCTGGTTGCATTTGTATCCAGGAAACCAGAGGGAAACAAAGAGGCTGACAGGAAATGCTCAAATTAGCAGGGGTGCCCCTGTCCTGCCCTGACCTCAGCAACTATAGGATGTGATGATTGCACTTCCAGTGTGCTGTAATTAACTAGGTAGTTCTTTATTTGCATGCATCAGTGGGCCCCCACAGCAATAATGTGTGTGTATCATACCAAGGCCTTAGATCTTTGTATTCCTAATAGAAGAAAAATATTGCTGATTTTAGTAGCAAAGACAAAGGCATGTCTCTGAGTGCTCTGAAGGGTTTATGATGTGCTTCTCTTATGATGCCTTTAATAATACCAGATAATATGTTTGTGTGTTTATTATGTGCCAAGTACTATATTGTTTCATGGGTATATTTTTTCAGTGAATCTTTCCAAACTCTAGGATAGAATTATTAGGTATATATTATAGATGATTCCTAGACTACTCATGGAATTTGTCTAAGGCAACAGCCAGTAGGTTGTTTGAGCCTGGATTCAATTCTCATCTGTTCCCAGAAACTCATTCTTATCTTAATGGGTAGTTTCATACAATGCCATACAGGATCTCATTGAGAGAAGGTTACTTGGTAGAATAGTTATTAGGGAAACAAATATATTTTTTGCAGATCAGTAATCATAAGGCCAACCCAGTGGATAACTAATGCTCTTTCTGGATATGTACATGAATATTTGGAATGACCTGATTTCTACAGTATGATATTGTGATGCTGCAGTGTTTATTAGGGAGTTTGTATATTTAGTTAAAAGCAATATGTTTAGTGATAAGCACAGAGACAATGAATCTTAGGTGGAAGATGAATGTGTGTGATTGGTTTCATTTCATCATTTTACATTTTACATTTCATCCGAGGCTTCTCTTGTCTATACCCACATCAGTATAATTTTTATCCCATTATAATATTCATCTTTTAAGGCCTTATTTAACATCTTTTATTTCCTTTTTTTGTATTGATATTGGGGCCACATGCATTGATACTCGGGGTTGATTCCTGGCTCTGCATTCAGGAATTACTCGTGGCAATGCTCCAGGGACCATACAGAACGCCAACCCAGGTCGGCTGTGTCCAAGGCAAGTACACTAACTTCTGTACTATCACTTAGACCCCCAATCTCACTGGTTTTAAAAATGATCTTCCCCCATTATTTATTGATTTATCATTAGTTATTACAGAATTTTGGATAACTTGACACTTCTCTATCAAATTCACTGCGCCCACCTCCACTGAAGTCCAACTACCATCCCGGCTCTATAAAAGACCTGTGGATATTGCCTGTGGATATTGTTTAGCAGTAGAGTACAAGTTGGTATATATGAGGCCCTAGGTTCAGTATGAGGGGGGAGGGGGTTTTATGTATTATCGTTTAAAACCTTCCTTACCTTTGAAATTTATTACAACAAGGAGCAGGGAGACAGTATAATGAGTAAGGTGCTTGATTTGCACAAAGCTGATCCATGTTCTATCCCTAGCACCCCATTGGTTCCAGAACCTGTCAGGAGTGATCCCAGAGAACAGAACTAGAAGTAACCCTGGAAACTGCTAGGTGTGCTCCTACCTTCCTAAAAAATCTTATTACAGCAAGGAAGTGCAATTATCTCTTTAGAGAACCGTTTTGGAATCAGGCAGGTCAGATCCAGGTTCAATTTCCAGCTCATGCATATTCACACCTTGATACCCCTATGGGTCAAGTCAGTTCATTTCCCTATGCCTCAGTTTTCTCATCTGTTAAGCAAGCATCCATGACATAACCTTTTCTGACCTGTGAGAATTAAATGAGAAGATTTATGCAAAATCATGTTACTGTTATCATGAACATTAATTTAATGTGACTCTTAAATTTTTTACAATAAGAAAGATTAAGGGTTGGAGCATTAGCACAGAGGGTAGGGCGTTTGCTTTGCATGTGGCTGACCCGGTGGAAGCAGGCTCGATTGCTCCGCTCCTCTCAGAGAGCCCAGCAAGCTACTGAGAGTATCTCGCCCACAGAGCAAAACCTGGCAAGCTACCCATGACCTATTCAATATGCCAAACACAGTAACAAGTGTCACAATGGAGACGTTACTGGGCCCGCTCGAGCAAATTAATGAACAAAGGGAGGACAATGACAGTGACAAGAACAATTAAACTCCACTCATTTCTGATTCATTTTACCCATTAGCCCATAATTTGGAATTCCTTTTTTTTTTTCCTTTTCCTCCTCCTCCTCCTCTTCTTCTTCCTCCTCCTTCTTCCTTTTTTTTTAGGGGGGTCACACCTGGCGATAACAGTGATGCTCAGGAGTTACTCCTGGCTCTGCATTTAGGAATTACTCCTAGCGGTGCACAGGGGAACAAACGGGATGCTGGGGATCGAACTGTGCCAGCTGCATGAATGGCAAATGCCCTACTTACGTATCATCTCTCCAGCTCCCAAAATTCCTCTCTTTTTCTCTAAGTTTCTGAGCTTCTTTAGATTCAACGTAATATCAAGCAACCAGAAAGACTTACAAAACTTGCATTATTCTGCATTTTAGTTGCCATGCACTGTAATAATCATTACTTAGCAATTTTCCCTACCGATATGCTATTTGCATCTGTATAAACCTATGCAGCTGTGCCTAGCTATGTATAAATGTTTGCTATGTACTTCTCTTTTGTTTATTTATATGACTGTGTGTACAGTCCGTTGCTCAATTAAACTATAAGCTTCTCAGGGCCAGAGACCACACTTTCAACTTCTGCAACAATTCCGGGTGTCCTTCCAAGAAGAACTTTCAGAAAGGCTAAAACTATTCATATAGTAATGCTTTAGTAGGATGTTAATAACACATTCCTAAATACTGTGTTCTTATCTAGGACAATATTTCTTAAGGAAATTTTAGCAATCACCAGAATTCTATAGAAATGTTTGACTTTCAGTTGGTGATTTTTTTTATTTAAAAAATTAAATGAACAAATCTACAGTTTGAGAAATAAGTTCTAGGATAAATGAAGAAGGGGGTCATTTTCAAAAAAAAAACACCAGACCATATTGCCTTTAATAGGTGAAGTGCTTGATACATTGGATTATTAAAAAATATTGTTATTCATAATATTAGTAATGATAATACCTCACTTTCAGAGCACAGACTAGGTGCCAGGTTTCTTGTAGGAGACGGACCCCATCTAAATTCCTATTTTACACACAATAAAACTAAGGTTAAGAAAAGTTCACACGCTATTTGAGATAAAGCTAGAGCATGTTGCCAGATCAAGCATTCAGAACCTATTGAATCACTAATCTATATAACCTCCCTCCAAGGAAAAAGAGTTTTACAGATGAGCTATGGAGGTACTGATGTCGGTGGACCCCACGGGTGGCTCACTCGAGTCGGGAGGAGAGAAAGACGGTCACTCTCTCTCACTCCGCCTCTGCCACCCAAGAGCCCCTGGGTAGACTAGGACCGGTAAAGTCTGCGGTGAGCACCTGCTCGGCATGGGCCTAAGCCCCGCCAGCCCCACAAGGTGGCCGTCAAACCACACCTGAAGTCCGCTTGATCTTCTCGGCATGGGAGTTAATCCCCACCACCCGATTGCTCGGGGAGCCACGGACTCAAGCTGGGGCGAGAATTCCCTCTTTGCAGGAAAGGAGAGACCAGTCTCAAGCCTTACCCGGGGTTTCTAGAGTTCTAGTCTCGCTCGCAGAAAAGAATTTCAGGAGTAGATGAGCAGTAAAGTAACAGATTTTATTTGGAGGCTTTTGGAGAGGGAGAGAAAGGGATAAGCAGATAAGCGGGGGAATGGAGAGTAAGAGAGAGAGAGTAATGCATCAGAGGGAACACGGGCTTCTCCGAGGGTGGAGAGAGCCCCAAGTGGGCTCTCGAGCTGGCTCTTATAGATCCTTCTGACTCAGAATGTTCTGGAATCTCCTTGGGGCTGGGTCGCTGGAGTTAACCGGATTGAAAGGGGGGTTTTCGGAAAGGAGGAATTTCATGGGGAGGAGGCCCATATCTTCAGGGTCTGGGAATGGTCTTATCAAGTCTTTATTCTCTGTGTCCACAGGGTGGGCCAGTCCTAGAATTCTTCTTCCATGAAACTTTGTTTCATTGCAAAGAGCCTTTCTCTATCTACCTGCCTACATCAGTACTTGTGATATTAGTGACAAATTTAGTGAGGAAATAGTAATTGACCAAAAGCAATGAACCTGAGATTTGTTCCAAAGAACAGAATCTAGGTGGGGTTGGGGAGCATGGGAGGGGGGATTCTTTGGGACATTGATGAAGGGAAATAGGCTTTCTGGAAGTAAGTGTGCTGTTGAAGTCATGTATGCGTGAAAGCTCTATTAATAGAACTGTCAGTCACAGAGCCTTAACAAAAAAAAATGGGGAAGAAATGATTGTTTCAATATCTTTTCCTTTTCTTCATCCTTTTCCTTCATCCTTTCTTGTTGTCCCTCATCTACAAAGGGAAAGGAAACACAATTAGTCTATTAATGGTTAAAAAGTTTGCTTACTCTTACTGTAGGGAAATAATGACAACAACAGGGGTTTAGGATGGTTTTCAAAGGAATTTTTTTGAAAAAGAAAATTCATTTTGGGTATGCTTTGCCTCTGTTCACTGCCTTGTGGTGAAATCCTCAAGGGGCACTGTCCTTGTTAGCATGAAGCCATCAGGGAAAGTGACCCCCCTAAGGAGGATAGACAGGAAATACCTTTTCCTTTCTTTCTCTTTTTAACTTTTTCCCCCCACCCCCAGCTATATTCCTTGGGGGGAAATAGCCAGCAAACTTCACCCAGGCACTCAGTAACCCGAGCCCTCCCAGAGCACTGTCTGAGAAAGCAGGCTTTAAACACACACCACATGCAGCTGTTGGGGGCCCTGCTCTTTGGCAGCCTCACAGCTCTCTGTCTGCTCCTCTGCTCCTCCTGGGTTCCAGGATCCAGCAATTACAGAGCTGGCCTCTGGGTCTGCACGTACAGCATGTTTGAATAATAAAAACATCAAGTTGGTCTCTTCCAACTTCAAACATTCTGTGAGTCTTTCAGCCTTGAGCTGTAGGGGATCCAAGAATCTCTCAGCAGTTAGGGCTATGCTGTGGCTGATTTGTAGAAGAATTTGTACATTTGTTCTGACTTATAAGAAGGTTGCCAAGAGAGCTTCCAAGTCAGAATAACATGCCATATTCTATATTGTAATGCTGGAGGGCCAAGAGGGATATTCAAGGATGCAAATGATGCTTAAATTTCAGGCTCCTTAAAGATCTGGATTTGGCAAGGGTCCTATTACATTCCTCATTCCTACTTCTGTGCCTGTTCGTGAAAATGGCCTCCCAGATTACATAATCTTCAGGTTTTTTAGAACCTAGATCAAACTCTGGCTGAATGACTTTGGGAGTAATAGTTTGATCTAGATCATGTTGGACTAGCCCTTTATTTATAAGAAATTCGTATAATTCACATATAAGAAAGTTGGTGCAAGTAATAAGAATTGCTGACATTTATTGATTTTTCCACAGGTTTTAGCCATTATTTTCAGTATTTTAATTTTATTAATTTTGGGGTTTTTTTTTTTGGTTTGTTTTAGCACCACCCCCGGCAATGCTCAGAACTTACGCCTGGCTCTGCAATCACTCTGCACTGCTCATGCCTCACCATGAAGACTCTATTATGGAGTATACCTTTCACTACAGGAAGTGTAACATCTCTAGCTTAGTATACATACATTATATAGAAATCACAAAACACAAAATAGAATTCCTATCTGTACTCAGGATGATTTAAACCTCTGTTCTGCTCATAATTTAAAATGATTTAAAATAACTTTATTACAAATATTTTTTTTATTCGTACCAAAAGAAATTCCACATTGTATTACTGAAGGGAAAAGTTCACTGCTGTGACTCACACTATCTTTTAAATGAGCCATTTAATAAACAATCCATATTTTAGTTCAGTGTTGTTTATGTTTTTGATGTAGTCTATAAAATATAACACAAATAAATAACTTGAAGGTGTTTGTTTATACAAGTCTAAAATATTTACTTTTACATGAAGAATAAAATGTAGATTTTTCCCCCCTTTGAGGTTGAAATGGTTTTCTCAGTGTTAGAGTGTTTAACTGGAGTTCCATCTCTAATCAAGGCCATTACATATCTGAAATCCTCAGTAAACACATTGTATTATTGTCTGGAATCAATTTAGCATTATAGATTGACTGAGTTAAAAATTTTGTTAAAAGCACATTTGTGTTGCGAGTTTCTTCAACTAGAATTTAAATGTGTATGACATAATTCTTCCAAACACTATTTATATAAATATCCCTTTAAGAACCATTTCTAATTGCATTTTTATGGGTAAATCAAGACTCTTTTCCTTCTATCTCTTCCCTCACCTTATTCAAAGTAAGAATTTGTAGTTTTTTTTTAAACTTTCTGAATATTTCCTTATCCCAGATGGTCTTTGAACTATGAGAGATAAGAGAGAGATTCAAATGGCCCAGTCAGACTTCTAAGAGCCTTCTCATCTCCAGTTCTTTTTGTCTATTAATTTTCCTGATCCTAATATGTGGAGGCACACACACACAAAAGAAAACCTATTTTAGCACACCAACAGCCTGGGTCCAAAGACACATCAGAGAGTTCTGGAAGTCATCACAGCACCAGAGATCTCTACAGGCCCCATACCAGCCAATTTCACTGGGACACCCCAGATGGTGCAGGTGCGATCTCCCCGCCCACTCCAGACAGAATCCTGGTGACCAAGAGCTTCCACAAGCAAGACCCAGGTATGTGTGTTCCAGGACTAAGTCTCCAAGACACGTGGTGGCAGTGGAGCTGAGCAGTCCCTCCCTGACTCCCCGCCTGTTCTTGATTCCAAATGTCATGCCCACAACCCGCCTCTGGGCCCCATCTTAGTGCACCAATAAACACCTGGTTCAGAAACTCCCAGTTGAAAACCCAAATGGATCAGTACCCTACAGAGATGTCTCTGGAACCCAACCAGTTACAATCATTACAATCTTAGAATTCCAGAAGCACGTGGCCATGAGATAATCAAAATTTATCAAAAAATCAAAATCAAAAATCAAAATCAAAATCAAAAAAAAAAAAATCAAAAGGGCTGGAGCGATAGCACAGCGGGTAGGGCGTTCGCCTTACACGCGGCCAACATGGCCGACCCGAGTTCGATTCCTCTGCCCCTCTCGGAGAGCCCGGCAAGCTACCGAGAGTATTCGATATGCCAGACACAGTAATCAAAATGATATTCAAAATAAATATCATGATATTCAAAATAAACAATGGAAAATAAATTATCTAGCACCTACGTCTAGCAAGCAGGCTTCAATGCTGGTGGGAAAATTCGAGCAAAATATAATGCCCCAAAATAAAGAGAGAGTATTGGGGAAATTGTCTGCTGTGGAGGAAGGGTGAGGACTGGGATGGGGAGGAGGGAACAATGGAGATATTGGTGGTGGAAAATTTGCACTGGTGGAGGGATAGGTGTTCGATCATTGTATGGCTGAATCTCAACCATAAAAGCTTTGTAACTGTATCTTACTTAATCACTTAATCACTTCCCGTTAATCGTCGATTTACTCGAGCAGGCGCCAGTAATGTCTCCATTTGTCCCTGTTGTGTGCTAGTGTAGCCCAATGGCATCTGTTCACTCTAGGAACACGAAGAGCCTCAAACCGATCGTTGATGATATTGATGAAGAAGTCTGACCATTTGGTAGGTGGGCTGCCACGCGGTCTTTTGACATCCCATGGAATCCAGTCGGTAACAGCTCTAGTCCAGCAGTCGTCTTTAAATCTCATTATGTGACCAGCCCATCTGATTTTTGACACCTTGGCAAATGAGACAGCGTCCCTGATTCTTAATCGTGGATAGAGGTCAGAACTCCAGATTCTTTCTCTCATTTGAGAGAATAATAATAATAATAATAAATTAATCACGATCACGACCATCCCGTTGTTCGTCGATTGCCTCGAGCAGGCCCCAGTAATGTCTCTTTCGTCCTAGTCCTGAGATTTTTTAAAAAGTGCCATATTAAAGGCTCTTTCAGGGTTAGGAGAATGAGACCCATCGTTACTGGTATTTGGCATATTGGGTACACCACGGGGAGTTTGCCAGACTCTTCCGTGTGGGCAGGTTACATTCGGTAGCCTCCCATTTTGTCCAAAGTAAGAATGAGATAATAAGATCGCAGCCACACGCTTCCGGGAGCTGGGTTTTATAGTCTCTGTGTCTTGGCCGTTGATGGGATTACACGGCGCCTGGGGACCAGTTGGTGGGTGTGACCCCTGCCTACTGGAAGTTGGAGGATCTGGGTGGAGGATGCTCAGCCCCGATCTGAGCAGGCTGTTTTAAATTTAAAACATTTAAAATTTATTATTAAATAATAAAAGAAAAGAAAACCTCTTATTTACACATATGCTTCTCATGACACCATACTTGGTTTTTTTCTTTTTTTCACCTTCACATTCTTGGAGGGAGATTTGACATAGGTATCTTCAACGTCTTTGTTCCCTTGGGTTCTTATCTGTTGTGATGTGCTGTTAATGGCAGCTCCCTGTTCTGAAGTCTTTCTGGACATCACTTACATTTACTTAGTTCTTAGACCACATTCCCTTTTCTTCCATATTTTCTGATTCTGCTTCCCTTGCTCAAATTGCAATTTCCAACTCTCTTGTTACTCTTTTCTTCAGCCTAATAAACTACTCTGAGTATCTCTCAGTCTTTTGGTGTGAATTCCAACATTTTTTCTACAAGTTCTGTCTCCTGATTGATTTTCTTGTGTAAATACTGGACACAAACACTTTCAACTGATCCCTGAACTGCTTCAGCACTTCAGACTAGACATTTACAAAAATAAATCTCTTTAAAGCTCAACCTTTATGTTCTAGAGGGACACTGAGAAATGTCCACTTATGGTTGACAGAGTCATTCTATCCTAAAATATTAAAGTTCTTCAACTCCTCCCTCTATTTCACCTCATGTCCAATCGTTTACTAATGTTCTAGTAATTCTATATTGGACTTCCTCTTAACTCCATCTATTCTCATGGTTACTCTATGCACATCACATGTCACACACCATTATTTTAATCTAAATCATTCTATCTGCTTAGCTAGCATTTCTGATTTCATTATCTTCCTCATTCCCATTACTTTTAGTGTGTTCTTCATATCCTGCTAGAGTTGCTTCTCTCTACCTAAAAGGCCATCTTATAAGTAGATGCCTGTTTATTAACCAGAGTGTCTTTTAGGAATCATAATGTTAAATCAAAGGAAAGCATAGAATAGAAAATAAGAAGTAGTCTTAATATTGGTAAAGCATCTACATCAGCCATCACCATCCTTGTGGTAAAAACATATGTATACTATTTCTGAGCCATTAATTGTAATGAGTTTTAGTTTTTTTATTTTTGTTTGTTCTTATTTTCTATGTCAAGCATATGTGCTTGGATGACAAAGACAAAATATTATTTATAAACAAGTTGATGGAGTAAAAGGATCTGACTTAAGCAAATTTGGAAAATAATGTGTTTGCTTAGATGTTATAAAGCTAAAATAAAAAAATATCTATACATAAATGCTGTTCTCTAGATGGTAAATTCATTTCTTTACCGTGTTATGGGTTAGCAATTATGAAACTACTTTACCAAGTACACAAAGACTAAATGAATATGTAAATAAATTGTAGATAATGGGAGCCACATTTCTCATTGTCAGGGATAGAAGGTATAATTATGGGATGGGGAAACTGGAATAAACCATGTGGCACAGAACTAGGGTTGGAAATATTAGTTCAAATTCATGCTTGGTTTTATGAATTATCATTAAACATATAGACAGAAATATACATAGATGTGTATATATGGATTAATAATTGCCAAAATACCACTAACAATTCATATTGCATACCATATAAGTATTTCCTAGCTTTGTACCTTTGTACGAACCTAGAAAAACTGAGATTCCAGTAGAAACAAACACATCTAGTACCTAGATCTTGGCTTCTAATTATTGCTTTCAACAAGCTGAGCAAAGCTCCTTGTAGAAATGACTTATGCTGGGGCTGGAATGATAGCACAGTGGGTAAGGCGTTTGCCTTGCACATGGCCGACCCAGGTTCGATTCCCAGCATCCCATTTGGTCCCACACGCACATCCAGGAGTAATTCATGAGTGCACGAGTCAGAAGTAACCCTGTGCATTGCCAGGTGTGATCCAAAAAGCAAAAAGCAAACAAACAAACAAACAAAAGAAATGACTTATGCTACTTGAGGATCAGTGGAAAATTCAACAAAAGCTTGGTGCATTTATAGTGACTGAGAAAGGAAATGCATTAATAACAGCAAAGAAAGGATAGAGCATGACACAAGAAGTAACTCAAGGGAACTTTAAATAGCCAAAAGTGGAATAATTTGAGGAATATGTACAAAATAATATAATTGGATTGTAACCTAAAGAAGAAAAAATTCTTTCATATGAATATAAAGAACTGAATACATGAATGAGAAGAGGCACAATTTTTGTTTGGGAAATTCCAAATAATGTATAGATAATAGTCCACTCTAGATTATGGTGTTAACTTCACCTCTCTTGATGTCAGTGGAAATCTTTTATAATGAATCATTGCTAGAAGAGAAGTGAAAAATTGTTTCTATGGTGGAGAATCCTAGTACACCAAATACACCAAATGAGCTAATATCATAAGTGATTGAGATATCATGTCCTCAGATATGATGTGATTGATGGGGCATTACACTACTCAGGAATTCTTCCCTCAAATTACATGAAAACATCAGACAAACAGATATTGAGAAATTCTCAAGTATTTCAAGACCACTTGTCCATAGGACAAACAGCTTCCTACTACATATCCCCTACACAGAGGCTTCTATATTTTTGCATACTTAACATTTTATTTATATTTATATTTTAAAATTTAGACATTGTGTTTTACAAAGTTTTTTATAATAGAATTTTAGGTATACAGTGTTTTTACTTTCAAAACATTTAATGACATTCCTCTGTCACTGACACTATGTTCCCTCCCACACCCTACCTGACCCCAGACCCAGTGTAACATTTATCTTTACATTTTGTTTGATTTGGAACCACATTTAGTGGTTTCTCCTGGCTCTGCACTCAAGGATTACTACTGGAGGGGCTCAGGGGACCATGTGTGGTGCTGAGGATCGAAACTGGTTCATCTGTGTGCAAGGCAAGAGCCGTACCTGCTATTCTGTCTCTCCAGTACAGTCTCTAAATATAGTATTATGACACTGCCACTTGACAAGATGAGCTTGAAATCTTATTAATCATTTATGGACCAACGAATTATTTCCACATTTTCATTTTGGATTCAATTTGCTTTGAAGTGGAGTTTACACATGATGCATTTCCAGCACGCTTTTCATATGGTCTTCCTGTGCTTGTAAGCATCTCATGAAAATAAAACATTGTAAATTCACTTTATTAAATAAGATAAAATACTAAGATGCAAATGAAAATTAAAACAACAACAAAAATTACTTGTTAAAAGAAAGATTAAAATCAGGGAATTCATCTAATTCCAAGTTTTTATATAAAAACAGTCCTTGCGAGTATATGTGTGCATGAAACCTTTTACCTGGTCATGAGTGCTTTCAGAGCATAGAAAAACATCGGAGGTTCCAAGGATTCTCTAAAATGGAAAGGAAACAGATGCATGTACATTTTCCTGGAGATGCTGAAGAGGAGAGTGAGCTAAAAAAAATGAAGTTAGGGGTCAGAGCTACAGGATAGCAGGTAGGGTATTTGCCCTGCAAGAGGATAACTCAGGTTCAATTCCTGGCATCCTATATGGTCCCCTGAGCCCATGGGGGGTGATTCTGAGTTCAGATCCAGAAGTTGTCTCTGAGCACAACTGGATGTGACCCCAAAATAAACAAACAAAATTAAAGAATAAATGCGCACTGACCATGCATGCACCATGAGTAATGTTTATTTTTTTCCCACTTTAACATGTTCTCTTTTCAAAATGTTATCATTATTTAGTCACCGTGAAACTGCAAAGCTATTCATGATTGGATTTCAGGTATACAGTGTTTGAGTACTCATCTGTTCACCAGTATCCATTTACCTACCACCAATACCCCCCCCCAAGTCTGTCTCTACAAGAGGAATTTTTTTTTAGATAAATTGTTGCTCTGTGATTTATAGTACTGTTATTGATAGGGTTTGGTGTATAACACTTCATCACATTTCAGTACTCCCTCCTCCTCCCTGTTGAATACTTCCTTCCACCATAGTTGTAGACCCCTCATTGTCTAGCTATTAGTCCCTCCATCCCACCTCCCCTCAAGTAGCATGTTTCCTATTAAAGACCAGTTCTCAGGTTCTGTTTCCATTGCTTTTGGGTTTCCATTGTCTTTGGGCATTCCTTATTCCACCATTATGTTTCTTTATGTACCACATGTGAGATTTTTTTTGGCTTTTTGGGTCATACCTGGCAATGCACAAGGGTTACTCCTGGCTCTGGAATTACCTCTGCTCAGGGAACCATATGGGATGCTGGGACTCAAACCCGGGTTGGCTACGTGCAAGGCAAATTCCCTACCCACTACATGACTCCAACCCAACCCTGAGAAATTTTCTTTCTTTCTTTCTTTCTTTCTTTCTTTCTTTCTTTCTTTCTTTCTTTCTTTCTCTCTCTTCTTTCTTTCTTTCTTTCTTTCTTTCTTTCTTTCTTTCTTTCTTTCTCTCTCTCTCTCTCTCTCTCTCTCTCTCTCTTTCTTTCTTTTTTTGCTTTTTGGGTCACACCTGGCAATACACAGGGGTTACTTCTAACTCTGAACTCAGTAATTACTCCTGGTGGTGCTCAGGGGACCATATGGGATGCTGAGAATTGAACCCGGGCCGGCCATGTGCAAGGCAAATGCCCTACCCACTGTGCTATCGCTCCAGCCCCCTCAAGAAATTATTTTTCTAACTCAACATGATATTCTTCCTCTAACTCAACATGATATTCTCCCATTCTGTCCATGTAGCAGCAAATTTCATAGTTTTATATTTTTTATGGTCAAGTAGTATTCCATTGTGTATATGCACCATGATTTCTTTATGCAGTCTTCTATTCTTGAACATTGGAGTTGTTTACAGATTTTTACTACTGTAGACAGTGCAGCAAGAAACACAGGGATACAAATGTCTTTTCTCCATTTTTTAGGGCCCTTGTGGGGAACCATAGTTACTCTTTATGAGAAAGAATAACATAATTTTATTAAATAACTTTTAAATAAAATAAGTGAAAATTAGATGTATTGTGAACTTATCTCCTAACAAGGTCATTGCTTTATCTTTGGAGGGATGGGGGGGGGGGGCGGGCCTTGGTCATACTTGATAGTGCTCGGGGCCTACTTCTGGCTCTGTGCTCGGAGAAGCTCACTCCTGGAAGTGTTGAGTGACCATATGTGGTGTCAGAGATCAAATTAAAGTGGGCAGAATATAAGGTAAGAACCTTAAGTCCTGTAGTACCTGTCCAGTTCATAATAAGTTCTATTGCTAATGTAAAGAAACTTATTTTGCCAATAGAGTTGAGAAAAGTTTTAAAATGCAGTGAATATTCCTGGAAAAGATAAGCAAAATGATAATGTAATAGATATAATAAAAATAATAAATACTTAGTCAAAGTCAAAGTCATTCACTTGTCAAATGTTTACAAAATCCTACCTATGTACTCAGCACCTTTCTAAGGTTTTGAAATATATTTAATTTCATAGCAATTGTGTGTCTCCCAGATTTTAGTTTCAAGTAGAACAGATGTATAATAAAGAAAATCAAAATGAATAATTACATAGTAGTCTGAGGGTGATATAAAAATTCTATGGAACAGAAAATTAAAGGACAGAGGAATAGGAACTGCCAGTGGGTGCAGAAAACATCTGCATCTTAATTAGGGTGTAAGAGTAATTCTCATTGCAGAGGTGAGAACTGAAATAAGATTCAAAGAAGATGAGGGAGAAATTAGTCAAGTTGATGTTCAGGGATAGCAAAAAAAAAAAAAAAAAGGGACCAGTTAGAGCAAAGCTTACTCTTAGAAGCAATCAACAACTTCTAAGTAGGAATCCAGTAAACAGAGAAGGAGGAAGGGAAGAACTGGGGGAAAAAAGAAGGGTTACTGAGCTGGTGGGGGGAGTTGAGGAGGAAACCTGGGAAGGAAGCAGTGTGATGCATGCGGTTGTGGTGTTGGAGTAAGGTATGCATAAAATACTATCATTAACCCATCATTAGCAATATTGTCAAATTGTAAAGCATGATGATTAAAATAAAAATTTTAAAAGAGAGGGAAAAAATAAGGTCAAAGTGACCTACAAGGAGGCAGTGAGGAGGATTTTGAGACCCCTAAAAAGGGAAGGCTACAGGAAATTAAAAAAAAATGAACATGTGAGGCAGCTGTAAAAGTAGAGAATACATTTGATTCTTAAGCACAGGAAATAGTTATTCAGAACAGAAGAAACCATGCATAGCATTAATTTACAGCAATGCCATGAAATGAGACATTAGCAAGAATAGAAATTTTTTTAATGCATTAAGAAATTGAAAAAGTTTTTCAAATAGCTCTTAGTTTAACAAGAGTCACTGTCACTGTCACTGTCTTCCCATTGTTCATCGATTTGCTGGAGCAGGCCCAGTAACATCTCCATCGTAGACTTGTTGTTACTATGTTTGGCATATTGAATATGTCATGGGTAGCTTGCCAGGCTTTGCCATGCAGGCGAGATACTCTCAGTAGCTTGCCGGGCTCTCCGAGAGGGGCGGAGGAATCGAACCGGCTCAGTCAGGCTGGTTGCGTGCAAGGCAAATGCCCTACCACTGTGCTATCTCTCTAATTACAAACCAAGGACAAAACATTGCTCATCCCCCCCCCCAAAAAAAAAGCAAAGCATATCGAATGTATGCGACCTAGTCAATAAACTGCTTGAAATGAGTACCTTGAATTAAAAAACCTTTCAGGATCTCTTTCAATGATGTTAGCACAGGGAAGTGGTAGCCCTGTAGCACTGTCCTCCCATTGTTCATCTATCTGCTCGAGCGGGCACCAGTAACGTCTCCATTGTGAGACTTGTTGTTACTCTTTTTGGCATATCGAATACACCACAGGGAGCTTGCCAGGTTCTGCTGTGCAGGTGGGATACTCTCCGTAGCTTGCCCGGCTCTCCGAGAGGGACACAGGAAGTGGTAGATTCTAAAAATGAAGAAGAGCGTATTCAGGTGGACTAAAGCATCTGGAAAATGTGATTCTTATAATTCTGCCAATTTGCAGCAAAAGCAATTTTTTCTGGTTGAGGAACCCGCAGTGGCCTCTCTTGAACAAATAGTCTTTTTTGTAAATGCTGAAGACTGCAAGGTTTTAAGCAGAGGAATAGAATTTTATGTTCCAAATTATTAATTTAGTTTGGCTTTTGTGGTGCAAAATACTCTATATAGCAACAAAGGATTGAGGATACTATTGAGTCCATGATTAAAATAATAAACGTGACAGAGAGCAGTGACTGGGTCCCTTCTGGAAGCAATGAAACTGTGAGAAAGAATCTGTCTTTTTAATTTTTTTAATAAAAAAGTTTTATTTAAAGAAATTTACTTAGAGAATTATGAGGGGAAGTAGAGAGATACAGGGTCAAGACACAACTTGAGCTTCTCCTGAAGGGGAAAAACCAAGTGCACAACTCAGATTAAGATGCAGGAGCAATCTCCAGGGCAGAACATGAACCTAGTGGCTTGATACCCTCTCAAAGTAAAGCCAACATTATGAGTAGTACTGATATTTGAATATCAGAATTCAATCACATAAGACATATTAATCATATGTGTGTTATATATACTTTCTACTTAAGGAACATTCGGGAAAGTGAAGATTCAAGGATGAGCACCAAGAAATTTAGACTGATAAATTAGGAGTAACCCGCGTGACTTTGTCCCTCTGCCAGTACCTTCATGTGTCCGGAGGGTGGTCTCAGCATGGTAGTGGCTGGTCCTGGAGGTTTTTGGCTGCCGGAGCCCTGGTCGGGGCGGGGAGGAAAGCTCAACCCGCTCCCCTCCAAGGGGTTCCCGCGAGGGCAGCCAGGCGTGGGGGCAGGAGACTGCACTGGTCTCTTCCGGGAGCTGGTTTTTATAGTCTCTGGGGCTTGGACGTTGATGGGATTACACGGCACCAGGGGGCCAGTTGGTGGGTGTGAACCCCGCCTATTGGAGTTTGGAGGATCTGGGTGGTGGGGCCACGCAGATTCCGGGGCCGAGATCTCCAACCCTACACGGATTGGGGCCGGGCATCCTCCATCCAGATCCTCCAAACTCCAGTAGGCGGGGGTCACACCCACCAACTGGCCCCCTGGAGCCGTGTAATCCCATGAATGGCCAAGACCCAGAGACTATAAAAACCAGCTCCCGGAACCGTCGCGGCCACGCGACATCTTATTATCTCATTCCTACTTTGGACAAACTGGCAGGCTACCGAATGTAGCCTGCCCACACGGCAGTCTGGCAAATTCCCGTGGCGTACCCAATATGCCAAATACCAGTAACAATGATGGGTCTCATTCTCCTAAAGAGCCTTGAATATAACCTCAGGGCCAGGATGAAGGAGACATTACTGGGGCCTGCTCGAGGCAATCGACGAATAACAGGATGATTTGTGATTTGTGAAATTAGGAGGATGAAGTTGCGCCAGCTGAAATGGAGAAGAATGTAAGTGCAGCAAGGTTTATTTTTTTAATTTTTAAAATTTTTTATTCTTTTTTTTTAATTGAATCACTGTGATATACCGTTACAAAGCTTTTATGTTTGAGTTTCAGTCATACAATGATGGGACACCCATTTCCTCCACCAGTGCACACTTTCTACCACTGATGTCCTCAGTATCCCCTCCACATCATCCCCCGTCACTGCCCCACCCCTCCCCCTGCCTCTATGGCAGACAGTTTCCCTCTTTCTCTCTCTACTTATGAGCATTATGGTTTGCAATATAGATACTGGGAGGCCATCGGGTTTGGCCCTTTATCTACTTTCAGCACACATCTCCCATCCTGAACGATCCCTCCAACCATCATTGACTTAGTAATCCCTTCTCTATTCCAGCTGCCTTCTCCCTCAGCTCATGAGGCAGTCTTCCAACTATGGAATATTCCTGGCCCTTGTGTCTACTGTCCTTGGGTGTCAGTCTCATTTTGTTATTTTGTATTCCACAAATGAGTATAATCCTGCTGTATCTATTCCCTCTCTTTTGGACTCATTTCACTTAGCATGATACTCTCCATGACCATCCACTTATAAACAAATTTCATGACTTCATCTCTCCTAACAGCTGCATAGCATCCCATCGTGTAGATGTACCAAAGATTTTTAACCAGTTATCTCTTCTCGGGAACTCGGGTTGTTTATAAATTTTGACTACTGTGAACATTGCTGCGGTAAATATACAGGGGCAGATGTCATTTCTACTGGTTCATCAGGTTTTGAGGGCTTCAGGAGTTGTTCAGTTTTAGATATGTTAAATTTTTAGGTTTTGCATTCAAGAGGAGTTATGGAAGAGGCAGTTGGCTCTGTGGGGCTAGACACTGGGAGAGACATTTGTACACTAGAAATGTACATTTGGATATTGTCAGTCTTGAAGAGATGAGGAGGTCATGAGATTTGATGAGACCACCAAGGAAATAGCGGTAGATGGAGAATAGAAAAGGCAAGACTCTGCTTGGTGCCCTCCATTAATACATCCTCAGGTGAGATGCTTCTAGACCTCGCAACAGGCCGAGTCTCATAATTGCACCTGGATGGAGGTGGGTGAGCCCACCACCAGCCCAAACAGTGCCAGCAATGAAAAACCTCCAGAATACAATTGCTGCCATGATCATGGCTGATCTCCACAGGCTCAGGAGGAGTCTCATCCATGAGAAAAAATCTGCTGAAAAACTCAGGTATATGTGACCTGAGTTTTTTGTGATCAAAATCTCCAGGCTCTTATGGAGTTGGGAATGGGCAACCTTCCTCATCTCCCTGTTCTTCCCAGAGCCTGACAGTCATGCCCATGAACTGCCTCTGGTGCCATATAAACTCATTAATAATGGTCACAATCCAGAGACTCACAAATAAATTTTGGAAGAGAACCACAAGCCACAGGGTTGCGTCAGGACTCCAAAGTCACCATCCAGTTAAAAATTTAACTCTAGCTGTATCACCCCATTGCAACATCTCATAATTTCTGCCACTGATGTACCAAGAGTAGCACAAATCATTTGGTGTAGTGTAAAGTAGAAGGTAATGAATCTTGATTTAAAAAATTAGCATAAAAGGATTAACCTGTAACAACATGTTAGTAATCTCTTATACAAGGGCTAATGGCTCCAGGGTGAGATACAACAATCTTTACACACTTTCCTCTAAGGAAATTTTTTGATCATTTTTAATGGATTATTCATAACAATCAATACAAAATAAATTATTTAGGACCTGCTTTTAGGGCAGGATTGTGTTGTAGTGGGAAAATTGGAAATAATGGTGGTGGGAAGGTATAAAGGTAATGGGATTGGTGTTGGAATATTGAATGTAGTAAATTAATGTGAAGAGCTTTTTATTAAAAAATCATATTTTTTAATCATATTATCTTAAAGTGCCTATTTTGTATTCCATTTTATTACTTGTTTCCCCAATTCTTAGTCATTTATTATTATTTCCAAAGGAAAATCATGTTAATTCACAATAAATAAAATTTAAGTTAAAAAAAGTATATCCTCAGGAACATTCAGGGCATTCAAGCCCAATACATCAGGATCCTCCATGAGCTGTATTGCGGATTCACTACCAGGATCTCACCATTCTACAAAGAAGTGATCATTGATGTCAAAAGAGGGGTGCGGCAGGGTGATACCATTTCACCAAAACTCTTCAGTGCCACCCTCGAGAACATCATGCTACGACTAGAATGGGAAGGAATGGGAGTGAAGATAGATGGTCGGCAACTACACCACCTCCGCTTTGCTGATGACATTGTTTTAATAACACCAAATATCAGCCAAGCGGCACAAATGCTGGCCGACTTTGACCGTGAGTGTGGAAAGGTAGGACTACAGCTGAATCTTACGAAGACAATGTTTATGAGAAACAGCCTCGTTCCTGACACCCCATTCGCTCTCAACGGAACGACCATCTCCGAATGCAACAGCTATGTGTACCTAGGTCGAGAGGTCAACATGACAAATGACCTGGCACCCGAGCTGCGCAGGAGGAAGAGAGCGGCTTGGAACGCCTTCAAGAACATCGAAGAAATAGCTAAGAGGACGAAGAACCTCCGGCTCCGGGCACATCTCTTTGATTCCACTGTTCTTCCTGCATTAACATATGCCTCAGAGACCTGGGCCCTACACAAACAAGATGAGAACGCTATTCAGGTCTCCCAAAGAAGAATAGAAAGAGCTATGCTTGGAATATCACGTTTCACTCAAATGAGAGAAAGAATCCGGAGTTCTGAGATCCGTCGACGATCAAGAATCAGGGACGCTGTCTCATTTGCCAAGGTGTCGAAAATCAGATGGGCTGGTCACGTAATGAGATTTAAAGACGACTGCTGGACTAGAGCTGTTACCGACTGGATTCCACGGGATGTCAAAAGACCGCGTGGCTGCCCACCTACCAGATGGTCAGACTTCTTTGTCAAGATCATGAACGATCGGTTTGAGGCCCTTCATGTTCCCGGAGTGAACAGATGCCATTGGGCTACACTAGCACACGACAGGGACAAATGGAGATGTTACTGGCGCCCGCTCGAGCAAATCAACGACTAACGGGAAGTTAAGTGATTAAGTGATCCTCAGGAACAAGTAGAAGACTCAATCAAGGAGAGTTTAGAAGAAGTGAGCAGAGATAAAGATGGAAAGCTGAGTGTTGTCATGGAAACAACACCAATCAGTTGTATCCAGAAAAAGTGAGCAATCAGCCTGTCACATGCTGTGCTGACAGGTGAGTGAAGTGACCGAAGATTTAGTAACATTGAAATTATGAATGTCTCTACCAAGGACAAGCTCAGTGGAATAGTGGAAACAAAAACCTGAACTGAGTAAATTAAGATAGGATGGAGAAAAAGAACTAGAGATAGCTAGGTAATGTGAGTGCAAAAGAAAGTTGATAGGGAGAGTGTAATTAAATTTCTTTTTCATTTTAAGATACGAGAAATAATAGTGTGTTTGAATCCTGATATAAATCACTCAACCAACAGTATAAAAGTATTGATGCAAGAGCTAGAGTACTGGGAGACTGACATTCTTGGTTAGGCAAGAGGGGTGGAATGTAAAGGGAGGGGCTGAACCTTAGAAAAATGGAAATTTGATTGATATGAGATGGAATGCAGAGAATGTTTAGAATGCAAGCGCAAATGATATTTTGGTAGAAGTCTGCGGAAATTTCCTTCTAATTGCTTTTTATTTTCCCATTGAAGTGGGAATCAAGGTCAGCAGCTGGAAAGCAAGGATAACCCAAAAAAGCCTGTGAAGATGTAAGTATATCAAAGGGACTTATTGGTTTGTAGTTCCTGTTACTATGCAGTGTTTATTTGCCAGAGCTACACTTGAACAGAATCAATGGGGGAAGGGTTAGAGAAGTGCCACAATAAGACAGAAGATGCTTGGGCCTTGCTGGTGGATATAAACACACCTCAGATGACACATCTGCAGAACTAAGTACACATGGAGGGAAATTTCAGGGCCTTCATCCCTTGGAGAATGTTCTAAAAAGAGAATAGCCCATCTTAACTGCACAACTGCTCCCAGATGGCTTAGCAGAGTCCTAATGAGGAGAAATCCAGTGGAGATTGTGCTGGAAAGATTCCTCTTGACTCCAAAAGTCAATATACATTCAAGATCTAAGCGCCTCATTTTTAGTGGCTCATTCATAATAAAGCAATATAAAATTAATTGTTTTGTTTCTGCTCTGGGTGGCGTGGTTTGGGATTTGGGGTGGAAACATTCAAAATATGGTGGTTCGATTGGTATTCAAATATTAAATATAATGCATTATTGTAAACAACTTTATAAAAATAAAATTAAATAAAAAATAAAGATCTAAGTGTCTTTCCTCTTCTGTACACCATAAAGTAAAAGTAAAGTAAAGGCCCTCCCATTGATCATTGATTTGCTCGAGCGGGCCCAATAACGTCTCCATTGGAGACTTTGTTGTTACTGTGTCTGGCATATCGAATACTCTCGGTAGCTTGCCGGGCTCTCCGAGAGGGGCGGAGGAATCGAACTCGGGTCGGCCATGTTGGCTGCATGCAAGGCAGACGCCCTACCCGCTGTGCTATCGCTCCAGCTACTGGGCCCGCTGGAGCAAAACTGTACACCATGAGGTTCCTAAAGCAAATATTCATGTTTGCTCCCCTGTCTCTTTGTAAGTCACTGTTAGGTCTGCTTAGATATGCAGAGTCACTAAGTTCTACCCCTCTTAAGGTCTGATGAGTTTTTCCTGGCACCTTTCAGGAGCCTCAGAGCATGTCCTAACTACAGTCCTAAATACAAACCTGAACTGGTAGAGCACAATAAAGAAAGGGGCTTCTGGAAGAGCATCAGCATTTCTGAACCAAGGGACACATGGGAGAGTTCTTTCATTTAATTATTGCATACTATTTTTTAAAATTTAGAACATTGGAATTTAGGGATTTACTTATAAAGGCTTTTTTCTGATTTAAATTTTAAAAAAGATATTCTAACAAAACACTACTTTTTAGATATTAAAAAAATCCCACTTTTTAGTGGGAGGTGTACACTGTGAAGGTATGGATATTGGGTTTCAATATCTGAAACCCCATCATGAACAACCTTGTAACTGTGTTTTACAGTGATTTAATTAAAAAAAAGTTCAACCAAGTAGGCATATTGAAATACCACAGTTCATCTGGAAATAAATGCTTTAGTTTCCCATTGCCAGTTGCCAGAGTTGATCCATATTAGTTGTCCCTCTCCTATATTCTAGGCATTTCTGCAATTTCTCAGACTCTCTCAGACTTAGTGTCTGTCCCAAGAGGGGAGACAGGAATGAATATAAAATTACCCCATAGGGCTTGGACCAGTTCACAGTAGTCAAGATGATGAAAATGGTTAAATAATTCACATTAGTACTCTAAATAAGTAGAAGCTTCTTAGAAATATGACAGCCCTACCTTGGATAAAACTCTGATAGTGGCCAGGGGGTGGCCCCAATGGCTCTTCCCCTGGCGACCCAGGTTCTGGGGGGTCCCAGGCAGCTCCCCCAGCTAGGGCGGCCCAGGCAGATGGCAGTGGAAATGAGGGCCAAGCTGGTTAATTGATCAGATGCTGTTTATTCCATTTTCATCCCCGATCACTCCTGTCTCTCTCTCCTTCTGTCCCAGCCCCTGATCTGGATCCCCTTTTTCCTTCTGGTTCTGGCTCTTGAACCTGAATCCCCAGCCCATTCTTACAGTCTAGTTAAATCCCAAAACCATGAGGGGCTGGGCTTATGCATAGGTGTGGTCACAATCAATAGGGTTAAAGTTCTTTCCATCAGAGGATGCTGCTTCTAAGGCAGATTCTTTTTCAGCAGGATGACCCACCCAAGGGTGGAATCCCATGGGTGTGTTTCTCCTCTCCTTGTCCAACAAACATATAAGCATTCATAATATTAATCATTTTGTATGGACACAGTAAGAGATGCATTAGGCTTATAGAATTGCTCTCCTGGAGTCATTCCTCTCTCAGACTACAGTTCTCAGGCCAGATTAGTCTTTCCTGTCCCTACCAGGGTCCTAGTCTCGTTGTTACTTTTGGATCATGATAGCGTTTGTCCGTGATCAAGCTCTTACACTACCTGATGAATTAAATATGCAGGACTTTAGTCTTAGCAACATGAAAGAACCCCAAATTAATAGAATATCTGTGGGAAACACAGGGAAATGCTCTAATACTGTTTTTTGTGTGTGTCACACCTGCGATGCACGGGGGTTGCTCCTGGCTCTGCAATCAGGGAATTACTCCTGGCGGTGCTCAGGGGACCATACAGGATGCTGTGTATTGAATCTGGGTTGGCTGCGTGTAAGGCAAACACCCTAACCGCTGTACTATCACTCCAGCCACAATCTAATACTATTTTTTAAAAGAAATTGATCACTTTATCACTTGACATTCCTTTACTCATCAATTTGCTGGAGTGGGTGCCAGTAACGTCTCCATTTGTTCCTGTCGCATGCTAGTGTAGCCCAATGGCATCTGTTTGCTCCAGGAACATGAAGAACTTCAAACCGTAAGTTCAGGGTTTTGATGAAGAAGGCTGACCATCTCGTAGGTGGGCAGCCATACGATCTTTTGAGGTTCCATGGAATCCAGTCAGTAACAGCTCTAGTCCAGCAGTCATCTTCAAATCGCATTACATGTCTGGCCAATCTGATTTTTGACGCCTTGGCAAACGAACCAGCGTCCCTGATTCTTGATCTTTGATGGAGGTTGGAACTCTGTATATCTTCTATCACTTGAGAGAAGCGTGATACTCCAAGCATAGCTCTTTTGATTCCTCTTCAGGATACCCAAATAGCGTTCTCATCCTGTATTCATAGGGCTCAGGTCTCTGAGGCATATGTTAATGCAGGAAGAACAGTGGAATTTAAGAGATGTGCCTGGATTCAGAGGTTCTTCGTCCTCTTAGCTTTTTTTTTTCAACCTCTTGAAGGCGTTCCAAGCTGCTCTCTTCCTCCTACGCAACTCAGGTGTCAGGTTGTTCATCATGTTGAGTTCTCGACCTAGATACACATAACTGCTACATTTAAAGATGTTTGTTCCATTGACAGCAAATGGAATGTCAGAAACTAGTCCTTTTTTCATGAACATTGTCTTCGTGAGATTTAGCTGCAGTCTGACCTTTCCACACTCATGGTCGGAGTCAGCCAGCATTCGTGTTGCTTGGCTAATGTTTGGTGTTATTAGAATAATGTCATCAGCAAAGCAGAGGTGATGTAGTTGCGGACCATCTATCTTCACTCCCATTCCTTCCCATTCCAGTCATTGCATGTTCTCAAGGGTGGCACTGAAAAATTTTGGTGAAATGGTATCACCCTGTCGAACCCCTCTCTTTACTTCGATGATCACTTCCTTGTAGAATGGTGAGATCCTGGTAGTGAATCTATAATACAGCTCACAGAGGATCCTGATGTATTTAGTTTGAAAGCCCTGTAATGTCCTCATTGGCCGACCTCCACTACCCAATGGCTGCCTCGCTCCAGGCCGCTTTCCTGATGCTCAGGCTGAGTCTCACACATGAGTGAAGATCTACGGAGGCCAGGTAATGTGGAACATTGTGACCTTAGACCCTGGTCTCAATGGGACCAGGAAGCAGAGATCCTTTGCCTGCCCCCCTCCCCACCCAATCTCCAGAACCCAGGGTTTATACCCATAAGACATTCACTGCTGGCGCCAGATAATCTCCTCATCAGCTGACCTCCACTACCCAACAGCTGCCTTGCTCCAGGCCTCTTTCCAGGCCTCATTTAAAGAAATTAGTCACCATATTTTACAAAGCTGTCAATAACAGAGTTTGAGGCATAAAATGTTCAAAACACCCCCACTACTTCTATTTGATTTTGTTGTTTCATGTGCGTGGGCATAAGACCTTTTTGTTATTATTTTAGGTATATGTATATGTTTTTATAGTGGTATATTGACATTAATATAATATTGATTTCAGATACGCAATGTAATGATTTGATGTATATATGTTTTCATGCATCACCTAACCAAAGAAATAAATTCTGAGCTTTACATTCTTAAATAATTTTACAATTGTGAAAATGTCATAGAGGCAAACCTAGATGTCATAGCCTGCTAGGCAAGTAGGCTTTATGGTATAGACATAGTTCCCAAGTTACAAACCTGTCAGTATTCACTATATTAAATAATATAGGTAAGCATGGCACACTGATAATTTTATATCTAAATATATCTAGACACAGAAATGGTAAAATTGTGGGATTTTTTTTCTTAAAAAACCGTGTGCCAGTGTGAGTAGCTATTTACTATAATAATGGAGCTCATGGGACTGGAACTTGGTCTGGGTAAATCAGTGAGTAAATGAAGGGTGAATGTGAAGACTAAGGACGTTACTTTTCTCTACTGCAAACTTAGTAAACACTGTACACTTGAGATATACTCTTTGACAAAAAGGGAAACATTGTTAGAAAAATAGTTTTCTTTCCTCAATAATAAATTGAACTTAACTTACTATATAATTCTTAAATTACAGATATAGTTTTGAGCTTTCATAAAATTTAGTTTAAAATACAATATGCACAGCTATCCTAAAATATTTTTCTATCCTTATTTTATAAGGTTTTACTTGAAGAAGCAGTTTTGTTACAAACTATGATACTAAATATGTACATATACACTGGCCCATTCATGGTCAGGATCATTCATTTCACCATCTACTACTTCTTCACTTAATCCTACTGAGGGTTTTCAGGAACAATAAATTGCATGGAACTGTCATATCCACAGACAGTAATGCCTTCTCCTGGGCAACTATGTTACTTACTTGCCTAAGGGCTCTTCTTGAGGTAGTGTCACTTTTTAAAGAAAAATATTTTTGGTTTTATTTATTTTATCCATCATAAATTTTCTTGTAATCAGACAATGCACCATAAATATCCCTCTTTTTAATTTTATTTTTAGAAAGATATTATTGTTATTATTATTATTATTATTATTATTATTGGATTTTTGGGTCACACCCGGCGATGCTCAGGTGTTATTCCTGGCTCTACTCTCAGGAATCACTCCTGGAAGTGCTCAGGGACCATATGGGGTGCCGGGGACCGAACCCGGGTCAGCTGGGTGCAAGGCAAATGCCCTACTTGATGCACTAATCACCCTGTCCCCAAACATCCCTCTTTACTAGTGAACTTTCCGTGTTGCAGTGCTTCAAAACCTTCTATTTAGTTTTTTTTTTTGCCACACCCAGTGATGCTCAGAGGGTACTCCTGGTTCTTTACTCAGGGATCATTCCTGGCAGGTCTAACGGGACCATGTGAGATGCCAGAGATCAAACCCTGGCTGACCAAATTCAAAGCAAATATGTCCCAAACCTTTTATTTTTAACAGGACTTGGTAATGTTGAGGGATCTGGGCCTTTTATTTCAATATAGTTGTAGTAGTGCTTGAGGGCCACTCCTAGGAGATATTGGTTTCTGATTACAGCAGTCCATGCAGTGGTACAACTTATAGAGCCCGGGAGTCACCAGGGCCATCATAGGCTTTGTCACTGAGCAATGTCTTGTGGGGAGAAACTCGGGGTCACATGCATACTGCACATATACTTCAACATTTACGCTACCTTCTCAGTCTCATGCTCTCAAACATCTTAAGGAGCTTGCTGGCATTTGAAAAAGCTTTTACTAAGTCTTTCTCTATGAAAATTTTTTGGAGTTTTTCTTATCCTGTCATCTTCTTTCCTTTTGTGTTTACTCAGTTCTGCATTCCAGTTCCAATTCCAATAATTTTTCATTGGTCATTTTCCCAGGTTCTGCCCCTAGGATTTCCTTCATTCATTCATGTCACATTCAGTTTAAAGTTTCTTACCATATCAACTATAGCCTTGTTGATTTTGGAAGTCTCCCCATCATTGAAAAATACTCTGAAATCATGGTTAAGCATCTAAATGTCTTCTTTCAATGCCATTCATATATTGCTGGGCGCATCATCAATGTTCAAGCAAGCTTCTTGATATAGTTATAGAGGAAATCTTCCAAGTAAAAGAAAATTTTTAAATATGAATAAGTCAGTGAACAAAAGAAGTAAGGTTACTCAAAGGGAACAGGGTGAGGATGTTAAGAAAAAGCTTTATTTATAAAGAAAAATGTAAGGACTGGATAGTATAGCAAGCAGTGTTTGCCTTGCACTTAACTGATCAAGATTCAATCCCTAGCACCTAATATGGTCCCCCATGCTTTGCCAGGAGTTATCCCCGAATGCTGAATCAGGAGTGATCCCTGAGCATTACTGGATATGGACCCAAAACAAAAACATACAAGTCAAAAAAAAAAAAGAGTAAGGACCAGAGTGATAGTACCATGGGTAGGGCATTTGCCTGGCAGCTGATCCAGGTTTGATCCCTGGCATCCCATATGATCCCTGGAGCACTACCAAGAGTAATTCCTGAGTGTAGAACCAGGAGTAACCCCTGAGCATCACTGGGTGTGACCCCTCTAAAAAATTTTTAAATGCAATTATTTGAAAAAAGTAGAAGTAAAAAAATATGTATTATTTTGAAAATAACACCTGTATTTCACTCGTCTAGCAGTTAGTTCATAGAACTTTATTGCTATGTTTCACCAGAAGTATCAACTTATTGATATATTTGGAAGACCTTGGTTCTCTCTGTGCCAGATCTCAAATGGCTTCAACAACATTACTCCAAAGTAAATAACTACTATCTGTTCCTTAAAAGCCTTGAAATTTGGCATTGACTTGCCTCCTTATGGATGTAAGTTTGTTCAGGCATCTGTTTCCAGAAAAGTAAGATTTTGCCCATGTTGAAGACTTGCTTTGGCAAGTAATTTTCCTCACAGACAGCATTTCTGAAAATGTTCAGTTGCCTTTGCATTAGAACTGGCAGCCTTACCACTTGTGTTCACGTTAAGTAATCAGTAAAATTTCTTAAATGCTTTAAACAACATAGAGCTAGATGTAAATTCAGTGTTGTAGTCAGGTCCAGCATTTTCATTCCATTTCACAAACAAGCATTTTGGCTGGTCCCTAATTGGTCATCAGGGTGCAGAGAGAACATGCTTCTTCTTCACGAAGTCTTCCACTAGGTTAGTGAGTAGAACTTTTTAAATATCTGCTAGAGGCCATTTTTAAATTCTTGTTACTCTCATTGCTTTCAATAAAACAGATCCTTTAACATCATTCATCACTTTGATCTTGAAGTTTGTAGCTACGGAGAAATGGGACATGTCTCACTGGCAAGCAATAACCATTACTGATTGTTCATTTTCTCAGACCTTCCTCACCTTTGTTATAATTTCCAGGCCAATCACTTTACATGACCTCTCACAGTAAGATCAACAGTAGTTTGCATATGCTTAGAGATGCCAATAAATGAAACAACCAGATGTTAAATCAAGCACAGCATAGAAAATGATGCCATCAAGAGATGCAGTAAAGCATGAGCTGTATGAGGCTGCTGTCTATGTAAAACCCTGCAATAGGAGAACAACCATATGAGGTTACCAGGAAACAGAAATTTGGGGGCCAAAATTGTATATGAAGTATATGTCCATGTCATTGATCAAAATATCATTAGGTGGGGCTGGAGCAATAGCACAGTGGGTAGGGCATTTGCCTTGCACACAACCTACCTGGGTTTGATTCCCAGAATGTCATATGGTCCCCTGAGCACCACCAGGAGTAATTCCTGAGTACAAAGTCAGGAGTAAGCCCTATGCATTGCCAAGTGTGACCCAAAAAGAGAAAAAAATGTCATTAGGCAGCCTATGACTATTATGGTAGTCATTCTTCCTATATTTTCTTTATTCATTTACCATCAATGGGCACATTTTAAAAAATGTTTTAGCTATTGTAAATCATGTGAAATAAAGGTGAGGGTGTATATATACATATGCATACATACATATATATATATATATATATATATATCTTATATATCTTTTAGAGTTTATGGGTCTTTCTAGGATAAATAACCAGAAGTGGAATTACGGATCCTACTCAATAGAAATACATATTTCTATTCTCCATTTCCACAACAGTAGGTGAAGTTGTTTTCCTCTCCCATCCCTTTAGCAACACTTGTTATTTTTTCTCTTTCAGATGATAGTCTTTCTTTCTTTTTTTTTTTTTTTTTTTGCTTTTTTGGGTCACACTCCACAATGCACAGGGGTTATTCCTGGCCCATGCACTCAGGAATTACTCCTGGTGCTCGGGGGACCATATGGGATGCTGGGAATCGAACCCAGGTCGGCTGCGTACAAGGCAAACACCCTACCCACTGTGCTATCGCTCCAGCCCGGAGATGATAGTCTTTCTAATGGGTATGAGGTTATGATGAAAAATATTCTCACACTCATTAGTGTAATTTTGAAGAATAAGGAGCAGCTGAGTCTTTCCAGATGGGACCAGTCTATGGGTTAAATACTCTGGGGTAGTCTTGGAGTGTGGGTGGGCTTAATTGCCCCTCCCCCAACTGAAAACCCAGCAGCCTTACCCACCCTGCCATCTTGCCAGCAGAGAAGTGACCCATTGTGTCGTGTCTCCTAAAGAGCATGATACCACCAACCCTGGGGCCTTCTCAGCCTGGAAGCCATACCTGACACCTTCCAGATCTACACAACTGAACCTTGTGAAACCACCATGCCACCAAGTTGTTCCAGATCTATAGCTACTGGACACCTCAAAATTTCATAGTACTGTCAGCCTGATAGGATCACAAGAAATCTGATTGGAGAGCTGCATAGAAGAACACCAAGCTCAGTGAGCCTAAACAACAGAAGGCTCAATGAGCTCTACCCAGCACAGTAGAATCTCAGACAACACTTAAATAACATCATTGTGAGCTGCAACAATTATCACGAATTGACTCATTGATCTAAGATTTGATTATTTCATTTGCCTTTGCATTGTAATATGAAGTAAAATTCATTATATCTGCAAAGAGACAGACTGGGGCGGTGGGTGGTAAACTAGGGACATTGGTGGAGGGAAGTTTACATTGATGGTAGGACTGGTGTTCGCACATTTAGTTCTTAAAACAACTTATTATGAACTGGAAAATCACAGTGTTAAAATAAAAAAAAATTTTAAAGTGTGATTTGATTTGTTTTTCCCTGATGAAGCATAGGAATTGTATTCTTCAGTATACTTATCAGTTAAGCAAGAGCTGTTCAGCAAGCAAGGAACGTTTAAAATTCTAGAAATAACGACTCTTAATAATATGTTTTGTGATCCTCCAAGGAAACATGCTTAAAAATATTAGTTGTGATGAGCCAATTTGCCATCATCCAACCTTCTAAATGCTGAGTCAAATGTTCTGTTATTTATTTCAAAATTATGGTTCGATTGTCACTGAAAATATGTGCTGATTAAAGTTATGTTGATGCCTTATATTTAATATGATTTAATTTTGATATGATGATTCAAGATTCCTGGGAATTTGTGCCCGTGTTAGTGGAAAACATTCTGTCTCAAATGTCTGTTAAGGTTTCTCACTATATAAATCTTCCACATTAATATCCTAGACATACTAACATATTGGTTATATAAACCATGCAGGACAGGAAACCAATGCAATGATGAAGGGTAGAAATGAGGCTTTTCATAGCTAGAAACCAACTGGCCAGTATAGCATGAAGAACCTGTTTTGGTGATCATGAGGATGAGACTAACATCACAGCAGGATAGCTCTTATAAACAGCTGTTAGAAACATTAATATCCCTGCTGGGGAGGCTTGGTGCTCATCAACTCTCTTGTGTGCTGAACTTTCCAATACTTGAAAGACAATTTAGGAAGCAGCAGCTTTCCCTATTAAACGTATTTTTTTTTATATATTGCAAACTGACCCAGGTATTTTGGAAATGCACAATTCTCAAGTAACTTTTGGTAGATAATGGGAGATTGAAATAGATCAGTGTGGCTTAAGTTTATCTCCTCTCATCACCTTGCTATGAGATGTAAGAGTTTTTCAAATCAAATTATGACTCGCATTGAATTTTTCTTTTTCTTTCTTTCTTTTTTTGAGGTGGGGCATGGCCAACAGCACTAAGGGCTTACTCCTGACTCTGCACTCAGGGATCACTCTATCAGAATCAGGGGATCATAAGGGGTGTTGGGGATTGAACCCCGGGGGACCACATGCAAGGTAAATGCCTTACCCACTGTACTGTCACTTGGGATCATGAGACATATTGAGATAATTGTTACCATTTATTACCAAGCAAGGTGAGATCTGTTTATCCAACTGTTTAAAGCATAGGGGGTACTGGTTCTCTGCCTTTGGGTAATTTAGCAACCTATTGCAAGGGAGGTTTGGTAGAAGCATTTCTGGATTCTACCTTTCTACCTTTTTTTTTTTTCATGGATTTCCTGAAGGCAGAAACTGTTACCATGAGAAATGACCCTAGGCCAACAGAAGTCTCCTGACCTCCAGCTGGATACAAGTCAGGGGTGGATACAGAAAGTCAGATTACATTCTTTCCTAGGGTGGGGTTTCTCTTTTTTTTTCTGCCGTCAGTGATTCATTTCATTTCATTCCATTTCTTCTTTCTTTTTTTTTAATGAAACAAATCCCAAAGATATAACCCAGGTAAAGTGTAAAGTTCTCAGGCATTAAGAAAATGGGTAAAATATCAGTGTTCAAGACTGTTGAGCTGAATGACAAGACTGAATGCACCCATAGTGGGTTTTCTGTGGGATGAATCTAGAACTACAGGCATCTCTTCACTCTGTCCCAGGCTAGATTGCAAATCTGTGACCCAAATCACTTGCTTTCCCTTCTAATCTTTGAAGTCTCCAGAGTTTTCTTTAGAGGAGCTTCTTCTCTGGACTCCAGCTGGCTTGGCATCTTCACTTCACCACTAGACTTGGCACCTGTTGACTTGGCCCATGAAGGGGGAGTTTCCTTGGGATTTTCCCCAAAAAGGTTAGAGGTCACTGTGTTCTTCCTCTGGGTTGCTCTATTGGTTTCTCAAGACCTATTGAAAAACTAGATTTTCAACCTGAAGTCATAAGGCCAGGGAGTCAGACCTGTCCTTAAAGGTGGTGGTGTTGATTGTCTTGGCCCAAGGAGTGAGGTAGGCTAGAGCAAGAGCAGAGCCCTGAAAAGGTCAGTTCAAAGGGCACAGAGTACTTCTATTCCCACCTTCTGTGACAGTTTTTGGAGACTCAGTCACTGGAAATCTCTTGAAACTATTATTCTTTTATTCTTCTATGTACCTAGGAAGTCATATATCACTGAGCATATTTTAAAGAATCTTTTAGAGGCTGGGGATGTGGCTCAGTAGTATGGCACTTGCTTTGCATGTGTGAGGTCTTGGGATCAAATGCTTCCATTATTAAGACAAAGACTCTTTATGCTTATTTCCTAAGTGTTTAGTAAAGATTGAGGGAAAGATGCCTGAAGACTTGTATAAGCCTCTTCGGGAATACGGGCTTCCTGTGAATTGACTAACTTGCTTACTAACTATCCCTTGAACACGAATTTCTATGTAGGACAACAGACTATACCTAAATCTTCACTTAAATGAACACACAGTTTATGCTGAAGTATTTTAAAGCAAAACAGACATCATAACAATGCCCATTAGGTGGATTATATATACTGTCCACATTCTTTACAAATATCAATTCTTCCAGAGCAGGTAAGCACATATGTGAAAAACAAAACATTTGAGGGAATAATATTACATTAATCTCTCACATTGGGGCTTAATGTTTCAGCTGGGACTAAGGGGGGACATAAATTCTGCTCTTTCACTTCATTCCTTTTCCATTTCTGAGATAAACTTGGCGAACAGACTGCAGGCTCCTAGTCATCACTAAGCTGCCCCAAACCACTGGAAGCTCTTCATCTTTTCTCTGTGGCACCTTTGCAAAATTGATGTCTTATATGGAGTATAAATATGAACATGCCATCTCTCAGACAGAGACATGGTCCTATTTTATGACTGCACTTCCAAGACAACACCAAAGGAAGGAATCTCTCTCTCTTTCTCTCTTAATAATTTTATTTTCATAAGGTTGTTCACATCAATTGATTACATTCGATATTTCAACATCAATCCCACCACCATTACACCTTCCCGCCACCATTATTTTGAATTTTCCCACCACCATTCAAGTCTGTCTGCCAGGGGTAGATGCTAGATAATTTATTTCTGATTGCTTATTATGAATATCATGAGAGGTTGTGCAGAACAAAAGCAGAGCAGCTGTGCACTTCTGAATTCTAAAATTGTAAATGGTTGGGGTCCAGATACATTTCCATAGGGAGCTAGTTTAGAGATTCATTTGGGAGTCTTGGATCAAGGCTGTTGATGTGCTTAGATGGCGCCTGGAGGCAGATTGTGGGCGTCACAGCCAGGACCCAAAGTGGGCAAGGAGATGGGAAGGGGCCGGTTGTCTATGGTGCCGCCATGTGATCTGGAGTCTTAGTCCTGGAACCCGCATACCTGGAGTTTGCTTCTGGAATCTCGTGGCCGTCAAGGTTTCTTCTAGAGCTGATGGAGAGGGCACACCTGCTCCATCTAAGGTGCCTCTGTGGAATTGACTCGGTACAGGGTCCAGTCTCTCTCATTCTCTTTCTCTCTCCTTCCCGGCTTTTTCACATTCACTGCTCGTCTTTTCTCTTCTATTATGAGCTACTTCTACAAAGAAAGTTAGATAAGGTTTTTGTCATTCCCGACCGTAAAAGGTTTATTTAGCTATTTAGTTTTTACAACCTAGATTATTTCTATTACACATTTGCAGTATTACAGTTCTATGAGCCAGAGTATTAGTACAGCAGGGAAAGCCCTTGCCTTGCATGTACCCAACCCACATAACAATGCCCATTAGGTGGAGTATCCATACTTTCCACAGTCTTTACAAGTATCAATTCATTGATCCCTGGCACCTCATATGGTCCCCAGAGCCTACCAGGAGTAATCCCTGAGAGTAAATCCTGAGCACTGGCCCGAACTTTGGGTCCCCTTCTCTAGGGAAATCTGTGTATAATCCTTGTCCAGTAACATCTTGCCAGGTAGACTTTTCTTGTTTTTTTTTTTTTTGTATTCTTTCCCCAGAGGTCATGTTTGATTAGTTTCTATAGAACCTCCAGGAGAGATTGTTGAAAAGCACAAGTTATCTTTGAACACTTTCTTTTCAAGAATATGAGGCAGGGGAGGGAGAGGGAGAGGGAGAGAAGAAAATGCCTATCATAGAGGCAGGCTGGGGGTGGGACAGGGGAGATGGGGAGGCTGGCAGGAGGGAAATAGGGGACATTGGTGGTAAGTAATGTAATACTGGTGAAACTGCTGAAGGAATGAGTATTGGAACATTGGATGACTGAAACCCAATCATGAACAACCTTGTAATTGTGTATCTCATGGTGATTCCATTAAAGAAAGAAAAATAAAAAAGATATATTATCTTAAGTGTACAATTAGACTTGAATTTCCTGTCTCTGCTTTCTTCTATCCTTCCTTCTGCTCATCCTTTTCCTTTTTCTTTTCCTTCCTTCCTTCCTTCCTTCCTTCCTTCCTTCCTTCCTTCCTTTCTTTTGTGATGTCAGAATCTGATAAATGCAAAACATGTACTCTATCTTATCCCTGGTCTCTCACCCTTACTTCTAAGAAAAAATCTTACTAGAAAATTAAACTAATAGTTTAATTAAATATAATAAGATATAACAGCAAGAGTTTCTCAGTTGATGTAACTGAAAATAAAGTATATCAAGAAGGGGCTGGAGTGATAGCACAGTGGGTAGGGCATTTGCCTTGCACGTGGCCGACCCGGGTTCGATTCCCAGCATCCCATACGGTCCTCTGAGCACTGCCAGGAGTAATTCCTGAGTGAATGAGCCAGGAGTAACCCCTGTGCACCACGGAGTGTGACCCAAAAAGCAAAAACAAAAAGTATATCATGTAAAGGGCAGACTTCCATTTGGAAAAGACCAAAGATCATCGACTTACACCATGCAGATAAATGCAGTAGTAGAGATGGACTGAAGAATTTTGAGTCTACCATATCTCTGCATTAAAGCTTTAGATAAAGTGGACAGAAAACAACTCTGGCTCACAGAGATGTTAAATTGATAAATGAAGTACAATTCCCCTACAGTGTTCAGCAAATACTTGAATGCTGAAGTTATGTTTGATTTGAATTGCTGCTAAAATGTCTGTTTTCACCTGACCCAGTAATTTACATGTGATCCGGGCACAATCCTAAATTGTTTTCCCAGAAGAGTATCTTTATATAGGCAAAGCTAATTCTGACTGAAATGCAAGACTGCATGAATATTCAATAACTTTAAGATTTAAATAAATGCTATTCCCTACCTCTCTATACATGTCTATAGAGAACTAAACTTGGTTTGTTTCTTGGACATTATTAAATGTTCTAGCTAAAGAAAAAAATTCTCGTTGCTTTTGTATATTTGTTCTAACTTAAAAACAAGTTTTTAAGTGACCTCTAGAGTGAGTTTATTGAAGATACTAGAAATTGGCTAAACATACCTATTCATTTTTACTAGTAGGAATGTGATGTTGGTGGGACAATGTTTCCAAAGAAAGACCTTCCTCAGTCCCTACCTAATTAAAAAATATCCTTTAGCATTTTCTCTAGTCTTTAGTAGGTCAAAATCAGTAGAGTAATAATTACAGTGGATAATAAAAAGTGGATTTCTACTCTTTCTTTTAAAAACAACAGAACTCATTGGGAAACTTTTAACTGCTGCTGATGAGTGAGTTGGGCTCAGCACTCAGCTCCTGTGACTAATTGTATCAATTTGTAAAAAAGCATGTAACGTATTCCCTGGGGTAAACTAATAGTTGTGCCAGTAACATGTAGCGGTTTCCTCTCATTTTCCTGGCATTATCTAGTTTAAAAACTTTCAAATTATTGATAGGTGAGTTGACATCTTAAGTATCCCTGAAAGAAGCATCCTGTAGGTATTTAGTCTTCCCTCTTTGATACTGGGCAAGTGTCTTCTCTTCTGTGAGAATTAATGTCTTAATCTTCTGAAAATGCAACATCAGAGGCTGAGTGAGATTTTTCTCTGTTGATCTATTATCATCAGTAAGACTCCAAATGAGAATGTATCCCAAATTCAAATTCTAGAATTGAAGCTTTGAGAGATGACTCTCTCCTTGAAGAATTTGCAAGACTCTGACTTGAGATGGATTTATTTCAACAGTCCTGATATTACTACTCTACTATCCCTCACCTCCTGCTGCTATAAGAAAATGGAGAAAATGTCATTTTAGGGCAGTGAAGCATTCACTGTCACTGTCACTGTCCTCCCGTTGTTCATCCATTTGCTCAAGCGGGCCCAGTAATGTCTCCGTTGTGAGACTTGTTACTGTGTTTGGCATATCAAATACGTCACAGGTAGCTTGCCAGGCTTTGCCATGCAGGCGAGATACTCTCTGTAGCTTGCTGGGCTCTCCGAGAGGGGCAGAGGAATTGAACTCTGCTCAGCCTGACCGGTCATGTGCAAGGCAAATGCCTCACCGCTGTGCTATCATTTTTTAAATGATCTTTGTTTAAAGCAAGAAGGAAATTGTTGAAAAGTGCTAAAAAGGCATGGTCTTTAATTTTTTATAAAGATCCTAAGAAACATTAAATAATGGTTTGGGGGCTTGCCACAACTCAACACTTAGGATACTTCTCCTTTGCAACACCACATAACAAATAAAATATCCTGTTGTCTTTATAGTATAGAGGCAAAAGAAAGGATACCCTTTAAGTATTGAGAGAAGATGAGAAAAAAATAATCTTTCACATTTCTTATTGATGATATTCAAATCTTCATGAAGATTGAAGTTGTAATTTGATGTACCTCGTTTTTACACGTTAAAAAATTTATTTCTTTTTATTTTTTCAACTATTTAAAAATGCAAAATATTTTTAAGCTTTGGGGCCTTAAAGAAATAGGAAGGATGTTAGATTTGGCTTTGAAGTTGAAGGGTTGAAATTTGTTGACTCTACTGTAGCTCATGATATAAAGTCTGATGAATCCTAAGAAGCCATTAAATGCATGCATTTAAATAAAAATAATACAAGCTGCTGCAAAGTTCTTTATAACTGATTCAAAATACTTAAAAATAAAATTATTATTTTTATTTGATTTTGAAACATCTTTTTCTTGGTCTTTTTTTGGGGGGCGGCGTGGGGGTCGGGCATACCCTCCTATGCTCAAGGGACTAGGATATGCCAGGGATCAAACCCGGGCTTTTCTCATATGCTCCAACCCTTTGTGTTTCACTTTCAAACATCTTGGCATTTAATTGGATTTCAGTTTTCCCTAAGCCTCGTTTTGTACAAGAGTCATGGCTGCAGAATGTAGTTCTCTTGTGTTTCCGTTTTGCTCATTAAAACAGAAGAATTAGAGGACTCAAGTTGCAATTACATGTAAATGCTAGATGAGTTGTAAGGTGAAGAATATGAAATACGTAAGGGAGGTCACAGAAGTCACTCTACTATCTGCAGGCATGTTTAAAGTAGAATGCTTTGAATTATTACATTAATAATGTTAAAGTTTCTCATTAGCAAGAAGCACAGTGGAAAGCATTTTAAAACAAGGAGCTTTAGAATCTCAAGTTATAATCACACTGTTTGCAAGTGTGTGTGTGATTACCATCCCCGTGTAAAAAATTTTTTAATGGTTAGCAGAAGTTACCATAAATTGCAAAACTTCCCTATTTGGTGTTAACCTTCAAAATTTGCCTGGTGTTGAAGGGAGCCCTCTGCTGTTTGTCATATTTATTACGGTAAAATTTGATTTATATTGTATTGTGCCCTTCCTTGAACCTAGTTAGGTTTTTAATGTTTCTGTTATGATTATACATTTCACATAACAAAGAAAACATAAATTTCATGATGCCATCTGGCACAGTTAATAATCCATCAACTCTGCCCTTTTTGAACTATTTCATAGCATTGGAACATCTGGTGGTTTCCAATTTTCATGTTAGAGTCAGGTTTTGACCTCTATTTCACTTTCAAATGAGTCTCTTTGGCAGAATAACTCTACTTAACCAATTAGCTTCACTGATCACATCCTTTACAGTGAACATGAGGTTTTAAACCTAATGCTTTAGAGGGTAATTCTACATTTTTCAGCAGAAGATATTATTCTACCTTGCTCCTCTATTATCCTTTGTTAGATTCTCCCTTCACTCACTGTGAAAGCTCCTTGCATCCTATGCTTGGACCCTTTATTTACTTATATTTTTGACATGTCTACAGTTGTTGCATCTAAGGTCTCATCTATTCTCAGAATCAGAATCACTATAATTAAACTTGAACTCCGGAGAAGAACAGGACATGAGTATTTACTGGGTATCTGTGCATGAGTACAATTATGTGTTATATATAAGAAAAGTATACTATATTTTGTTGCTAGATAAATTCATGGGCTGGAGTGATAGCACAGAGGGTAGGGCGTTTGCCTTGCACATGACTGAACGGGCTTCGATTCCTCCATCCCTCTTGCAGAGCCTGGCAAGCTACCGAGAGTATCCTGCCTGCACAGCAGAGCCTGGCAAGCTCCCTGTGGCATATTTGATATGCCAAAACCAGTAATAACAAGTCTCACAATGGAAACGTTACTGGTACCTGCTCGAGCAAATCAATGAACAATGGGAGGACAGTGCTACAGATAAATACATACACATCTATGTTAAATATGCATGTTTACTTTATATTCTTTTGCTAGATGAGGCTTTCTTCATTCCCTGGAACTCAACTACTGGGAAGAAATTACTGCAGATTATATGATTTGGAATTTACTGCTGCTTATTTTGTTATTTTTAAATACCTACTACCCATAGCACAGTGGTAGGGTGTTTGCCTTGCACATGGCCGACCCAGGTTCGATTCCTACACCCCTTTCGGAAAGCCCAGCAAGCTACCGAAAGTATCTCACCCGCAGGGCAAAGACTGGCAACCTCCCCATCATGTACTCAATATGCCAAATACAGTAACAACAAGTCTCACAATGGAGATGTTACTGGGCCCACTTGAGCAACTCAGTGAACAACACTGTAGCACAGGAGGACAGTGCTACAGTGCTACTACCATTTAAAGACCTTGTCACTTTATATCACAGTATCAATTTTTTAGCATGTAAGTTTTTTGTCTAAGTTCAGCATTTTCCTTCTATCTCCTTTACACATTCTCACACCATATTCTTACCATTCCCTCTCCTGTGAAAATCGATGCTCCTTTTCTGCTGCTTAAATTTTCATGGCATTGATCCCTGATGGTGGGGGAAGGGAAAAAAGTTAAGTTTTACATGTTTAACTGTAATGTTCAAATTCCTTCAAATTTGGGGTTTTACCTTTTGCTTGAGGCCCGATTTGCTTGAGTGGGCCCAGTAACGTCTCCATCGGAGACTTTGTTGTTACTGTGTTTGGCATATGGAATACGTCATGGGGAGCTTGCCAGGCTCTGCCGTGCGGGCGAGATACTCTCGGTAGCTTGCCGGGCTCTCTGAGAGGGGCGGAGGAATCGAACTCGGGTCGGCCGTATTGGCTGCCTGCAAGGCAAACGCCCTACTGCTGTGCTATCGCTCCAGCTCTTTTAACTTTTATTATTTTTTTATTTTTATTTTTATTTTTTGCTTTTTGGGTCACACCCGGCTATGTACAGGGGTTACTCCTGGCTCATGCACTCAGGAATCACTCCTGGTGGTGCTCGGGGGACCATATGGGATGCTGGGAATTGAACCCGGGTCAGCTGCGTGCAAGGCAAGTGCCCTACCCATTGTGCTACTACTCCAGCACCTGGGGTTTTACCTTTTAACTTAACATCTTGTTCCTGACAAGGTTAAGCTGTCTAGGCCAGTCTTCTCTTGCCGCATCTTCTTCCCTGCACCAGCTCTTACATTTCTACCTGAAGGTTTTCTCACTAAGCTCCTATGAAATGTGTTTTTCCTCTTTGCTGGCCAACATTGAACCCCCACTTGAAATATGAACATTTCTATAAAATATTTTCTAATAATGAGCCAGCTCGAGACAATCTTTTTATAAAAACTGTTATGCATTTATGATTAGTTCCATGTATTACAATCTTTTGTTGTATTTAATTTGATGCTAGTGTATTGTCTCTGAGGTATTCTTAATTGTTCCTTTAATATATCTTGTCTCACTACCTGGCTGTGTAATTCTTAGGATAGGAAAATGGTCTGGCACTGGAAAGATGAATCAAAGGACTAGACTGTGTGTTTTGCATGCAGAAATCCCAAATTGATAACTGGCACTGCATGGTCCCCTAAGACTGCTGGCTAACCTAGGTCCTATACCCCAGAACCACCCTGAGAATGACTCCTGAACATGGGGCTGAGAATACTCCCATAACAAACCTACCACGACCCCCCCCCCAAAAAAAAGCATATAGTATAGTACTTTCTTTTCTTTTTTCTTTTTGGGTTACACCCAGCCAAGCACAGGGGTTACTTTTGGCTCTACACTCAGGAATTACTCCTGGAGGTACTCAGGGAACCATATGGCATGCTGGGAATCGAGCTTGGGTCTACTGCATGCAAGGCAAACAAACACCCTACCCATCATACTATCACTCCAGCCCCTAGTGTAGTATTTTCTAATGGAGCTAATCACTTAAACTTAAAGAAATTCATTTACTTGTTTCATAAAATGAAGATGATAATCTATCTCATTTTCATACTTGAAGCTAAAATGAAATAATGTGGAGAAAACTTCAAAGCTTTCTAACTCGTTTTTGAGTCCTACCATAATAGATACATAGTCCCGTCTCCCATTTTCCCAAAGATATCACCAAATAAAGTGTTACAGAATTTCTTTCTGAGGGAAGAGCGAATCACCAAAGTACAGCTCTCGTGAGGAAAGGACATTATTTTTGAAGTTACATCAGCTATTTCTGAAAGCATATCAGATCTTCCAAAGTAGACTGAAGTTAGTGTTCTTAAATCAGCTCCACATACCTCTCATCTGTAGATTTAGGTATTTATGTCCATTCATACAACAACTCTTAAAATGTTAGTATGTATTTAACTTTAGCAATCTAGGTCAAGAGGCACTAGTAGGGTCAGAGAGATTGTACAGGGGTTAAAGCACTTGCTTTGAACCCTATAGATCTTAGTTTGAATCCCTGGCACATATATGGTCTTCTGAGTACTGCGGGAGGGGAAGGGGGGGGGAGGATGTCACTCTTGAATACAGAAATACGATCCAGAAATAACCCTGAACACAGCCAGAAGTCACCCACCTTTCATTCTAAAACAACAACAAAGAACCAACAAAATATACTAACAAGTATACAAAAATTATTCTCTAATGGTGATCAAAGACATTCCAATTATTTAAATCAGTACTTATCTTTCTAGACCTCTCTGTATAATTCATTACTTGCTTAATAACATCTACTTAATAGAATTGTAAAATAAATTTTGAAGGAGAAATATTGCCAATAAAAATTCACAAAATAAAGCAAATATGTTTATGTTACAGTAGAAGAAAATATTATATGGTAATATTATAATGGTTATATCAATAATTTCATAAACAAGTATCAGGAAGACAACTTAAAGAGCTGAAATGCATGCTGGAGTCCTGAGTTTGATCCCTGCACTGCATAGTCTCCAAACTACTGTGGGGAGTAGCAACTGAGTGCTAATGTGGTCTCAAAAACACTCCTCTAAATTTCAAAAACAAAATGGAAAGACAAATAAAAACTTGGAATATATTTGTTATGTATGAGACGATCGGAAACTCTTGAGCTCATTCGCCAATGTGGATTGCCTCAGGCAATCCCAAGCGAACATCCAAGCTCACAAAGCTGTGCAGAGAAGCGATACAGGAAGACCTCAAAGAGAGAAGAGCAGCAGTGTTGTCTGATGTGGCAGAAGCCAGGAAAAGTATTCACAACACCCGACTGTCCTTCACCAACTATAAAACCAAAATGACTACCCTCTGACACCCTGATGAATCTATCACATCTTCCAGAAGGGCAGTGGAAAAGGTTATCCATGACTTCTACTAGGATCTCTTCAATAGCCATGTCCACCTGCCCACATACCAAATTCCACAGGATGGATATATCGTTCCCAGCATTCTCCCTTCCAAAATCTGACATGTCAGTTTGTTGCTAAAGAAGCGTACAGCACACGGTCCAGACAAAATCAGACCTGAACACCTAAAGAATCTGCTGTAAGTACTCGTCAATACACTGGCTCGGCTATTCACATGCTACCTGTCTGAATGCAAGGTTCCATCCCAATGGAAAACCAGCAGGACTGTACTACTGTACAAGAAGGGAGACATCCACGACATCAGCAACTATCACCCTATCTGCCTGTTGTCTGTCATCTACAAGTGATTCACTTGAGTCATCCCAAATAGGATTGGCAGAACACTAGATTAAGGACAACCATGCTAGCCAGCCAGGTTCCGAAAAGGATTCAGCATCATCAACCATATCCACACAGTGAGCAAGCTCATTGAAGTTTCATGAGAGTTCAAGATGCCTCTCTGTCTAATGTTCATTGATTTAAAGAAGGCCTTTGATTCTGTTGAGACTGACGCGCTCATCAAAGCCCTAGCCAAACAGGGCATTCAAACTCAATACATTAGGATCCTCCATGAGCTGTATTACGGATTCACTACCAGGATCTCACCATTCTACAAGGAAGTGATAATCCATGTCAAGAGAGGGGTTCAGCAGGGTGATACCATTTCACCGAAACTTTTCAGTGCCAGCCTCGAGAACATCATGTGACAACTGGAATGGGAAGGAATCAAAGTGAAGATAAACTGTCAGCAACTATACCACCTCCACTTCACTGACAACATTGTTCTAATAACACCAAATATCAGCCAAGCAGCACGAATGCTGGCCGACTTTGACCATGAGTGTGAAAAGGTCGGACTACAGCTGAATCTCATGAAGACAATGTTCATGAGAAATGGACTAGTTCCTGATGTTCCATTTGCCCTCAACCGAATGAACACCTCCGAATGCAGCAGTTATATGTACCTAGGTCAAGAACTCAACATGACAAACGACCTGGCATCTGAACTGCTCAGAAGGAAAAGAGCGGCATGGAATTCCTTCAAAAGCATCAAAGAAGTGGTTAAAAGGACAAAGAACCTCCGGCTCCGGGTATATCTTTCCTACTCCACCGTTCTTCCTATATGAACATATGCCCCAGAGACCTGGGCCCTACGAAAACAGGATGAGAATGCTATTTAGGTATTCCCAAAGAGGAATTGAAAGAACTATGCTTGGAATATCACGTTTCACTCAAGTGAGACAAGGAATCCAGAGTTCCAACCTCTGTTGACGATCAAGAATCGGGGACACTGTCTTTTTTGCCAAGGCATTGAAAATCAGATAGGCCAGACATGTAATGCGATCTAGAGACCACCGCTGGACTAGAGCTGTTACCAACTGGATTCCACAGGACATTAAAAGAATGCATGACCAGTGATACAAGTGATGAGACAATCATATTAATATTCCTCATATTAAAGCTTCTTAGTATACTTAGTATACTACATGGAAACATAAATACTTGATCACTTCATCATTTGACATCCTGTTACTCATTGATTTGCTCAAGCGGGTGCCAATAATGTCTCCATTTGTCCCTGTCAAGTGCTAGTGTAGTCAAATGGTGTCTGCTCATTCTAGGAACACAAAGAGCCTCAAACCGATCGTTCAGGGTCTTGACGAAGAAGTCTGACCATCTCTTAAGTGGGCAGTCACATGATCTTTTGATGTCCCGTGGAATCCAGTAGGCAATGGCTTTAGTCCAGTGTTCGTCTCTAAATCTCATTACGTGTCCAGCCCATCTGATTTTTGATGCCTTGGCAAACGAGACAGCACCCCTGATCCTTGATCATCAACAGAGGTCAGAACTCCGAATTCTTTCTCTCACATGAGTGAAGCGTGATACTCCAAGCATAGCTCTTTTGATTCCTCTTTGGAAGATTTGAATAGCGTTCTCATCCTGTTTTCATAGGGCCCAGGTCTCTGAGGTGTATGTTGATGCAGGAAGAACAGTGAAATCAAAGAGATGTGCCTGGAGCCGGAGGTTCTTTGTCCTCTTAACTATTTCATGAATGCTCTTGAAGGTCTTCCATGCCGCTCCCATCCTCCTGCGCAACTCAGGTGTCAGGTCATTTGTCATGTCGACTTCTCCACCTAGGTACACATAACTCTTGCATTCAGAGATGTTTGTTCAGTTGAGAGTGAATGGAACATCAGGAACGAGATGATTTCTCATATACATTGTCATCGTGAGATTCAGCTGTAGTCTGACCTTTCCACACCCATGGTCAAAGTTGGCCAACATTCATGCCGCTTGGCTAATGTTTGGTGTTATTAGAATGATGTCATCAGCAAAGAGGAGGTGGTGTAGTTGCCGACCATCTATCTTCACTCTCATTCCTTCCCATTGTAGTCATCACATGATGTTCTCAAGGGTGGCATTGATGAGTTTTGCTGAAATAGCATTGCCCTGCCGAACCCCTCTCTTGACATGGATGATCACTTCTTTGTAGAACTTCTCCAACTCCTTATAGAACTTCTCAATTTCTCCTTCATCATAATTGGATGTTGGTGCATAGACAATGAAGATAGAAACTGCCGGAAGTGAGCCACATGTATTCAAGTTTAATAGTCCAACTTGGGTTGTTAGGCATTTGAATGAATCAATGCTCATGGCCAAGTTTGTGTTGAAAAGGACACTGACACCACCGACACCTCTTTTGCTGCATGTTCTGAGGAACACTTCTTCTCCATGTGATTTATATGATGCGTGATGTGATTGATGCCTTCTGGTCTCAGTCAGACCAATGATGTCGCACTTTATCTTTCGCACTTGCATCATCAGGTCCTCAATGAATGCATCTGATGCCAGATTACGTGCATTGAAAGTACGGTCATTTTTGTCCTTTTTTTTTTGGCAGCCTAGTTTGTCCTTGAGATTTTATCAGCCTCTCTTTCCTCATCCTTCTTAACGCTGCCATATTGGTGGCTCTTTCAGGGTCAGGGGAATGTGATCCTTTGTATTTACTGGTTTGGGCATATTGAGTACGCCAAAGATAGCTTGCGAGGCTCTGTTGTGCAGGTGGGATACTCTCGGTAGCTTGCCAATCTCTCCAAGAGGGTACCTCCACTAACCAGGCGCCACCACGCTCCAGGATGCTTTCTGGACCATGTGGTGCTTCGTGGTCGCGTGACACAATATAAGATACTTAATACCCATCTTCCAAGATTACTGCACCATATTTTATAGGGTTCAAGTGTGGTTTGAACGATGGGAACATAATTACTACAATAGAAAAATGGACAGATGTAACATCATGTAAATTACATAGAGAAAATTCGTATATATGTTTAATGTTTAGCCTTGATAACAAAGTCAGTGGCCAGACTTCGTTTTCATGTTTTTCCTTTTGAAACATTTCAGAAACATATTAAGCTTGTCTTGAATTGATTCTATGAGAAATTGGTTTAATGAGAAATTCTGATTAACATGCTTGGAGATCTTTTAGTTGAACCCAAATTGTGGGTTGTTCTCCCCACTCTTGCTTGGGTGTGTTTGTTGTGCACCAGCTTTCATGTTTTCAAAAATGTAACAGGGCATGTGTGCCTAACATCAATTCTAAAGCTTGTACTAGCTTGAAAAGTTGTGTTTACATCAAATTATGTCATCAGTACAGTGTATTGCTTACCAAATAAAAGGATAAAATCTGCAAAAGACAGACAAAATCATAGCAGGTCTTATTGAAAGAATGAGTGACGAGTTATTTAAGAAGGTGAAGAACAAAAATCATACATTTCCATCTTAATATTGCTTTGTGTCAGTATTGTAGATTTGTATCCTTGGTTCAAGGTTACTGATCTTTCAGTGATACATTAACTTCCCTGTGATACATAAGCTGCCAGACATAAAAGTCAGATGCTGTGTTACCAAGAGCTTTTTTCTGACATTGAACAATCTCTTTTCCCCACACTGGGTTAAAATTTTCCCATTGGAGCATGTATCTAAAAAAAAAATCTTTGTTTTTTATAAAGAATAATTGCAAATGGAACCAACTGTAAAGATCCTACAGATGTTCTTGTGCACCAGGTAACATGATTGAATATAACATGCCAGGCACTTCATATACACAATTTATTTAACTTAATGAAATCTCTGAGGGAGAGGATAAGCCTTTTTGGTGGTTGCTTTGCATTTACAAGAGAAAACTACAGACTGTGCCTCATATTAAATGCTTTGATTTAGAAGAGGCCTGCTCTTAATTGATTTCAAGTCTGCCTGACTCCAGAATTCATGTTTTTTTCATATTACTTTATTCTTACCAAAAAACAAACAGCCACAATTTGTTTTCCTCATGGACCACACTGACAGCGATAATATGATGGTTCTGGGCTTGGTGCTAATGTGACTATACAGGGTCAGGATATGAATCTTCAAATTTTTTAAATTAAAAAAAAAGTTAAAATTTTTTTAGGGCCAATCCCCATGGTGTTGGGAGAAGGAACAGGGCCACACCCAACAATCCTTAGCCTATCAGTCTGGGGGGACTTCTGCCAGTGCTAGGTAAGATATCCTTAGTTCTGAGGAGTGAATTTAGGGCCTGCACAGGTCAAGCATGTATTCTACAACTTGAGCTATCTCTCAGTCCTATATTTTATTAAAAAATAATAGTCCTATATAATAATAAATTTTCCTATACATTATTTTTAAATTTCCTAGTCTTATACATTATTATCGAATACACAATGGATAGCTTGCCAGGCTCTTCCGTGTGGGCGGAATACTCTCGGTAGCTTGCCAGTCTTTCCGAGAGGGATAGAGGTTTTTGGGGTGACCTCTAATCACCCTTGTAGGTGTTACCATATTTGAACCCTATCAAATACGGTACGACAATTCCAGAAGATGGGTATTTAGTGTCTTATGATGTGTCGCGCGGCCGCTTCACGGCTGCGCGGGTCCGGAAAGCATCCTGAAGTGTGGTGATGGCTGGGTAGTGGAAGTAGTGTCCAAATTCGATATGCCAAAACCAGTAACTACAACTGGTCTCAGTCACCTGACCCTGAAGGCTTCACTGACATGGCAGCACTGAGAAGGATGAGAAAGGAGAGGCTGACAAAATCTCAAGACCGACCTAGGCTGCCACAACGAAGGAAGACAAAAATGATCGTCTGTACTTTCAATGCACGTACGCTAGCATCAGATGCATCCATCGAGGACCTGATGGTACAAGCGCGAATGATCAAGTACGACGTCATTGGTCTGACCGAGACAAGAAGGCACGAATCTCACCATGCCATTTTCGACACTGGAGAAGAATTGTTCCTCGGAACATGCGATAAAAGAGGTGTTGGAGGCGTCGGTGTCCTTGTCAACACAAACTTGGCCAAGAGCATCGATTCATTCGAATGCCTAACAACCCGAATCGGAAGTTTACATTTGAATAGATGTGGCTCACTGCCTGCAGTTTCTATCTTCGTTGTCTACGCACCAACATCTCATTATGATGAAAGAGAAATCGAGAAGTTCTACATGGAGCTAGAGAAGTTCTATAAAGAAGACCACACCTTCTACAAGATCATTGTGGGTGATTTTAATGCCAAGATAGGACCGAGAAGATCAGCTGAAGAACTTCACATCGGGACCCATGGCTTGGAATGGAATGAACAGGGTGAGAGACTGTCTGAGTTCATCATGTCGACCAAGACCATTCATGGTAACTCACAGTTCAAGAAGGCAGAATCTAAACGATGGACATGGGAGTCTCCTGGTAGACGATTCCACAACGAAATAGACCACATCATATTCAATCGACGGTTTTGCCTGACTGATGTCGCTGTTGTCCCAAAATTTCGAACGGGATCGGACCACCGTCTCCTTCGTGCAAAATTCTACTTCACAGAGCGGGGAGAAAGGGCTGAAAAGTTCAAAAAGAGAACTCCCAGAACGACCACCAACTGGGAACTCTTTGGTACTATTGCGGCAACATGGGAAGATGCCATTGTTGACAACATTGACGAGGAATACGATCGACTGGTTCAGCACCTCCATGAATGTGCGAGGAACTCCAAGAGAGAGATAGCCACAAAAAATCGCCTATCTTTGAAAACTCTTGAGCTAATTCGCCAGCATGGTTTGGTGCATGCCTCAGGCAACCGCAAGCTAACGTCCGAGCTCGCAAAGCAGTGCAGAGATGCGATCAAGGAAGACCTCAAAGAGAGAAGAGCAGAAGTACTGGTAGATGCAGCAGAAGCCGGGAAAAGTATTCGTAACGCCCGCCTGTCCTTCGCCAACTACAAGACCAAGATGACTGCCCTCCGACGTCCTGATGGATCCATCACATCCTCCAGAACGGCAATGGAGAAGATTATCCATGACTTCTACTCAAATCTCTTCGATAGCCATGTCCACTTGCCGACATACCAAATTCCACAGGATGGATATGACGTTCCCAACATTCTCCCTTCCGAAATCCGACACGCCATTTCGTCGGTAAAGAAACAAACAGCACCCGGCCCAGACAAGGTCAGACCTGAACACCTGAAGAACCTGCCGTCAGTACTCATCAATACACTGGCTCGGCTCTTCACTCGCTACCTGTCTGAATGCAAGGTTCCGTCCCAATGGAAAACCAGCAGGACCGTACTACTGTTCAAGAAGGGAGACATCCATGACATTGGCAACTATCGCCCGATCTGCCTATTGTCTGTCATCTACAAGTTGTTCACTCGAGTCATCCTAAATAGGATTGGCAGAACACTAGATGAAGGACAACCATGCGAGCAAGCCGGGTTCCGCAAAGGATTCAGCACCATCGACCATATCCACACGATAACCAAGCTCATTGAGGTTTCTCGGGAGTTCAAGATGCCGCTCTGTTTAACGTTCATTGATTTAAAGAAGGCCTTTGATTCTGTTGAGACGGAAACGGTCACTGAAGCCCTAGGCAATCAGGGCATTCAAGCCCAATACATCAGGATCCTCTGTGAGCTGTATTGCAGATTCACTACCAGGATCTCACCATTCTACAAGGAAGTGATCGTTGATGTCAAGAGAGGGGTGCGGCAGGGTGATACCATTTCACTGAAACTCTTCAGTGCCACCCTCGAGAACATCATGCGACGACTGGAATGGGAAGGAATGGGAGTGAAGATAGATCGTCGGCAACTACACCACCTCTGCTTTGCTGATGACATTGTTTTAATAACACCAAACATCAGCCAAGCGGCACAAATGCTGGCTGACTTTGACCGTGAGTGTGGAAAGGTAGGACTACAGCTGAATCTTACGAAGACAATGTTTATGAGAAACAGCCTTGTTCCTGACGCCCCATTCGCTCTCAACGGAACGACCATCTCCGAATGCAACAGCTATGTGTACCTAGGTCGAGAGGTCAACATGACAAATGACCTGGCACCCGAGCTGCGCAGGAGGAAGAGAGCGGCTTGGAACGCCTTCAAGAACGTTGAAGAAATAGCTAAGAGGACGAAGAACCTCCGGCTCTGGGCACATCTCTTTGACTCCACTGTTCTTCCTGCATTAACATATGCCTCAGAGACCTGGGCCCTACACAAACAAGATGAGAACGCTATTCAGGTCTCCCAAAGAAGAATAGAAAGAGCTATGCTTGGAATATCACGTTTCACTCAAATGAGAGAAAGAATCCGGAGTTCTGATATCCGTCGACGATCAAGAATTAGGGACGCTGTCTCATTTGCCAAGGTGTCGAAAATCAGATGGGCTGGTCACGTAATGAGATTTAAAGACGACCGCTGGACTAGAGCTGTTACCGACTGGATTCCACGGGATGTCAAAAGACGCGTGGCCGCCCACCTACCAGATGGTCAGACTTCTTCGTCAAGATCATGAACGATCGATTTGAGGCTCTTCATGTTCCCGGAGCGAACAGATGCCATTGGGCTACACTAGCACGCGACAGGGACAAATGGAGACGTTACTGGCGCCCGCTCGAGCAACTCGACGACTAATGGGAAGTTAAGTGATTAAGTGATTATACATTATTATACCTTTACTTACATCTACAGCTTTTATACATTGTTCATACCAAAATTAACACCAGGTTGATAATGTTTCCTTAGGGGTCACTGGTTTCTTTCCTGCTAAGGTGCTTTGGAATTCGGCAATTGTTTCTGTTAATAATTTTTGACTCTTTTATCAGTCCCTAGAGAATGATCCACCAATTAGCTGTTGGAAGCATCTGCAAGTTCTAATAAATTAAGAGAAAGTTGAGAAACTCCCATCCTCAAATAAGAAATAGAAATTTTTTTTCTGATGCCACAGTTTTATATTTTGGCCTCCCAGGCAAGGGCTAGGGAGTTTTAGGGGTTCTACTTGTGACTCCTGGCCCCTTGGGCCTGAATTTCAATGCAGAGGACTGGGGATATGGTGGTGATTGGAGCCTGTGATGCTGGGAATTGCCCAGGACTACACTGATGGTTTTCAGGGTCTCCAAGGTGAAACCTGGTGATGATGAGGGGTCCATTGTGATACCAGAAGATCAAACCAGGGTTGTGGCTTTATGGAAGACATGTGTTGTAACTCTGTACCACTCTTTGGCTCCTGGCATTATTTTAAAAAAATTGAATCACTATGAGATACATAGTTACAAAGTTGCTCATGAGTGGGTTTCAGTCATAAGATGCTCCAATATCTATCCCTTCTTGAGTGTACATTTCTCATCACTAAGGTCCCCAGTTTCCCTCCTGCCACCACCCCATATCCCACTCCTGCCAGCCTGCCTCTATGGCAGGCACTTTTCTTCCTCTCTCTCTCTCTCTCTCTCTCTCTCTCTCTCTCTCTCTCTCTCCACTTCTGAGCATTATGATTTGTAATACAGGTACTTACAGGTTATTATATATCTATCTAAATCTATCTATTCTATCTATCTATCTATCTATCTATCTAATCTATAGCCCTTTACCTGCTCTCAGGGCAGTGGAATTTTTAAAACAAGTGATGGTAACAGAAAATGGGAAACTTATAGTTTATTATGCAAATGTCAACTCAGATATTTATGTTCTGAACTATCATGGGGCTTTGTGGCAAAATTCTGTTGAAGAACTAATTCAGAAATATTTCTGTATAACAGCCCATCCATGTGCTCCTTAGTGAATGCCTTCATTTGACTTTCTTCTTGGAATATTAGTCTAGAGGCAACATTGTAGGCTGCCTAATCAAGGTCAAATGGGATACAAAGAAATATTTTTTCTTCCTTTCTCAGAGCTGATGATGATGGGGGTAGAGTGATATACCTCTTATACCTCTACTGGGCTCTTCTTTGGCTTTGCTACTTAATCGATTTGTGACCTTAAAAAAGTAGTGGGCAATTTAAATTGTTACTTGTATAATGGCATGTGAAAAAAGCTTAAAATAAAGCTTAAAGCAGCTTGTAAACTTTAAAAATGCTATACACAGAAATAAATGATCTACTTAAAATGAGCAAAATATTCAGTTTCTGGGAGTATACACTAAGGGCCCCAAAACATAATGCAGAAAAAGAATCTGCACTCCTCTGTTCATTGCAGCGCTGTTTACAATAGCCCAAATCTGGACACAAACCAAATGCCTAGGATCAGACACATGGATAAAGAAATTATGGTGCATATACACAATGAAATACTATGTGGTCATTAGGGGAAAAATGAGGTCATAAAATTTGCTGATGCATGGATGGACATGGAGATTATCAAGCTGAGTGAAATGAGTCAGATAGAAAGAAAAGGAGAGACATAGAATGACCACACTCATTTGCAGAATATAAAAAAAATGCAGTAGGAGAATAGTGCCTAAAGACAATAGAAATGAGGGCCAGGATTTCTTTTCCTTAGTAGGAAGCTAAGCATATAATATATATATCAATATATAGCATATAATGGGGAAAGGGCAGTTAGGTCAGAGAAGGGACCACTATAACAATGATAGTGGGAAATGATTACCCTGGACAAGAATTGATTGCTGTATGAATTTAAAATGATAATACATTGTACCCTTTTATGCAAACCACTGAGCATTAAAGGAAAAAAGAAAAGAAAGAGGCTGGGGGCAGGGGCAGGAGAAAATTTGGGGCATTAGTGAAGGGAAGTGTGGTCACTGACAAAGAGATTAGTGCTTGAAACTGTATGACTGAAATGTAATTATGAAGAACTTTGTAATTTTGTTTCTCACAGTGATTTAATAAATTTTTAAAAAATTAAAAAGAAAATGAGCAAAGAGCTGATTGACACTTCTCCAGAGGATGCATACATGTGGTCAATAATCTTATGAGAAGAAGTACAATATTATTAGTTACCAAAACCACAGTACACTACCAAGTCACACCCACTAGGATGATAATTTTAAAAACAGTCAGATGATATGAGTATTATCAAGGATTAGCAAAGATATGGAGAAAAAGAGACCTTCATACCTGGTTAGTGGGAATATAAAATGATGAAGGTCCTTTGTAAAACTCCTTGGTAGTTATTTATTTTTTTTATTTTTAAAGTTTGACGCAGTTACATTCTGTCTAAGTTCTGGTTATATATTCAAGAAAAATAAAAGTTCTTGTCTACACAAAAAAATTGTACACAGAAAGTCAAAGCTCTTTATGATACCCAAACTGAAAACATCTCAAATGTCCAACAGTTGACAAATAAATAACAAGAAGGTAGTATGTTCTTAAAATAGAAAATCATTTGGAAATTTAAAAAGTATTTTAAGTTAATTTAATTTTGCTTATTAGGCCACACCTAGCAATGCTCAGGGATCACTCCTGACTCAGCTTTGTGCTCAGGGATCATTCCTGATGATACTTGGTGAATCACACCAGGTGCCGGGGATTCAACCCAGGTTGGCCACATGTGAGGCAAGGTCCCTTTTAAAAATAATACATGAAGTATTTATACAGACTGTTATATTGATCATCCTTATAAACATGCTAAGAATACTATCATAAAAATTCACAGATATTATTATTCTTTGTATATGAAATGTCCCGAACTGGCAAATTCATAGAAACATCATGTGTGTTGGAGGCTGCCTGTAACTGCAGGGTATTAGGAGAAGTGGGAGAAAACAGCAAATAGTTATGGGAGAGATTTTTGTGGAGAAGGTGATAAAAATGTACTAAAGTTAATTCTGATAATAGTTGAATAACTTGGTGAATATACTAACAGCTGTTGTGCGCTTAAAATGTGTGTGCACTGAATTATATTTCAATAAACTATTATTAATACAGTACAAAATAAGTCATCGTAACAATTTGTTCAATTATTTCTATTTGTCCTTCACTGCAAGCATTGCATTTCATCAGTCTAAAAGCTTCTTGATGACCTACTGACTTTGTAAGAAGCACACCATATTCAGAGTAGGTTTCCTCAAGACCCTGGCACAGACCATTTTGAGTTTAGAATGTGACGAATCCTGGGGTTGAGAAGAAACTCTTTCCTTGCTTTATTCTAACTTTATCCTTTTCCCAATAAAGGAAGAAATTAACATTCCTTAAGTTTTTTTACCTTTTTATAGAAGAATATTGTTCAGGAGTATGTATGTGTATGTAAGCTTATCTATAAACATGTCCTCTCCATCAGAGAATTTTATCTTTACTCTTTACACACACAGAGAGAGACACACTCAGAAAATTGAATCTACATATTCACTGTAGCTCTCTTATGCAGATACAGGATAGAAAATTGAATTTTTTCTTTGTTACTGTGTCTGATGCTTTTTTTGATTATTTGTCTCCCCTCAAGAAAAATGGGGGTAAGGATAATGTTTCCCTCTGGTCCTTAGAATTGAGACAAATGCACACTACAAATTCCTCCTAGGGGACTGGAAAGATCATACAGGGATTAAGGTGCTCATCTCGTGCATAGTCAACCTCAGCTACCACAAATGGTCCGCTGAGCATTTTCTCATGAAAAGTTTTACTTAGATGAAGTAATTCACTTTACATGATGAAGTAATCCTAGCAGCTTGATTTTGCTGCAACAAGTGATAGGAAAATCCAGTGGCTGTTATTATCTGCACTTGACCATAGATAATCACAATTGTGCCCTCCTTTAGGTCAACTTCTTCCATGTTAGTCCATACTTACTGTTCTTTGAGGGGCTTGTTTAATCAGTGGCAAACATCATCAAGAGGACTATGCACATCCAAACCATCAGAGTCAATACTAGCATATAGTGACCCGAACTATAGTAAATAAATGTGAAAAATGAGTTTGCATAGTTGCTGGGTGAAGAGGCAGGAACATTGGTGGAAGGGTGCTGACATTGGTGGTGGGAGTGGAATTGTAACATTGCATGCCTGAAGCTCTGTTGTGAGCAGCTGTGTAAATTATAGTGCCTAAATTTAAAAAAAAAAGAAAGAAAGAAAATCCTTCATGAGGATCCCTTCTCAGTTTCAATTTCTCTAAAATAATTTACCATATTTATGGGTGGAATAAATTAGCTTTATGTTCAGAATTTTCCTGAATCTATTTTGCTTTGTGGGCTTCAAACTTAAAAAGAAATATTCTTTTTAAAAACAAAGCAAAACAATCTGGTCCAAAGTAATTGCTCACCAGATTGTAATACATTTTTATTTCTCTTCTCTCAGTACATTGCCTAATCAGCAAAGATAAGAAACGTTGTGTTCAATTTTGCATTTTGTGGGATTGAAACTGTCACGGCTCAGAAAGTATTTTATGAGTATTTTATTTGTAAGTCAATAAGTGACTTCAAAAACCAAAAAGGTAAACAGAAATACCGACATTTACCTAATGCTTGAGCTGCAAAGACAGCTACTCTAATGCGAGTAAATAGTACAAGGTGTTAGCAAGACGAATATTGAAGTTTTCAGTATTCACAAGATACCTTGAAGGACTTATGGCAAAAGAAAAATTCATAATCAATTTGAATTTTATAGACTTTGACAAAATCAAGAGTGTGGAAAGAAACCTTTTAACTAGAGTGAGCCTAATTGGCTACCTGTCAAAGGGATATAAAGTTGGTGAGTCACTAATCTACTTAAGCTTCTTATTGAGCAGCGAGAGGGGATAACTCTGTGTTCCAGAACTTGGAGATTTTAAAAGGCCTCCCGAATAATCCTTGGAAAAGTATCAATGACGTGTGCTGTGAAGAGAATCATGTAAGGAAAGCACATAAAATGGGGACTGAGACAGGAACTCATATAGTTATGTGAAAAAAAAAGTTATAACTTGCACATAAGTAGGTTAAGAGGAAACTACCTAGACAAGGCTAGAGAGAGATAGCACAGTAGGCAGGACACTTGTCTTGCATGTGGCAGACCTGGGAATCACTGGGTGTGGTCAAAAACCAGAACAAAAAGTAAAATAAAAATGGAAGAAAACTACCAAGACAAATTCTATGAGATAGTAGGCAACTCCTTCAATTTATTTATGTAGTTTGTTTGTTTGTTTGTTTTGGATTCACACTGATGGTGACAGATCAACCTCCTGCTAGGGAAGCACCTTACTCACTGTACTATCTGTCTGATCCTGTCCCCTCCCTGACCCTCCTCCCCCCAATCCAATAGCTTTTTGTACTTTAGGTCATCTTTCTAAAGAGCTCCAACTGTTTGGGCTCATTCAGCTGCAGCCCATGTCCTGAGGCATTACCCATTGTATCATCTCCAGTCTTCCACTGTACCAAGAAGGTGTGGGTGAAATATGGTCCATATATTAAAGTGGAAGGCCTTTGATTCTGTTGAGACGGAAGCGGTCACTGAAGCCCTAGGCAATCAGGGCATTCAAGCTCAATATATCAAGATCCTTCGTGAGCTGTATTGCGGATTCACTACCAGGATCTCACCATTCTACAAAGAAGTAATCATCGATGTCAAGAGAGGGGTTCGGCATGGTGATACCATTTCACCGAAACTCTTCAGTGCCACCCTCGAGAACATCATGCGATGACTGGAATGGGAAGGAATGGGAGTGAAGATAGATCGTCGGCAACTACACCACCTCCGCTTTGCTGATGACATTGTTTTAATAACATCAAACATCAGCCAAGCGGCACAAATGCTGGCTGACTTCGACCGTGAGTGTGGAAAGGTAGGTCTACAGCTGAATCTTAGGAAGACAATGTTTATGAGAAACAGTCTCATTCCTGACGCCCCATTCTCTCTCAACGGAACGACCATCTCCAAATGCAACAGCTATGTGTACCTAGGTCGAGAAGTCAAAATGTCAAATGACCTGGCACCCGAGCTGTGCAGGAGGAAGAGAGCGGCTTGGAATGCCTTCAAGAGCATCAAAGAAATAGCTAAGAAGACGAAGAACCTCCGGCTCTGGGCACATCTCTTTGATTCCACTGTTCTTCCTGCATTAACATATGCCTCAGAGACCTGGGCCCTATGAAAACAGGATGAGAACGCTATTCGGGTCTCCCAAAGAGGAATTGAAAGAGCTATGCTTGGAGTTACCTGCTTCACTCAAATGAGAGAAAGAATCCAGAGTTCCGACATCCGTCGACAATCAAGAATCAGGGATACTGTCTCGTTTGCCAAGGTGTCAAAAATCAGATGGGCTGGTCACGTAAAGAGATTTAAAGACGACCGCAGGACTAGAGCTGTTACCGACTGGATTCCACGGGATGTCAAAAGACCGCATGGCCGCCCACCCAAGATGGTCAGACTTCTTCATCAAGATCATGAACGATCGGTTTGAGGCTCTTCATGTTCCTAGAGCGAACAGACGCCATTGGGCTACACTAGCACGCGACAGGGACAAATGGAGACGTTACTGGCGCCCGCTCGAGCAAGTCGACAGTTAATGGGAAGTCAAGTGATCAAGTGATATTAAAGTGGAAAAGGGCTGAATCTCACAGGCTCACACTTGTGGCTTGCCCAAGGGTGATTTGTGGGGTGTTGGGTGAACTGTAAATGGACACGACTCATAGGCAGTTCAGTCCCTGTCTCTTCCCATTATTATTATTATTTATTTTCATTTTTTGCAGTTGATTGCTGACCTAGTTACTTTTCTGGCATATTGAGGAATTGGAATTTTTAAAAACTCTAACTCTATTCTACATAAACACCTAGATTTGACTGGAGTATCTACTAGTAATCTAGTCTAGTATAATTCCTTTTTCACTCAAGACTCCTCAGTGGACAGGGAAAATTTAAGAAACTAGATGGAAATTAAGACCTGTTGAATAGAAGAGAAACTGCCCGGTTAGTGTGTGAAGACACCACAGTCAATCCACTGGAGTGCCCATTAGCTAATCTAGATGGCAAACTGAGAATTGCAAAGATATTGAAGCCCAGCTGAGTCATGCCTGGTTTTATTTATTTATCACTCCACACATATCTATTTGTCCAAGAATTGGGAATGCAAATAGGAGTGCCCATCTTTTTTATTAATCTTGAGTGTTCATAATATATTAGGGAATATTAACAAAAGTATTGACAGTGGTATGGGATGCTGTCAATAGACACGATGTGAGCTCTGACAGGCACAGAGTTGAGTTGGGACAGCTTTACTGCCAATCTTGGAGACTGAGAACACAGAGGTAGGTAAATGTAGATAACCCTCACCACCATCTGATAATTATAATTCAATAAAATATCTTTAACTTAACCTGAGCATTTGGAGTCACACAGCCTTGGTGTCCGTGTGTTCTTTCTAGAGGAAAAGAATATGTGCAGTATGATGGAAAAGAATATTCCATCATACTGCAGTTTCTTTACAATAGCCAGAAACTGGAAGAAACCTGAATGCCCAAGAACAGATGACTGGTTAAAGAAACTTTGGTACATCTACACAATGGAGTACTATGTAGCTGTTAGAAAAGATGAAGTCATGAAATTTACATACAAGTGGTACAATATGGAAAGTATCATGCTAAGCGAAATGAGTCAGAAAGAGAGGGATAGACATAGAAAGATTGCATTCATCTGGGGGATATAAAGTAACAAAGTATGAGATTAATACCCAAGAATAGCTGAGATCAGCACCAGGAGGATTACTCCATAACTTAGAGGCCAGCCGGGTATCCTAGAGGAAAGGGCAGTTCAGATAGAGAAGGGAGCACCAAATAAAGGATGTTTGGAGGATCCTCCCAGGAGGGGAGATGCATGTCGAAAGTAGACTATGAACTGAACATGTTTGCCACTCAATGCCTCTTTTGCAGACCACAACACCCAAAAGGAGAGAGAGAACACAGGGGATTGCCCTGCCACAGAGACAGGGGGGATGGGGGGATGGGGGTGGGAGGGATATTATCCATGGTGGTGGAAAATGGGCACTGGTGGAGGGATGGGTATCTGATCATTGTATAATTGAAACCAAAGCACAAAAAATTGTAAATCTACAACTGTAAAATAAAATAAAATAAAAATAAAGGGGAAAAAAAAGAATATGTGCTCAAAGGTGAAGTTTTCCTGTCAATTCACACAAGTAACTATCAGGCTTCTCCCTCCCCTGCCCTTCCCTGCCCTCCCCTGCCCTCCCCTCTCCTCCCTTCCCTTCCCTCCCCTTCTCTTCCCTCCTCTCTTCTCTGTCAATCCTGCAGAAATGACCATGTCTGAGTTGTTTACTTTATCAGCACCTGAAGGTTGCTCGTGGTGCCTTCTTGCATGTTTCAAAATGCTCATTTTAAAGAATAAGACTCAGATGAATGATTTTAATCAAAGAAAACAAGCAACAAATGTTAACTATTCACTCCAGGGAGCACAGAATTAGATTCATAGTCTGACTTTTGCTACAACGTGTCTATTCCATCATACTGCAGTTTCTTTGGAAATCAAAAGAGCTAATTTAAAAGATCTTAATTCAGGATTTTATTTTATTTTTTTTAGTAGTGAAACACCATGAGGTACAGTTGTAGACTTACAAATTTTTGTGCTTGGGTTTCGATTATACAATGATCAAATACCCATCCCTCCACTAGTGCCCATTTTCCACTACCACGGATCCCAGTATCCCTCCCACCCCCATCCCCCCATCCCACCCTGCCTCTGTGGCAGGGCATTCCCTTTTGTTATCTCTCTCCTTTTGGGTGTTGTGGTCAATTCAGGATTTTTAAGCTCAGGCAAGGGGTAAGATTTCTGTCACATCTTACACAAGTGACAGAAATGATGTGGACCACAGGATGATCACAGCATGATGGTCAATCTGAGCACCTTTTTGCCCCTATCAGTGACAGGAGACAATTTTTCCCCCAGGAGACTATACTATAAGTCTCATTTTGAAGTCATAGGCAAGTCCCTCCATTTTCTTCTTGGAGGTGCAGAGATCAGTGTGCATTTTTTGCTTTGTTTTGTTTGAATTTTTTGTTTTGTTTTATATTTTGTGTTTTTTTGAACTCTGATTTAAAAGTTCATTTCCTTACACACCAGGAGCTGTGTTTGTAGGTCAAATTCTCAAACATTCAAGAATTTCTCAAACTGTGAAATACTTAACTCTTTGAGGAAATATCCTGTGCCTACGATTTAACTTCTGGCACACTAGGTCTTGAACAGGGCATAGAATACACAGAACAGAGAGAACGGACCTTATCATAGCTGTTATAAGGAGTCATTTTTATTTCTGGCCTGAGTAAAATCTTCTCGAATCTCATCAAGTTGCTTTACCACTTCATCACTACTTTCTTTCACTGTTTCTGCATAGTAAGGCTGATCTGGAGTCTATCAACCTCCTCAGCTCCAGGCTCAGGTGTGTGAATATGGTGGATGAAAAGTCACATGCCACCTGGCAAATCAGGGACATTTAGAACAATTGCTTCCTATCTTGCCCGGTCCTCAGAAGTTGTTGTCAATACTCTCATTTTCAGAGTAGTTGCCCGCTTGGGTTCCAGCAAAGATTTTCCATCAAGGGCTGGGGGATGGCTCAGAGACTAAAAGTGTCTACCTTAAAGTTTGAGGTCATGAGTTCAATAGTTGGTGTTGTCCAGAAACATAGAGCATAGTTTTGCAGCACTGCTGTTGGTGACCTCCAGTACCACAACAGAGTATGTGATTGGGGCATAGCCAGGTGTGTGTGAAGAAGGCAACTAAGAGTGTGCCACCACCAGTGAGCTGTGTAACGGGGGAGAAGGAGGTGGGGAAAGATGAGCATCACCAAGGCCACGTGACACTGGCAGATGTGTAAACACCACACCAACCTCTGGTGAGCACTAGAAGCAGAATGTTCATGAGCACTGCAACTGAGTGTGACCTCCACAACCGAGCCTGCAGTCAAGCAACGGAGTGTGTTCTGTCCCTGGTCATCATAACCATAACAGCAACAAAGAGGAAGTAAGAAGAAAAATCAATCAATCCATCAAATAAAACTGATTTCATTGCCATTACAAAGAGATTTTTCGCATACGCAAAGGCTTCTTTTGACCGCTTTTTAACAGCTTCTTCCTCTGTATAGCAAATAATCTGAGAATCAGGATAGTTGGGTCCCAGTAATGCCTCTCCCAGCCATCTCTTGGATATCTACCAGCTCCCCTCTGTCCACACCATATTTGTTCCGATAATCAGTCTTTCTGCCTAAGAGAAGAGCTTGCTCCTTTTTCAAATTCAAATCCCCTTAAAATCTCATCTAAATCCGTGACTTCCTGACTATTCACAAATTCTATTCCTACCAATTCTTGCATTTTCTTCTGGAATCTCATTCCTACTGGCATTATTCTTTCCTTCTCCACAGGTTCTTTGTTTTAAATAAATAAAAATTTTATTTTTATAAGGTTGTTCATGATTTATTATATTCAATATTCCAATACCAATCCCTTGACTGTTATACTTCCCATTACTATTATTTCCAATTTTTCCAACCACCACTCAGGCCTGCCCCCAAAGCAGGCCCTAAATAATTTATTTTATATTTTTTGCTATGAATAATTCACTAAAAGTGATCAAAAAAGATTTCCTAAGAAGAAAGTGTGTGAAAATGGTTGTATCTCACCCTGGATCAATGAAACCCTTGTATATGAGATTACTAACAAGTTGTTACAGGAATTCTAAAATTTTAAGTGGGATGATATAGCTGATATTAAAAAGTTTGGGGGTAGGTCACAGCCGGCATTGCTCAGGGTTAGACTATATGGGGTGCTGGGGATCCAAACTGGGTTGGCTGCCTGCAAGGCAAACGCCCCACCCACTATTTTATTGCTTCAGCCCCAGGAGTTAAATTTTTAACTGAATGGTGACTTTGGGGTCTGGAAACATCTCTGCAGCTTGTTGGTATCTTTTGAGATTTATTTATGAGTCTCTGGATCATGGCCAGTTAATGAGCTTATGTGGTGCCAGAGGCAATTCACTGGCATGACTGCCAGGCTCCTGGAAGAGCAGGGGGATGGAGGCAAGTCACCCATCCCTGACTCCTGGAAATTTCAGTCACAATACCTGCCTACTTAAGTTTTTTAACAAATTCATTTCTGGATGAGGTTAGGGTGAGCCTGTGGATTCTGGCCATGAGCATGACAGTGATTGGATTACGGATGTTTTCAGCTATGGGGGCTCTATTTGTGCAGGTAGTCTGCTTACTTAGCCTCCTCCAGGGTATCCAGGATATGAAACTCAGCCTGGCTCAGGGTCTGGAGACATCTCTTCTCCACAGGTTCTTAATTGAGCAAATTTGCTATCAACTTATGTGTTTTTACTTAGAAACAATTTCACAACAACAACAACATTAATCTTATGCTGCAAAGAGCTCAGTCTGTGTTTTACTTTATGTTCCTTTAAAGCTGAACAATGAAGATGGCGAACATTCTAAGATCTAAATGTATTAAGGTAGGTCTACCTTGAAAACATCAGATGAAAGGATTTTCATCTCTGTGTCAAGAACAATTTCATTTTTGTCATTGACTCAATGCTTACAAATAGGGAAGATATGCTGAGGCTAATGGCATCTGTGCCTGGTAATATAGAAGAACCATAGTAACATGAGAGTGTGTCCAGATCTTGGCTTTTTGTATGAAGATTAATCGCATTTGGTGGATTTACTTACGCTGACTGAATTATTGAGAGGCAAATCTTTTACCCTCGTCCTGTAGGAAGACAGAGACAGAATTTTGCATCAGTTTGCAGGAAACCCCCACACCAAGACAACCTATGGAAAATGGGCAGCCAATGGTGGGACCGTTTAGCAACTTCTGCAGTCATCTCGGCTTTGTGGTAGAATTTTAGGTGGATGAATGGTTCATTCTGGGCTCAAGGCCAACAGCCGGCCCTGGGGGGAAAATTATTCTTACACCCACAGATGATGCACACACAGACCCTTCAACTCTCTTTCCTGCCCTCAGTCCTGCACATGGAATCCTTCCACCCAAGGCGGCAGTAGGTCCTTTCATTGCTGACTCTGAGCTGCACGAATCAAAGAGCAAAATGAATGTTTTCCTCTGAGAACTGGCACTAAACAGAAGGAAGGAAACGACGACTCCAATTCAAGCATGTTTTAATCTCTGGAGTAGTGGGGACTGGGGAAGGGCAGATTTGGCTGTGGGAAAGTCAGAAATTTTGTCTCCTATCCCAGCAACTGAGATTTTTTTCTTTACACTACCGCCCACTTCTTTTTCTTCTAAAAAACGGTTTGGATGATGAACAATCACTTTCTAAATTCTCAAGTTCAAAAATTGCTCAGTGGAGGAAGAAAGGGAGTTCTGGACTAAACCTCTAATGGCTAAATAAACACTTAAGAACATGCTAAGAAATTTCAAGAGTCACACATGCGACATGCATATATTTCTCTAACTTAATCAAAAGCAACTAATAAAAAAATAATGATTTTGCTTGATATTTTAAATATTTAAAACATTTAACTCATATCTATTAAAATGTTTATTTATAATTGTTTGGCATTCAAAGATACTGATGAGCAGTAAAAAAAGTAAGAAAAAGGCCCTCCCGTTGATCGTCGATTTTGCTCGAGTGGGTCCAGTAATGTCTCCATTGGAGACTTTGTTGTTACTGTGTTTAGCATATCGAATACTCTTGGTAGCTTGCCAGGCTCTCCGAGAGGGGCAGAAGAATCGAACTCGGGTCAGCCATGTTGGCCGCGTGTAAGGCGAATGCCCTACCACTGTGCTATCGTACTGATGAGCAGTAAACAGTATAAAATGATGGCCAGGTTTGATGGGAATTTAGACATGAGGGTATAATCAGACAAATTCAAAATTGGGGGGAGAGGAGTAGAGTGATAGTAAGGTATTTGCCTTGAATACAGTCACCAGGTTCAATCCCTGGCATCCCATATGGGCTCCTGAGTACCACCAAGAGTAATCCTTAAGTGCAGAGTCAAATGTAAACCCTGACATCTCTGAGTATGACTCCCCCCACCCCCCACTCCCGCCCAAAGAAAACAAATCAAGCAATCCAAATGGAAACAATTATATCAGCATAGCAGTGGTTTATCACATTAGTGTCCCCCAAAACTTAAAAGAAAACAACAAGGTGGCAGTTGTGGTAGACACAGCTTGATATTTGATTACAGTTTTTTTTTTCTTTTTGGGTCACACCTAGCGATGCACAGGGGTTACTCCTGGCTCTGCACTCAGGAGTTACTCCGGGCGGTGCTCAGGGGACCATATGGGATGCTGGGAATCAAACCCCAGTCGGCTGCATGCAAGGCAAACACCCTACCTGCTGTGCTATCTCTCCAGCCCCAATATTTGATTATGAAATGATGTGATTGTTTAAAAAAAAACCTCTTCTCTTGAGAACCATTACTATTTAAAACCAAAAAGGCTTGACGTCTCAAGCTTGCATTTTTTAAATCAAGAGGGTGGGGGGCAAAAAAAAAGAGGGCTGGGGGATCTGTGTGTGTGTGTGTGTGTGTGAGAGAGAGAGAGAGAGAGAGAGAGAGAGAGAGAGAGAGAGAGAGAGAGAGCATACCACACCAATCTTAAATTCTAACCTACATAGTGATCTGGAACTCACACTGGAAGAATTATTTTATGCTGTTCAAAACCAGGCTAGCCTTCAATATCAGCACTTACACACCACCAGTTATAAATTCGGCTATTGTGACATGTTCTTAAGATATCTTTTTTGGTGGGGGCATGGAGTCACATGGGTATTGCTGAGAGCATTCAGATCTGTGCTTAAGGATCTCTTTTTATAGTACCAAGGATCTGGCTGGGATTTTCAGCATTCAAGCAAGTGCTTTACTCTCTGTACTTTCTTTCTGGCCTCCCATAAGAAATCTGTAGCAGAGCCAGAAAGAGTTCAGTGGGCAGAGTTTATGCTTTGCATGCTAGAGTCCTGGTTTGATTGTTTGGTTCCTGGACTTCTACGGTCCCCTGAGTACCACCCTGAGCACTGAGTTGGGTACTACACTAGGAGCATTCCCTAGCACTGCTGAATATGGTCTAACCCCCCCGCCCCCAACCACACACACACACACACACAAACACACACACACAAACACACACACACACACACACACATACACACACCCCTCCAATATCCTTAGTATAGCTTTCATACAAGTTTTGGCTGAGAGGAAAACCTTTACTCCCTGAAAAGTTGCTTTATTTATTTAGTTTTTGGTTTTGGGACCATGCTCAAGAGTTCTCAGGGCTTCTTTTTTAATCTCTATGCTCAGGTATCACTCCAGGGTGTGCTCAAGAACTTGCCTGTGGTGCTGGGATGTAACTGGGTCAGCTGTATGCAAGACAAGCGCTTTACACCTTACTATTTTTCCTGAAAAGGTGCCTTATTTATTTTTTAAGTTTTTTTTTAAATTGAATCACCGTGAGATAGACCCTTACAAAGCTGGTCATGATTAGGTTTCAGTCATACAGTGTTCCAACACCCATCCCTCCACTAGTGTACATTTCTCATCACCCCATCCCCACCCCATCCCCTGCCTGTCTCTATGGCAGGGACTTGAAAAGGTGTTTTTTTTTACATATTTATTTATTTATTTATTTATTTTTTATTAGTGAAACACCATGAGGTACAGTTGTAGATTTACAATTTTTTTTGTGCTTGGGTTTCGATTATACAATGATCAAATACCCATCCCTCCACCAGTGCCCATTTTCCACCACCATGGATAATATCCCTCCCACCCCCATCCCCCCCATCCCATTCTGCCTCTGTGGCAAGGCAATCCCTTGTGTTCTCTCTCTCCTTTTGGGTGTTGTGGTCTGCAAAAGAGGCATTGAGTGGCAAACATGTTCAGTCCATAGTCTACTTTCAACATGCATCTCCCCTCCTGGGAGGATGCTCCAAACACCCTTTATTTGGTGCCCCCTTCTCTATCTGAACTGCCCTTTCCCCTAGAATGCCCGGCTGGCCTCTAAGCTATGGAGTAATCCTCCTGGTGCTGATCTCAGCTATTCTTGGGTATTAATATCATATTTTGTTACCTTACATCCCCCAGATGAATGCAATCTTTCTATGTCTATCCCTCTCTTTCTGACTCATTTCGCTTAGCATGATACTTTCCATGTTGTACCACTTGTATGTAAATTTCATGACTTCATCTTTTCTAACAGCTACATAGTACTCCATTGTGTAGATGTACCAAAGTTTCTTAAAGACCTCAACATCAGACCAGAAACCATAAGGTACATTGAAGAAAAAGTTGGCAAAACCCTCCATGACATTGAAGCTAATGGTATCTTTAAAGATGCCATGCCACTGGCCAAGCAAGTGAAAACAGAGATAGATAAATGGGACTATCTTAAACTAAGATGCTTCTGCACCTCCAAAGAAACAGTGACCAAAATACAAAGACAGTCTACAGAATGGGAAAGGATATTCGCCAAATACACATCTGACAAGGAATTGATATCAAGGATATACAAAATACTCCACAAGAAGAAAACATCCAACCCCATCAAAAAAATGGGGCAATGAAATGAACAGAAACTTTCTGAAAGAAGAAATTCGAATGGCAAAGAAGCACATGAGAAAATGCTCTACATCATTAATCATCAGGGAGATGCAGATCAAAACCACAATGAGATATCATCTCACACCTCAGAGACTGGTCCACATTCAAAAGAACAAAAGCAACTGATGCTGGCACAGATGTGGCGAGAAAGGGACTCTCCTCTGTTGGTGGGAATGTCGACTAGTTCAGCCCTTCTGGAAAGCAGTATGGATGATTCTCAAAAAATTAGAAACTGAGCACCCATTTGACCCAGCAATACCACTCCTGGGAATATATCCCAGAGCGGCAAAAATGTATAGTCAAAGTGACATCTGCACTTGTTTGTTCATTGCAGCACTCTTTACAATAGCCAGAAACTGGAAGAAACTTGAGTGCCCAAGGAAAGGTGTTTTAGATCAGAAGACATTCTTACAGATTTTCCTTACAGTAAGATTTCAAATTTGCTTCTCTCAATTATTAGTTCAATTTCTACACCCCCTTAATTATATTTTTAATTTAATTTGCAAGTAAAATGGCATTTGCATTTTTGTCCCTTCAATTACCTTCTATTTCTATCTCCAGAATCTCAATTATATTGTGATATGTGCACAATAATTGCATTGTAAAATGTCATGAACCATGATAATAGGAAGGCTATTCATAGAAAAAAATCTTTCACTGTCTATTCACACTAAGGACTTAATTCATAATTTGAAAGAAAAATTGTATGATTATGTTAGCTAGTGGAGAATCTTTGTGTTTTAATAGGTCAAATAGCCCAGGGTACTGGGTATGTTCCTATGTGGAGGTTTTTGAACATGGTTTTAAAGAAAGTCCTCAGGGCTCACTACTTTCAAAGTATCAAAAGTAGTTTGATTCTTTAAAAAGAATTCTCTATCACAAATTTGACTATTCTCATCTTTAGCTGGGTCATTGTTTTTGAGTATCTGACAATCAGAGTAGGGGTTCCTAGAGATCAATTCTCAGCAATTCACAAATAACATCAAGGTTCATCCCAGGTCTTTGATACTTTGCAAGATTTCCTTCTTTGTCCATTACCAAGTCTTTTACCACTCATGCTTGCAATGCTCATATATAGCTCATATATTTTCTTCAAAAAGTGTTCTGTAATTCAATTTTTTGTCAATTGGAACTTTAACAATGCGATACTTATAATGTTGGAGTGGAAATAGAAGAGTAAAATGTGCTAATCTGATTTTTGGGGAGAATGTGAGCTATTAGGAATCAAAGACAGATATATGCATTACTCTTCTGTTAGAGTATGATATAAAACAAGTGCATACATGCAAGTCACAAGTGCATTTCTGGCATTTTTACTCACTGCTTTAGAGGCAACTTCCTCAAGATTTAATGGTTTTCCCATCCTACACTGATTGGCCAAATACATATTGTATTATGATTATATGATTGTCAGCCTAGACTGTGGGTTTCTGGAACCTTTGTGATATATTATTTTATTTTTTTATGCATGTATGAAGCCTACTTTCTTTTTTAATATTTTTTATTTTATAAAGTAGTTCACAATATTTCACTGAGTGATTGCACAGCGGTAGGGCATTTGCCTTGCACGCAGCCAACATGGCCGACCCGAGTTCGATTCCTCCACCCCTCTCGGAGAGCCCGGCAAGCTACCGAGAGTATCTTGCCCGCACGGCATAGCCTGGAAAGCTCCCTGTGACGTATTCGATATGCCAAACACAGCAACAACAAAGTCTCCAATGGAGATGTTACTGGGCCCACTCGAGCAAATTGACGAACAACGGGAGGGCCTTTACCTTTACCTTTTAATACTCAAACACCAATCCCACCACCATTATACCTTCCGACCACCGTATTTAAGGTGTTTCCATCCTGAACCCTGTCCCAAAAGCAGAACCAAAATAATATATTTTGTATTGTTGCTATGAAAAACCACTGAAATGTTAGAAGTTAAGCCTGTGTGCTGTTATATATAGATGTATAAAAAATATTTCCCTCTAAGATTGGTTGTCTCCTACTTTGAACTTGATCAAATGTGGTACTCTTGGAATATGGGTAGAGTGTGTGCTATGAAAGGTCCAGTAATAGTTTCTCTCATGGATGAGGCTCTGTCCGGGAGGGTGGAGAGCAGCCGTGAGCGTGGCCAGCAGTTGAGTTCTAGAGATTTTTGGCTGCCAGGGCTGGGTCCCTTGGGACGGGGAGAGCTCTCACCCGCTTCCCTCTGGGACGCCCCAATGTATTATTTTAATACCTGTGAAAACCTGTGAGTTAACAAGTAAGACCATGAAATTTACTGTTGCATAAAACCGATGAATAGATGGATAGAGGGTGAATTGTATCCCGGGATGTTTATAAGCCTCTTTTTATTCATCTGTTTTAGATTTTGTATTTTAATGGGAACACTAATTTAGCTTTTTGAGCTTAAGGATAAAATCACCATATTAAGGACAGAAAAAAAAGGAATTTGTTTCTCTCACTTATATTTTAACTGCTGTTTTTTCTTTTATAACACATTGACTATCAGAGCAAATCTTTATTTCTATCACCATGATCTTTAAAATTAGTTTTAGTATCTCTACTCAATTACTGTGCTTAATTACTAAACTAGTTTTATAGTTTTATTTTAATCTACTAACTTTAGGATAATTCTAAGCCCATAATTCAATACTGAAATCACACAACTTCTCAATTATATTTGCTATTTCATAAGGAGATAATAACCCAGTGCTCATTAGTAAGTAAAAATAAAATCTAGGTTCAATGTACACACCATTTCTAGAGTTATAAGGGAAACATTGAAGTGTTTTTAAAATTAAAAGAGCTTAAAGTTCATTTGATTACTTAAACAGGCGGAGGAAAGTATTAACTCACCTTCAAACTGCTTGAGTTAATAGTAACAGTATTTGTATAATATAGAGAGAGCTTAATTAAATATCAAGAGGTTAAAGCTTTTAAATGACATAAATCCTGGTACTGAAAACAATGAATGTCTGGTAAAGGAAGAAGAATATACCTTTTCGTGTTATACATTACTTGAGTAAATGTTAACTAAACAGTAGTAAGTATATCAAATCCACTGGTGACTTCTGCCTCTTCTTGATATAACATTGTAGATCTTTTGTTATACAAAACAGCTATGTGCCAGAATGATAGGTGCCTTACAGACATTACTTCTAATGCTCACAGCACTATAAATTAGGATACATTTTTCCAACTCACAGTTGAGGAAATTGAATTTTAAAGAGATTAACTAAACTACCCTAGATCATACAACTAGAAAATACAGCTGGAAAACAAACCTAGACCTATCAACACCTATGGAAGAAAAATAAATATATTGGGGCTGGAGAGACAGTGCAGTAAGTCTTGCACACAGTGACAAAGATTTGACCACCCGCACTACATATGTACCTAGAGCATCTGCAGGAATGATCCCTGAACACAGAGGTAGGAGCACAGTCAAGTGCAGCTCCAAAACAAACAACAAAAACAATTAAAAAAACAAAGCAGCAAGAATCACTTGATCACTTGACTTCCTATTAATCATCAATTTGCTCGAGTGGGCACCAGTAACGTCTCCATTTGTCCCTGTCACATGCTAGTGTAGTCCAGTGGTGTCTGTTTTTTCTAGGAACATGAAGAGCCTCAAACTGATCGTTCAGGGTCTTGATGAAGAAGTCTGACCATCTCGTAGATGGGCGGCCATGCCGTCTTTTGATGTCCCGTGGAATCCAGTCAGTAACAGCTCTAGCCCAGCGGTTGTCTCCAAATCTCATTATGTGTACAGCCCATCTGATTTTCGACGCCTTGGCAAACGAGACAGCGTCCCTGATTCTTGACCGTCAAAGGAGGTCGGAACTCCAGATTCTTTCTCTCATTTGAGTGAAATGTGATACTCCAAGCATAGCTCTTTTGATTCTTCTTTGGGAGACCTGAATAGAGTTCTCATCAACAATAAAATAACAAAAAAACCCTCCATAACATTAATTTAAGAAACTAAAAAGATGATGGTATCAAGGAGATAACAGGTTCACTCGTCTGAAGCATGTACAGGAGCCCTGGCTTTAATTCCCAGCACCACATGGTCTCCAGAATATCTCTGGGAAGGCCACACCAATTACTGACTTATAGTAGATCCTGAGGGAGGGGGCAAGAGGAATAATACATTGGGTAGGATGCTTACCGTGCATGCAATTTACCTGGATTCGATCCTGGCATCCCAGAAGTTTTCCCAAGCACCACTAAGGAGTGATTTCTGAGTGCAGAGCTGACAGTAACCTCTGATGAGCACTGTCAGGTGTGTGTGCCCCAAAAACAAAATGGAAAGAGAAGAAAAATAGAGTAGACCTTGAATATTTCCAGGTATACTCCCCAAAGCAAACAAAAAATGAATGTCTGACTTTGACCACCAAAGATTTTAGTGTTAAATGCTTTTCAATTGGTAGCATAGCTTCAACATAAAACTAAGTCCAACTTTAGCTTTTCTAGCCTTTCTATGGCCTTTATGCAGGATTAGGCCATAGTTCTCTCCATATTCCCTAAGTGAAGTTGGTATTAATAAAAACCACAGTAGGGATCAGAGTGATAATAGTGGGTAGCATGCTTGCCTTGCATGTTGTTTAGTTGGGTGCATTTCATACAGTGCCCTGAATATAGAATCAGGAAAAAGCCCTGAGTACCAATGGGAGAGACCTCAGAATCAAATAAATAAATAAACAAACAAACCATAGTACTGGATTGATGCATTTAAGTACAAGTTATTTATTTTGTTCATTAATTAGTAATTTTAAACACCTCTTTCAGGGACACTGGAAATTTCACCCTTTCCCTTCTAATTGTTGGTAAAAAAAACCTTAACACTTATGAGAGTTTCAGATATGTTGCAAGAGACACATATTTTGGAGGAATTTACGCAGTTAGTTGTGTATTAACTATTGTTTTCGTAATGCTCATGAATTATCCACTAAGTTGTAATTATTGAATACCTTTAGTATCTCAAGCAGAATAAGCTACATGATTTGTAGGCCTCAGTTTTATTAAAAACAATTGTTTTTATTGCTGTTGTTTAAAAATTAAGAACTTGAGATAGTTCCAAAATAGTAGTAAATTAGTAAATTGAGCTTGAGGTCCTCTAAGAGTTCTCTGAAAGTGTACAGACTCCACCTTTATCAAGTTGATACTGACTAGGTGCTCAGTATTTAAAGTGGGGTTGAAACTACTCTCTTGGAAATGATAGTCTACTGGGGGGGCGGGGAGAGAGAGAGAGAGAGACTATAGACCAATAATCACATTAAATAATTAGATCATTTGGAAATAATAAATAAAATATTAGTAATAACTATATATTAAAATAATGTTCCTGAGAAAAAGCTTTTAATTAATTTGTTTAACAAAGGAATACAAAAGCTTTGCAGAAAAGAAACATACAAAAGGAAGGAGAAATAACATATATGACCAAAAAGGGGAAAACATTTCTGGTATGTTCAAACAGTTCAGACTCAAGCATTGAGGGGAAGGCTTAGAACATAATATAACTAAAGAAAGGTCTGTATCTGGCGAATAAATGGGGGAAGAAAAGAGAAAAATGATAGGAGCATTTAGATATGAGACAATAATAATTTAGGACTACATAAGAATTTTGTTTTATGTCACAACCTACAGTACTCATCTTCCTCCTGACTCTGCGCTCAGGAATTACTTCTGGCAGTGTTAGGGGGACCATATGAAATACCAGGGGATCAAACTTGGGTTGATTCCAGGCAATGCAAATGTTCTTAGGCCCAATGGAAGTCCACCATAAAGCTTAACCAAGGGACAAAACATGATCAATCTGAGTAAAAGAATGATTTGTGACAGGACAGAGTCGATATAGGACCATCAGATAGGAGACTATGTGGCAACTGGGACAAGAGATAATGATGATTAACCTGAAATAATGGGGGGAACGATGGGCAGATGCATCCCATACAGGGTAGAAGGAGGGCTGAAGTCTTAGAGGGGTACTGGTTCAACTTGAACAAACATAATACTGGCACGTGTTTAAAATTAGGATCCATGAAACAAAACAAAACCACCTAAGAGGCTGAAGATTAAGAGGTTGAAGATTAAGAGGTTGAAGATACAGTACTTGCAAGTTAAGACTTGCAAGTTGCTGACCCAGGTTCAGTCCCCGGCACCATGTATGTTCTGAGCACCACCAGCAGTGATCCCTGAACACAGAATAAGCCCTGAGCATCACTGGGTGTGGCCCCGGAGCGATAGCACAGCGGTAGGGCGTTTGCCTTGCATGCAGCCAACATGGCCGACCCGAATCCTCCGCCCCTCTCGGAGAGCCCGGCAAGCTACTGAGAGTATCTCGCCCGCACGGCAGAGCCTGGCAAGCTCCCCGTGATGTATTCGATATGCCAAACACAGTAACAACAAAAGTCTCCAATGGAGACGTTACTGGGCCCGCTCGAGCAATAAAAAATTAGAATTCCAAATAACAATTGTGTTTAGCCTTATTCTTCCTAGACTATTTGGAAAGACAAGATAAATATTTGAAACATTATAAAGGATAAAAAACTTTTTTATAACCTTGATTCACTTCGGGGCAGAGAGGTATCTGTGGTTTTGTTTAGTCTTAGGAGTAATGAGAACAGAGGATGGCCACAGTCAGAGGTCTGGAGCATTGTTTACCTCTACAGGAGCTAAGTTTGATGTGAAATGTTACAGTTACATCAGTCTGGAGGGAAAATGAACGGCTAGAACAACTGAAGTACAGAATTTATGCTCTATTCTCTGCAACCCAAGGGATAGCTATGCTTTTGCAATCATGAGCTTTCCCTGAAAAGAGATCAGACCTCCTTTGGAATATGTGTAGTTCTTGGAAGATTCAAAAGCAAGGTTTTCTTATAAAAGATCTTTACGTAAATAAACCTGGCTGCCCCAAAGAAAACAAAACCAAATAACACACTGCCCTCGAACCTATTATTTTGATATAATTTGAAAAATCACAGTGACAGCCCAGAGGAATGGCAGCAGATCTTACAACACCTGCCTTGAAAGCCTGCAGTCATAAGTTCATACCCTCTGTCCCATATGTGCCACTTGCAGTCCTGGATATTCTGTGGTTTGGGCCTGGCAGCCCTGCTGTGTGCAATACCCAGTGACATCAGTGATTTCTAGCTATGCCACAGAGAGATGTGAATGAGCACCTCAAATAAAAAGATGTGTGAGCACCAAGGTGAGTATAAGTGAGAACTACAATGACCCCTGGTGAGCACCACAACAATAGTTTGTGTGTCTCAACCAAAACTGTGATCCCCAGCAAGCAAGTGTGCAAGAACCACGACTAATGAGGCAAACTTCAGTGCACACAGTGACCAGTGTGTGAGCACCACAACATGATATGTGACTTTCGGAGAGAGGATCACAACTAAAGTGCATGAGCACCACACTCAGGCATGTGTGTAAGTCCTGGTGAGCACCACCATCAACAAGGAAGGGGACGGTGAGGAGGAGGAATTAAAATTAAAATAAGTTCTAGAGAGATAAGTATAGCAGGAAGGGTATCTCTTTGCTCAAAGCAGACTCAGGTTGTTCCTAGGCACCATATATGATCACCCACGCCTTGCCAGGAAAAATTCCTGAGCCAAGAGAAAGATGAAGAGAAAGCACTCAAGGGTGTAAAACAAAAAATAAAAACAAAAATGGAAACTGCTGGGACTGGAGTGATAGTACAGCAGGTAAGGCAATTGCCTTGCACACAACCTATCAAGTTTCCATCCCTGGCATCCCATATGGTCCCTCAGCCCCACCAGGAGTGACCTCTGAATGCAGAGCCAGGAATAAATCCTGAGAACTGCCAGGTATGGCCAAAATTCAAACAAAAGTAAACTGCCTTCCCCACAAACCCACAAACTAAATTAACAAAAACTCCTCCCCCCAAAAGTAGTTAAAAATAAACTAAAAATAAAAACCCTACTTTTCAAAGACAATAAAAATAATAATCAAATAAATGAAGGTTTATTGGGGGAGGGGATTGTGGGGACACCCAGTGGTGTCAAAAACTTATTCCTGGCCTTGTGCTCAGGGATCCCTCTTGGCTATGCACAGGGGGATCATATGCGGTGGCCATTCTTTTGGTTTTGGGGTCACACCTGGCGATGCACAGAGGTTACTCCTGGCTTTGCACTCAGGAGTTACTCCCGGCGGTGCTCAGGGGACCATATGGGATGCTGGGAATCGAACCCGGGTGGGCCGCGTGCAAGGCAAACGCCTTACCTGCTGTGCTATCTCTCCAGCCCCTGCCCATTCTTGATTGATTCAGGCTCAGGAGCATGCAAGACTAGCACATTAACCACAGTACTATTTCTTCACACCTGTTTTGTTTTATTTTGAAAGAAATTATAATGGAACCCTCTCAGACCTTGACATTGAGTAGCAAATAGTTACATGTCAAGAAGAAACAAACTCACACAGGGGAGGTCCCTCTCCCTTCTTTCACTGCTTTCACCCTTCACATAGGTTACTGTGACTCTGTTTCTTGTCATTTCCCCCATTCCTAACAATACTATTGGAGTCACCCACCATTGTTACTCTCCTCAGAATAACTCTGTGAGACAAACCTATGAAGCTAGAATAAACTACTACTTGGAATCACAGTATTTCAAACTCTGCTAAAGTGAAGTGCTCTGATTGCAAAGCTAATCAGTACCAGTTGTGTGCCAACCATGTTCTAGGCACAGACTTTCTCTTACTCTTTTAATGGTGTTACTCATTACATTGTAACACCTCACTATTCCGTCAATCATTAGCAATACTGGTGATTTAGTGAATTAAATACATAGCGAAATCCCTATCTAAATTTCAAAATCTCTTCCCCCACTTACATATCAGAATTGCTAGCAAGTTCAGTTACTAATTCTCTGTGTGACAGTTCAGTATTGCACATGATCCCCTTTCCTTTGGCCTCAATATTTCAGAACAATAAACAGAATTTAGTATTATATATAACACCAAAATAGGAGTTTATGGATCAAATATAGTTGTTGATCTTTAAATAATTGATGTTTAATAATGCTAGAAGGGAAAAAACAGAAGCCACAAACTGACCTGAATATTTTTTTTCTTCCACATATATTAAAAAATGGTGAGTCCTCTTAATTAAAGTTGTATGCCTTGGGATTTGATTCAAAAAGAGAGTGTTCTTTTCTCTTTTCCCTGTGGTGCTTAGAAAATTGATTACAAATTTTGTAAATAGATTTCCTGGCAATGAAAAAATTTCTTCTTCAATTTTACCCTAAAATTATTATACAACATAATCTCTGATTTGTATCTTCTCCTAATAATCTTAAAGCCTCCCCGAAGCAAAAGGAAAGTGATGCTTTTTGATTGGCTTCCTACTTGCTTCAAGGTCTAGGATAAATAATGAAGTCAGGGGCTCCATTTCCTGCAAAGACACAGTAGATGGCAGTATACCACGTAGATTCCCGAGTCTCGCAGCATTGCAGGAGCTGGGAAGAGGTTGAATCTTTGGATACACTGCTTTTTTTTCCAGTGCAGTAGGAAAAGGGATTGACCTCCTAGGAAATGATTTTCCTATATAAGCGTAGTTTTGCTGAGTCAGAAAAGTAAACTGCTGTTACTTGTTATTTTGATACTAAGGAACTTAAGTTTCTTTCATTTAAGTCTTTAAAATATTTTGTGTGGCAGTGCTAGAAAGACAGTACAGTGAGTAAGGCTGTTGCCTTACGTGCAGCTCACCAGGTTTGATTCCTACCATTCCATATGGTCCCTGATCCACCAGTAGTTATTCCTCAGCACAGAGCCAGAAGTAAACCTGAGTACTGCCAGTGTGGGCCCAAAACAAAAACAAACAAGCAAACACACACACACACACACACACACACACACACACACATTGTATATATCTGATATATCTGGTTATATATCATGGTCACGGTCCTCCCGTTGTTCATCGATTTGCTCGAGGAGGCCCAGTAATGTCTCCATTGTGTTTGGCATATCGAATACGTCACGAGGAACTTGCCAGGCTCTGCCATGTGGGCGAGATACTTTTGGTAGTTTGCCAAGCTCTCCGAGAGGGGCGGAGGAATCAAACTCGGGCGGCCATATTGACTGCGTGCAAGGCAAACGCCCTACCGCTGTGCTATCGCTCCAGCCCCTATATATATATATATATATATATATATATATATATATATATATGTATGTGTGTATATATATTATATATACTAGAGAGATAGGGAAAGATGCCAAAATTTAATGCATGTATAACCTCTCATCTCCACCTCTCTATCCTTCATGCTTTATTAATTCTTAAGCCAAGATAACTCAGGCCACCCGCAGATATGCTCTCTGGACTCTTAAACACACACTGTATATACCAGGACTTTGTGGTTTGACAAAGTCTATTACGGGAGGACTTACAAAAGCACATCCTCTTAAAAGCCACATCTATTCAGGAGACTGTGGTTATTTAAAAACATTAGAATATTTTCACATAATATTTGTTCCCAAATATAATGATCTATGTCTAATAGCCCTAAAATACATTTAACATAAATTGAATGCTTTATTTCAGAAATGACAAGCATTTTGGATAATTTTTTTGAGAAGTTGAAAACTGATCACTTTGGTAACCAGCATTTTTAATATGCCATTTTTAATTAACCACTGACAAAGTAGATATTGGTAACAGCAATTATGTATATATTTTAAAAAGAGCATTTCAAAATGACTCAACAAATAGGAATACCTGGGGCTAGGGTGATAGTGCAGTGGATAGGGCTCTTGCCTTGCATTTGGGGAGCAGGATTCAATATCTGGCATCCCCTGAGCCTTCCAAGAGTGAGTCCTGAGTGCAGAGCCCAAAGCATCACAGGGTGTGGACTCCCCCATCAAAACAACCAAACAAACAGAATAGAGGTTTTTTTTTTAAAAAAACCAATGAGAATTCTAGAATTGAAAATATAATCACAAAAATAAGTTAAACAGTGGTTCTTCTAAAAAGTTTATAAAGGAGAAATGTAAATAAATCATGTACAGCACTTAATTCCTCTGAGATTTATGAATTTAAGTATATACACACTCATGTTCACACCGTTCCTACCTTTTCTTCTTGCTGGCTTTGTTCTGAACTCCATTTGGCAATATATTTAACATGTTATGCCTTTCCCACCTTGGATAATTTTGCTACTTCATATTTGCTTTTCCAAATCTCTTTGTCCATTATAATTTCAAATTATCTAATTTCACAGTCTGGTAGAACTATTTTCTTTAATTTTTTTCTTGTCTTTGTTGGCATCAAAGATCCAGTTAGAATGAATTGCTAGGGATTTTTAGAGAGCCACTGAATTGGAAACCTTTGGCGTTCAAAATTGTGTAACTAGTCACAGGGGCTTTCTTCACGCTACTGTTTGTGACTATGTCTTTGGTGGATGGTTTTCCCCTTTAAAATTTCCCCCTTTAAAACTAAAGTGTTTCTCAGACTTTTACATTGGGCCACCCTTTCTCAGGCTAATGTAGCTTTCATGAACAATCTCAGTGACATCCCTGTGTTCACTATAGTTCCACTTCTGTTTCTATGCTAATCCATTTCATAACCATGTCTGTAGCTAAAAGTCTTCTGAACTTCAGATCATAACTAGCTCACCTTTATGGAGACACCAGGATGTTTTTCTATTGTCTCTATAAGACTGCTAATTCATGCATCATTTTTTTTCCACAAATTTACTCTTATTGTTTGTCCCTCATCAGTGATTAATAACAGTATCCATGTCTACATCTGAGCTAGAAATTGCATGCTCACTTTTCATCTCTTCTTCCTTCATACAATAAGTGTTATTGATTTGGTCTCCTCAAAGCTTTGAAAAACATTATGTGTATACACATTCCTACCTATCAACTTATTAATTGACTTCTATGAATTTATCTTTAATCAACCATCATTTCTTCTTCTGTTATAGTTATATGTGGTCCTCCTTTCAAGTAAAACAAAACAAAACAAAACAAAATAAAAAAGATTCTTCCAAGAATTACCTCTGGACACTTTCTTCCCGTGCATTAAGCATCAATTTAAATGCCATTTCTCTAATGTCAAAACTTTCATGAGAAACTCTCTGAGTACCATGTACTTTCCCTATCACAGTATTCGTAGAATAAATTCGGTTTTTCAGTTTATCCATCTTTGTCCCTTACTCATTAGATTGTGAGTTCAGTTGAGGCAGAAACTATACCTATGTATCTATTTTTACTTTATTGCTTAGGGCATTGTTTTCCATAAGTGGGGGAATAGGTTAGAGAGGCTTAGGTAGTGCATTATTGTACATTATTTGTAGCACATTATTGTGATAGAAATAATGAGTCAATAAACAAACCTTCTATGTAGTATTAACACATGATAACTGGACACTTCTTGTGGATAGTCATGATGATGGATTACTAGACTTGTGTTTGGGTGAGAGAAGGGACTAGGAAATTAAAACTACAATGCCATTACCTCCTCTCATTCACATAGGATAGATTTGTAAAAATAATTTTCAAGGGTCTCTGATGCTATTTTCAAAAGTAATATCTGTATAAATGATGTTTAAATCATCATCATCATCATCATCTTCATCATCATTATCCTGTTATTCGTCGATTGCCTCGAGCAGGCCCCAGTAACGTCTCTTTCATCCTAACCCTGAGATTATATTCAAGGCTCTTTAGGAGAATGAGACCCATCATTGTTACTGGTATTTGGCATATTTGGTACGCCACGGGGAGTTTGCCAGACTCTTCCCTGTGGGCAGGCTACATTCGATAGCCTGCAAGTTTGTCCAAAGTAGGAATGAGATAATAAGATGTCATAAAAGATGTCCTGATAAGATGTCACGCGGCCGCGTGGTTCCGGGAGCTGGATTTTATAGTCTCTGAGTCTTGGCCATTGATGGGATTACACGGTGCCAGGGGGCCAGGTGGTGGGTGTGACCCCCGCCTACTGGAATTTGGAGGATCTGGGTGGAGGATGCTCGACTCCAATCCGAGTAGGCTGGGAGATCTCGGCCCCGGAACCCGCGTGGATTTGTCCTTCTGCCAGTACCTTCAGGTGTGCGGAGAGTGGTCTCAGCATGGTGGTGGCTGGTCCTGGAGGTCTGCGGCTGCCGGAGCCCTGGTCGGGGCAGGGAGGAAAGCTCAACCCGCTCCCCTCTAACGGGCCCTGACGAGGAACAGCCAGGCGCGGGGGCAGACTGCACTGTTCTCGTCCGGGAGCTGGATTTTATAGTCTCTGAGTCTTGACCGTTGATGGGATTACACGGCGCTAGGGGCCAGATGGTGGGTGTGACCAGGGGGATTTTATAGTCTCTGAGTCTTGGCCGTTGATGGGATTACACGGCGCCAGGGGGCCAGGTGGTGGGTGGTAGATGTTTAAATATCACCAAAATATAGTCTTTCATTATATTTATATAGATGTGATTTAAAAAATATTTGTGGTATTACCTATCTATTTCATTCCACAGATGTGTTGGTCTATGTCATATTATTCATCTTCTTTTATATTTATCTTACTTCTCTTCATTGTGATGTAAAATAGTTTTATGTCATTCCTTCATTTTGGATTTTTATATTTAACAAAGTATCTTAAAGACAATGGTCCCTCAATAACTGTTTGAGTACAAGTTTTGGAGTGTTGCTGGCTCTTCTGAAGGAGCATAGTTCTTTTGATTCATTTATTTGAATGTGTGACAAAAGACTGCATGCTCTTTAGATGGTATGTAGCATTTAGATAATAGTTAATTGAGAAATTTAACGCATAGGTCATCCTCTGTTGATTTTGCTAATTAGTTATTACCATGTCTTGTTTTGCATTAACACCATGCAAAGAAACTCATTAATAGAGTTGTATCAAAACAAAACCAATGCTAATTGTCAGGCAAAAAAGTATGGAAAAGAAATTTAAAAAGCACAGAAGATCCAAAGAGTCAAATTCATCTCTTCATTTGGGTGAAAATGATTAACAATATGCAATGAAATGGTTGATTATCTAGATGGAATTCAGGATTTTCAGATCCCCTGATGAAGTCTGATAAATTATTGTGACTATCCAGGTAGCAAAGATTCATGCTTTCAGAGGCTACAAGTTAGGTTAGTATCTGTTTTTAAATGAACTTAAATTGTGATGGAAACACAAAATTGAAATGAATTTAAATCAGAAGTTCATTTCTAGGGCTGGAACAATAGTATAGTAGATTAGGGCGCCGCCTTTCATGTGAATGATCCAGGTTCAGTTCCTGCATCTCATATGGTTCCCCAAGCCCCACCAGAAGTAAATTACTGAGTGCAGAGCAGGAATAAGCCCTGAGTACACCAGATGTGACCCTCCACCTTCAAAAAATTTTACTTCTGTCTCCTGTGAAAGACAGCTAGAGAGAGGCTATATAGAAAAGTTTAGTATTGCACCAAGATCACAAAGATTGGTGATAGTAAGGAAGTTTATAATAGGCCAAAACATCATTGTGTCACTGTATCACTGTCATTCCGTTATTCATCGATTTGCTCAGGCAGATGCCAGTAATGTCTCCATTCGTCTCCAGCCCTGAGATTTTAGCAGCCTCTCCTTACTAGTTCTTCCCAACGATGCCATATTGGAGACTCTTTCAGGGTAAGGGGAATGAGACACGTTATTTTTACTGTTTTTGGCATATCAAATATGCCAGAGGGAGCTTGCCAGGTTCTGCCATACAGGTGGGATACTCTTGGTAGCTTACTGGGCAATCTGAGAAGGATGGAGAATGTATATAAGAGAATACAAGCAAGTATGTTAAAACCAAACACATGTGTGCTGCTTTAGGTACATCAGTGAGTTAAACTATTAGAGGTTGCATGGCCACTAATGCAGCCGTGTGCTTCTGGGAGCTTTGTTTTATAGTCTCTGGATCTTGGCCGTTGAAGGGATTACATGGCACTGGGGCAGTTTGTGGGTGTGATTGCTAAGCTACTGGAAAATGAGGGATCTGTGTGGAAAGGCCCAGTCCTGATTCAAGCAGGCCTCAAGATCTCAGCCCCGGGTCCCGCATACTTGGGTTCCTCTGCCGGTTCCTTCATGTGTGAGACTTGTCTGAGCGTGCAGAGCATGGCTGTTTGGGTTCTGGAGGTTTTTGGCTTCACTGGATCTCTTGACTTCCCGTTAATCATTGATTTGCTCGAGTGGGTGCCAGTAACGTCTCCATTTGTCCCTGTCGTGTACTAGTGTAGCCCAATGGCATCTGTTCGTTCTAGGAACACGAAGAGCCTCAAACTGATCAGGGTCTTGACGAAGAAGTCTGACCATCTGGTAGGTGGGCGGCCATGAGGTCTTTTGACATCTTGTGGAATCCAGTTGGTAACGGCTCTAGTCCAGCGGTTGTCTCCAAATCTCATTACATGTTCAGCCCATCTGATTTTTGACTCCTTGGCAAACGAGACAGTGTCCCTGATTCTTGATCGTCAACAGAGGTCAGAACTCTGGATTCTTTCTCTCATTTGAGTGAAGCGGGTCACTCCAAGCATAGCTCTTTCGATTCCTCTTTGGGAGACCTGAATAGCGTTCTCATCCTGTTTTCGTAGGGCCCAGGTCTCTGAGGCATATGTTAATGCAGGAAGAACAGTGGAATCAAAGAGATGTGCCTGGAGCAGGAGGTTCTTTGTCCTCTTAGCTATTTCTTCGATGCTTTTGAAGGCATTCCAAGCCGCTCTCTTCCTCCTGTGCAACTCAGGTGCCAGGTCATTCATCATGTTGACTTCTCGACCTAGGTACACATAACTGGTGCATTTGGACATGTTTGTCCCATTGAAAGTGAATGGAATGTCAGGAACAAGATGATTTCTCATACAAGTTGTCTTCATGAGATTCAACTGTAGTCTGACCTTTCCACACTTATGGTCAAAGTCGGCCAACATTCATGCTGCTTGGCTAATGTTTGGTGTTATTAGAATGATGTCATCAGCAAAGTGGAGGTGGTGTAGTTGCCGACCATCTATCTTCACTCAAATTCCTTCCCATTCCAGTCATCGCATGACATTCTCGAGGGTGGCACTGAAGAGTTTCAGTGAAATGGTATCACCCTGCAGAACCCCTCTCTTGACATGGATGATCACTTCTTTGTAGAATGGTGAGATCTTGGTAGTGAATCATTAATACAGCTCACGGAGGATCCTGATGTATTGAGTCTGAATGCCTTGACTGGCTAGAGCTTCAATGACTGCTTCTGTCTCAACAGGATCAAAGACTTTCTTTAAATCAATGAATGTTAGATAGAGCAGCATCTTGAACTCCCAAGAAACCTCAATGAGCTTGGTTATTGTGTGGATATGGTCGATCATGCTGAATCCTTTATGGAACCCAGCTTGCTCGCATTGTTTTCCTTCATCTAGTGTTCTGCCAATCCTATTCAGGATAACTCAAGCGAACAACTTGTAGACAACACACAATAAGATCAGGCAATAGTTGCCAATGTCGTGGATGTCTCCCTTCTTGTACAGTAGTACAGTCCTGCTGGTTTTCCATTGGAACAGAACCTTGCATTCAGACAGGTAGCGTGTGAAGAGCCGAGTCAGCATATTGATGAGTACTAATGGCAGGTTCTTCAGGTGTTCAGGTCTGACCTTGTCTGGTCCAGGTGCTGTTCATTTCTTTACCTGCAAAGTAGCATGTTGGATTTCGGAAAGGAGAACATTGGGAACAACATATCCAACCTGTGGAATTTGGTATGTGGGCAGGTGGATGTGGCTATCAAAGAGATCTGAGTAGAAGTTATGGATAATCTTCTCCATTGCCCTTCTGGAAGATGTGATAGATCCATCAGGACGTTGGAGGGCAGTCATCTTGGTCTTGTAGTTGGCGAATGACAGGCGGGCGTTACGAATGCTTTTCCCGGTTTCTGCTGCATCTACCAGCACTTCTGCTCTTCTCTCTTTGAGGTCTTCCTTGATTGCATCTTTGCACTGCTTTGTGAGCTCGGATGTTCACTTGTGGTTGCTTGAGGCATGCACCAAACCACGCTGGGGAATAAGCTCAAGAGTTTTCGAAAATAGGCATGTTTTTGTGGCTATCTTTCTCTTGGCATTCCTTGCACAATCATGGAGGTGCTGAACCAGTTGATCATATTCCTTGTCAATGTTGTAATGATGGCATCTTTCCATGTTGCAGCAATAGTGTCAAAGAGCTCCCAGTTGGTGGTCGTTCTGGGAGTTCTCTTCTTAAACTTTGCAGCCTTTTATCCCTGCTCTGTGAAGTAGAATTTTGCATGAAGGAGACAGTGGTCTGATCCCATCTGGAATTTTGGGACAACAGCAACATCGGTCAGGCAAAACTGTCAATTGAATATGATGTGGTCAATTTCATTGTAGAACTGTCCACCAGGAGACTACCATGTCCAACGTTTAGATTCGGCCTTCTGGAACAGTGAGTTACCATGGATGGTCTTGGTCGACATGATGAACTCAGACAGTCTCTCACCCTGTTCATTCCATTCTAGGTCATGTGTCCCGATACGGAGTTCTTCGGCTGATCTTCTCGGTCCTATCTTGGCATTAAGTCATTATTTTAAATGACTTAAAATAATAAAAGGACTCAACCCCAGCTAAACAGAATAAACATGCTTTTGAGAGTTCACTATTACGTTTGTCTATCCATGATGCTGAAAATTCAAGATGCCAAGTCCTGGTATATCCTGCTCATGATTATATGCTACCCAGGGGGCTTATCTATAGGTTCCCCAGAGTTATATGCTTTATGAATTAATAAAGTAATAATATAGGGCTGGAGCTATAGCACAGTGGTAGGGCGTTTGCCTTGCACGCAGCCAACATGGCCGACCCGAGTTCAATTCCTCCACCCCTCTCGGAGAGCCCGGCAAGCTACCGAGAGTATCTCGCCCTCACGGCAGAGCCTGGCAAGCCACCCGTGATATATTTGATACGCCAAACACAGTAACAACAAAGTCTCAAATGGAGACGTTACTGGGCCCGCTTGAGCAAATCGATCATCAACGGGAGGGCCTTTACTTTACTTTTAATATTAATGTTTATACAACTAATTCATTGTTAGTAATGAAATAACAATCATTATTTACTAATAATTTGCATCAGAACATATGCTCTCTCTTAAGAGACTCTATAGTAGGGAGGTTTCTAGCCTAGTCTGTATAACACTCTTGAAGAACTGACACCTAAACTCTATCTGATTGGAGAGAACTAGTGGCTGACTGGGACTACTTCCCATCATAGAGAATCAACCTGTTCTAAGCACAAGAAGGGATGAAAGTCGACTTTGTGTCTGGATTTCAGAGATTGAAGCTGAAGAGAGTGCCTGGGGCAGGAAGACATGGTAGGACTTTAATTGAGATAGGAATAATTTTTTTTTCTGAGCTGAACAGCACTATATATATAGAGAGAGAGTCTCCTGCCCCGACTCCTGGCTGTCCTCGCCGGGGCCCCTTGGTGCGGGGCGGGTTGAGTTTCCCTCCCTGCCCTGAGCAGAGCTCAGTCAGCCAAAGATCTCCAGAACCAGCTACAACCATGTGGAGACCACTCTCCACACGCATGAAGGTACCGGCAGAGGAACAAAAGCATGTAGTCCTGGGGCTCAGATCTCCAAGCCTGCTTGGATCGAGGCTGAACATCCTCCACCCAGATCCTCCATCTTCCAGTAGGCCAGGGTCACACCCACCAACTGGCCCCCTGCGCCATGTAATCCCATCAAAGCCAAGACCCAGAGACTATAAAACCCAGCTCCCGGAAGAGAACAGCGCAGAGTCTCCTGCCCCAACGCCTGGCTGTCCTTGCCAGGGCCCCTTGGAGGGGGGCGGGTTGAGTTTCCCTCTCCTCCCTGAGCAGAGCCCCGGCAGCTGAAGACCTCCAGAACCAGCCACAACCATGCTGAGACCACTCTCCACACGCATGAAGGTACCAGCAGAGGAACAAAGGCATGTGGGTCCCAGGCTACCGAATGTAACCTGCTTACATGGCAGAGTCTGGCAAACTTCCCGTGGTGTACCCAATATGCCAAATACCAGTAACAACCATGGGTCTCATTCTCCTAACCCTGAAAGAGCCTTGAATATGGCACTTTTTAAAATCTCAGGGGGATCTGCGTGGGACGGGCACAGAGGCCCAGCTCTGGGCAACAAAGCTGAACGGCTCCAATTCCAACAGGTACAGCCCGCCGCCCAAGGGCCTGGGTTCCTCTCTGGGCACGCGCAGCTAGAAACAGCCCCTCGACAGCCGGTTTTCAACCCCTGATCTGCGTGGGACGGGCACAGAGGCCCAGCTCTGGGCAACAAAGCTGAACGGCTCCAATTCCAACAGGTACAGCCCGCCCCCAAGGGCCTGGGTTCCTCTCTGGGCACGCGCAGCTAGAAACAGCCCCTCGACAGCCGGTTTTCAACCCCTGATCTGCGTGGGACGGGCACAGAGGCCCAGCTCTGGGCAACAAAGCTGAACGGCTCCAATTCCAAACAGGAGACATCCCCAACTCCTCGCTCAGTGCCAGGGACTCTTTCCGGAGCCGCGGCCGCTAATGCGGCCGCGAAATATTTTCCCACTACATATGCCATAGGAACCATAAGCTAACTTCTTAGATGGAAACTTCTCTATTTTAGCTCAGCCACTAGAAACACAGTAGCCAATAACTCATAAGCGTATCTTATCTCACACTGAATATCAAGCAGAATAGTAACACTGAACGTGAAGGACTAAACCACACCTTTCACAATGGTAAAGCAACGCAAAAGCCCACCAAACATTCATATTGAAGAGTCTAGCCCAGATGACACCAACAGTACTGTAGTGTTAGACAACCTCTCTGACAAGGAATTCAGAAGGGAGCTACTTAGGATGCTTAGGGAATTAAAAGAAACAATGGAAACCAATGCCAATAGAAGACAAGAGGATCTGAAGGCAGAAATGAGGAAAATGCAATCAGAAATGTCAGACCTGAAAAATCTCGTAGGCGAATTGAAAAGCTCAGTGGAAGGCCTCAGCAGCAGAGTAAGAGCGGCTGAGAACAGAATCAGTGAGCTCGAAGATGAAGTTCAGAGACTCTCCAGAAAAGAGCAGAAAATGGAAAAGAGACTCACAATTCGGGAACAGGTGGCAAGAGAAGATCGTGATGAAGCCAAGAGGGGTAACATAAGAATTATTGGAGTCCCAGAGGGACAGGAAGAAAACCTCGATGAAGAAGAAACTGTCAAAGACATCATTGCTACAACATTTCCAGAGCTGAAGAAAACTTGTGACCACATTCAGGAGGCCCGAAGGGTACCAGCTAGAAGAAATCCGAATAAAAATACCCCAAGACACATTCTGATCAAAATGACCAAAACCTTAGACAGAGACAAAATTCTGAAAGCAGCAAGATCGAAGAAAGAAATCTCTTACAAAGGAGCATCCTTAAAACTCACAGCTGATTTTTCTGATGAAACCCTCATGGCCCGAAAACAGTGGTGGGACATAGTAAAAAAACTCAATGAAATAAATGCCTCCCCCAAAATACTTTTCCCAGCAAGACTCTCATTCATAATAGAAGGAACAACACACAGTTTCACAGACAAACAACAGCTCAGGAACTTCATAGACTCAAAACCATGGTTACAAGAACAACTAAATGGGCTACTTTAAGGCAAGAAAGGCCCCTCAAATACACCAAATTTTAACAGAACAATGGGACAAAATCCCATAACAATAATCTCTCTCAATGTCAATGGGCTAAACTCACCAATTAAAAGACATAGAGTGGCAGGATGGATTAGAAAATTGAACCCAACATTCTGCTGCCTGCAAGAAACGCATCTCAATAGTCAAAGCAAACACAGACTCAGAGTCAAAGGCTGGAAAACAATCCTACAGGCAAACAGCTCCCATAAAAAAGCTGGGGTAGCCATTCTTATATCAGACCACATCGATTTCAGAGTGAGGAAGGTCATAAGAGACAGTGAAGGCCATTTCTTATTGATCAGAGGATCTGTACAACAGGAAGAACTTACAATAATAAATGTATATGCACCTAATGAGAGACCAGCAAAGTACTTAAAACAACTAATCATAGATTTGGAAAAAGACATCAATAGCAACACAATACTAGTGGGAGACTTCAACACTGCTTTGTCACCTCTTGATAGATCAACCAGACTCAAGCTTAGCAAGGACATACTTCATTTGAGGGAAACAATGGAAGAAAGGGACTTAGTAGATATATACAGAACACTTCATCCACAAAAAGCTGAATACACATTCTTCTCAAGCGTACATGGAACATTCTCCAAGATAGACCACATGCTGAGCCACAAAACATGCCTCCATAAAATTAAGAAGGTAGAGATTGTATCAACAATCTTCTCAGACCATAATGCGCTGAAATTAGAAGTAAATCACACACAAAAACAGAAAACTAAATCAAACACCTGGAAATTAAACAGTGCACTATTGAACAACGAGTGGATTAGACAGGAAATCAAAGAGGAAATCAAAAGATTCCTAGAAACGAATGAAAATGAGAACACGAGTTACCAAAACTTATGGGACACAGCAAAGGCTGTGTTAAGAGGAAAGTTTATAGCTCTACAAGCATTCCTCAGGAAGGAGGAGCGAGCACACATAAGTAACCTAACCTCACAGCTTAAGAGCTTGGAGAAGGACCAAAAAAAGGAGCACAACCCGAACAGGAGAAAGGAAATAATAAAACTCAGAGCAGAGATTAACGAGATGGAAACCCAAAAAACAATCCAAAAGATCAATGAAACCAAGAGCTGGTTCTTCGAGAAAATTAACAAGATCGATAAGCCTCTAGCAAAACTCACAAAGAAAGGGAGAGAGAAAACCCTAATAAACCGAATCAGAGATGAAAAGGGGGTCATTACAACAGAAACCACAGAAATTCAGAGGATCCTCAGGGAGTACTTTGAGAAGCTTTATGCCACGGAACATCAAAACCTCGAGGAAATGGATAAATTCCTAGACTCCTACAGACTCCCAAGGCTGAACCAAGAAGACCTGGAATACCTGAACAGACCTATCACCATCAAGGAAATTGAAATGGTAATAAAAAGTCTCCCCAAGCACAAAAGTCCTGGCCCGGATGGATTCACTAGTGAATTCTTCCAAATCTTTAAAGAGGACTTACTCCCAATGCTCTTTAAGCTTTTCCACGAAATTGAAATATCAAAAACACATCCAAACAGTTTCTACGAAGCAAATATCACACTGATACCAAAAGCAGACAGAGATACCACAAAGAAAGAGAATTACAAGCCGATATCCCTGATGAACACAGATGCAAAGATCCTCAACAAACTACTAGCAAATAGAATCCAACTACTCATTAAAAAGATCATACACCATGACCAAGTAGGATTCATCCCAGGGATGCAAGGATGGTTTAACATTCGGAAATCAATCAACATAATCCACCATATCAACAAAAGAAAAGATAAAAAGCATATGATCATATCAATAGATGCAGAGAAAGCATTTGATAAAATCCAACACCCCTTTATGATGAAAACCCTAGCCAAAATGGGTATAGAGGGGACCTTCCTCAACATAATTAAAGCCATCTACCACAAGCCTACAGAAAGCATCATCCTCAATGGGGAAAAACTGAGAGCCTTCCCTCTAAGATCAGGGACGAGACAGGGATGCCCACTCTCTCCACTGCTGTTCAATATAGTACTGGAAGTACTTGCAATAGCGATTAGGCAGGATAAAGACATTAAGGGCATTCAGGTAGGAAAGGAAGAAATCAAGCTCTCACTATTCGCAGATGATATGATACTCTACTTAGAGAACCCAATAACTTCCACCAAAAAACTCCTAGAAACAATAGACTCGTATAGTAAATTTGCAGGTTATAAAATCAATACCCAAAAGTCCATGGCTTTCCTCTACGCAAACAGTGAGAGAGAAGAAAGCAACATGAAAAAAACTATCCCATTCACAATTGTGCCCCAGAAAATCAAGTACCTAGGAATCAGCTTAACTAAGGAAGTAAAGGACCTGTACAAAGAAAACTACAAAACGCTACTTCAGGAAATAAAAGAGGACATGAGGAAATGGAAAGATATCCCCTGCTCATGGGTCGGGAGACTTAACATTGTCAAAATGGCAATACTACCGAAAGCATTGTATAAATTCAATGCAATCCCTATAAGGATACCCATGACATTCTTCAAAGAAATGGAGCAAACACTCTTGAAATTTATATGGAACAATAAGCCCCCACGAATAGCTAAAGCAATTCTTGGGAAAAAGAAAATGGGAGGAATCAACCTCCCGAACTTCAAACTGTACTACAAAGCAGTAATAATTAAAACAGCATGGTACTGGAACAAAGGCAGAACTGCAGACCAATGGAACAGGGTTGAATACACTGACATCTCTCCTCAATCATATGCTCATCTAATCTTTGATAAAGGTGCAAGTAATGTGAAGTGGAGTAAGGAAAGCCTCTTTAATAAATTGTGTTGGCATCACTGGACGGCTACATGCAAAAAAATAGGCTCAGAACTCTGCCTAACACCATGTACAAAAGTAAGATCAAAATGGATTAAAGACCTCAACATCAGACCAGAAACCATAAGGTACATTGAAGATAAAGTTGGCAAAACCCTCCATGACATTGAAGCTAATGGTATCTTCAAAGATGCCACGCCACTGGCCGAGCAAGTGAAAACAGAGATAGATAAATGGGACTATCTTAAACTAAGAAGCTTCTGCACCTCCAAAGAAACAGTGACCAAAATACAAAGACAGTCTACAGAATGGGAAAGGATATTCACCGAATACACATCTGACAAGGGGTTGATATCCAGGATATACAAAATACTGGTTAAACTCCACAAGAAGAAAACATCCAACCCCATCCAAAAATGGGGCAATGAAATGAACAGAAACTTTCTCAAAGAAGAAATCCGAATGGCAAAAAAGCACATGAGAAAATGCTCTACATCATTAATCATCAGGGAGATGCAGATCAAAACCACAATGAGATACCATCTCACACCTCAGAGACTGGCCCACATCCAAAAGAACAAAAGCAACCGATGCTGGCGTGGATGTGGCGAGAAAGGGACACTCCTTCACTGTTGGTGGGAATGTCCACTGGTTCAGCCCTTCTGGAAAACAGTATGGACGATTCTCAAAAAATTAGAAATTGAGCTCCCATTTGACCCAGCAATACCACTCCTGGGAATATATCCCAGAGAGGCAAAAATGTATAGTCGAAGTGACATCTGCACTTGTTTGTTCATTGCAGCACTCTTTACAATAGCCAGAAACTGGAAGAAACCTGAATGCCCAAGAACAGATGACTGGTTAAAGAAACTTTGGTACATCTACACAATGGAGTACTATGTAGCTGTTAGAAAAGATGAAGTCATGAAATTTACATACAAGTGGTACAATATGGAAAGTATCATGCTAAGCGAAATGAGTCAGAAAGAGAGGGATAGACATAGAAAGATTGCATTCATCTGGGGGATATAAAGTAACAAAGTATGAGATTAATACCCAAGAATAGCTGAGATCAGCACCAGGAGGATTACTCCATAACTTAGAGGCCAGCCGGGTATCCTAGAGGAAAGGGCAGTTCAGATAGAGAAGGGAGCACCAAATAAAGGATGTTTGGAGGATCCTCCCAGGAGGGGAGATGCATGTCGAAAGTAGACTATGGACTGAACATGTTTGCCACTCAATGCCTCTTTTGCAGACCACAACGCCCAAAAGGAGAGAGAGAACACAGGGGATTGCCCTGCCACAGAGACAGGGGAGATGGGGGGATGGGGGTGGGAGGGATATTATCCATGGTGGTGGAAAATGGGCACTGGTGGAGGGATGGGTATATGATCATTGTATAATTGGAACCAAAGCACAAAAAATTGTAAATCTAAAAATAAAATAAAATAAAGGGGAAAAAAAAATCTCAGGGCTAGGACGAAGGAGACGTTACTGGTGCCTGCTCGAGGCAATTGACGAACAACAGGATGATTGCGATATATATATATATATATATAAAACCATGAGATATAGTTATAAAGCTTTCATCTTTGAGTGTTCGTCATACAATGATCAAACACCCATCCCTCCACCAATTCACATTCTCTACTACCAATGTTCCCGTTATAAACACCCCCATTTCCAACCCTCCCACTGCCTCCATGGCAGATAATTTCCCCCATACTCTCTTCCTCTCTTACTACTTTTGGACATTATAATTTGCAATACAGATACTGAGAGGTTATCATGTTTGGACTTTTAGCTACTTTCAGCACACATCTCCCATCTCAAACAATTCCTCCAATCACCATTGTCTTAGTGATCCCTTCTCTGTACCAGCTGCCTTCTCCGCCTGCTCATGAGACAGGCTTCCAACTATTGGGCAATAAGGGGTTATTTTTAGTAGCCATCAAAAAGGATGAATTGGTTTAGGAAGGAGTTACTATGAATGGATCTCTGCCTTGTTTCTTAAGCTAGAGTAGTATCTGATCTTTAGAGGATAATAAGACCAAGACTGGACCAGGCATCTTGGCTTAATGACCTCTATTGCCACAGCATGTGCATGTATGTGTGTGTGGGGTGTGTGTGTGTGAAGTTCTTGTCCATTCAAGAGAGTTGCAATTTCTATTCGATACGATAGCACAGCGGCAGGGCGTTTGCCTTGCACGCAGCCGGCCTGCTGAGCCAGGTTTGATTCCTCAACCCCTCTCGGAGAGCATGGCAAGCTACCGAGAGTATCTCGCCTGCAAGGCAAAGCCTGGCAAACTACCCATGACGTATTCGATATGCTAAACACAGTAACAACAAGTCTCACAATGGAGACGTTACTTGGCCCACTCAAACAAATCGATGAACAATGAAAGGACAGTGCTACAGTGCTAAAATCAGATAATTTGGTGGAAAACATTTTATTGGACTCAGATATCCAATATACAAAAATATTTCAGTAGTTTTTTAAAGAGTGAAGGAATATATGGACAAATTGAAAACATAGTCAGTTCCAGAAATCACAAAGGATTTAAAGCTTACTTCTGGACTGCACTCAGGAAGCACTTGTGGTGGTGCTTAGGGGATCACATTGAATGTCAGGGATTGAACCGCTGAACCTAAGTTATACAAGGCAAGTACCCTTCCAGCTGCTCTATCTCAAAGATCTACAACTCACTCATCTTTGTTTCTAGCTTCTGCTCAAGTCTCTGGCTGAAGGATGGGAGTCTGGGGCTAGCAGGGGTGGCCTAAGACCATTGAAATCTAACTGCATAGAAACTCCACCTTCAACTTGCTATTTTTTAACTAATAATTTACTGTAGATAAGTAAATTCATTGTTGATTCTGATATAGATAGGAATATATCTGTGAAGACAAAATAATTTAAATTTTCCTCAATATCTTTTGACAAAGAAATCAATTCAGAGGACCCAAAAATAATATGCCCATTAATATGACACAATAGGGGCAATATACAATTATATAACTATAGTGTCTAATCCAAGCAAAGACCCAGAGTGGAAGGATGGGGGAAGGATAGGACTGGAGTGATAGCATAATGGGTAGAACATTTGCCTTGCACATGGCCGACCTGGGTTCAATTCCTCCGTCCCTCTCAGAGAGTCCGGCAAGCTACCTAGAGTATTCTGGTGCACAGCAAAGCCTCGCAAACTACCCTTTCAATATGCCAAAAACAGTAACAAGTCTCACAATGAAGATGTTACTGGTGCCGCTTGAGCAAATTGATGAACAACGGGAGGACAGTGCTACAGTGCTACAGTGTCTAATTATCCCTGATCTTGGTTTTGTTTGCGCATGGTACAATCTCCCCTTTAAGGTCTGAGTCAAGCCCCTTGTCAGACTGTCATCAGGCAACCCAACCCAATCCCTTTATGTCTCAGACTGCAACAAATTGTCAAATCTTTCAATTCAGGCTCAGATGTATGCAGGAAGACGCCCTACTCCATCACTCACATCTCCCTCTTCCCCTCTTTCCATGAAATTCTACTGAAATTTCTACTTGCCAAGTTGGTAAAGTCTTCATGGTTCCATGACACTAGAAAGGTCAGTACAATAATCCAGGTGAACAGAAAGAGTATGCCACACACTCAAAACTGGTGCAGCTGGTCAAAAAGCTAACAAAATACGGGCACAACTGTGGTTGTGGGTGTGGGCATTCAGCGGAAAGGTAGGCTTTCTACAGACTGAAGGAAATGGAGAAAGTTAGATAAATGCTCCTAAACTCTAAATCAAATCTTGACAACATGGAAAGAAGAAAGACAAATATAAGAAAATATTTATTGTTGTTTTGCAACGGGCTAGAGCAATAGCACAGCAGGTAGGGTGCTTGCCTTGCATGTGGTCAACCAGAGTTTGATTCCTCCACCCTTCTCGGAGAGACTGGCAAGCTACAGAGAGTATCTCGCCAGCACGGCAAAGCCTGGCAAGCTACCCGTGAATATGCCAAACACAGTAACAACAAAGTTTCCAATGGAGATGTTACTGGACCCGCTCAAGCAAATTAATAAACAATGGGAGGACAGTGACAGTGACAGTTTAGCAACAATTTTACTAGATTTTCTTTTAGGAAAAAAACCCTCCATTCTCGCCCCCTTCCCCCCACTGTGCCTGCTCCCCTTCCCACTTTACACACTTTACACCTCCCTTTCTGCCCTCTTCTCTCCTCTACACCCTCCTTTTGTTTTCTTTCTTTTCTTTTTCATTTTGGTTGCTTTTGGTCCATACTTAGTGGTGTTCAGAACTTACTCCTGGCTTTGTGCTCTGACTTCATTCCTGGCAGTGCTCAGCGACCATACAGGATGCCAGGGAGCAAACTCGCGTTGCGTCAGACTCATGCAAGGCGAGTACCCTGCCCACTGTACTATCTCTTTGCTTCCCCATATTTTTCTTACTTTTTTTTTTTACCTTCTTCTTAAATTGATTTTTCATTGACTTAATCTACAGTGGAATATTAGGAGTATACTGGGTTGGAGGTCTATAGGGGTAAGGTGTTAGGTTGCGTGTAGTCAACTCTGCTTCAAACTCTGGCTATATATATATATATATATATATATATATATATATATATATCCCTGAGAACTGCCAGGTGCAAACCTCCCTGCCCCAAAATGCTTCTGTCACTCCTCCGTCTACGGCCATAGGCCATACCACCCTGAATGTGCCCGATCTCGTCCTGTCACTTTTCCTAAAATAAAGATTCTTAGGGGCATAATTTAATACCTCTATATATCAGCAGAGTCTGGCAAACTCCCCGTGGTGTATTCATATTCCAAAACCCAGTAACAATGATGGGTCTCATTCCCCTGATCCTGAAAGAGACTCCAATGTGGCACTTTCTAAAATCTCAGGGCTAGAACAAAGGAGATATTACTGGTGCCTGCTAGAGGAAATCGATGAACAATGGGATGACGGTGATAGGTGATACCTCTATATGCAAATAGAACTCACTGCACTCACTGTTAAAATCCCAGCAACATGACAAACCCCAAAGAGTCTTCTTGAATCAGAGAAGTATCTCAGCAGTAGAGCATTTGCCTGATGTGAGGTCTGTTTTGGTTCCCAGCACCAAATAAATAAATAAATAAATAAACAAATAAAATATAAAAGTAGAGTCCTCTATTTCTTCCACATTCATCTTTTCATTCCATTCCATCTTATTCCCCCTGGTAACCACCAAAGTTTTTTTTAATTGAGTCTAGGAGTTAGTTTTGTTATTTCTTGACAGCTTGTTTGCATTAGTAATTTATATTTCACATGTGAATGGAACCACTTGATAATTATCTTTCACTCCTTAGTTTGCTTAGCACAAAAGCTCAAAATCCACTCATTTTGTCCCAAATGGCACAATTTTATCCTTTTTGTTTTGTTTTGTTTGTTCTTGAGCCACCCCAGGCAGGGTGCTTGGCAGCCACTCCTAGCTCTGTGTTCAGGTATTGCTCCTGCAGGGGATGGGGAACCATCTGGGTGTGTTCGGGAGTGGGGGTGGGGGGTCTATGAGATGTTAAGGCTAGAACCCTGCTCAGCTGCCTAGAAGGCAGTTTACCTTACCTGTTTATAATCACTCTGGCTCAACAATCTCATCTTTTTTTCATGATAAAATGGGTTTTGTTTGTTTGTTTTTGAGCCACACTCAGTATTGCTCAGGGCTTTACACCTGGCTCTGCACTCAGAGATTATTCCTAGGGGGCACAGGGGACCATTTAGTATGCCTGGAAACAATGTCACATCAGTGTGCAAGGCTGGCACCTTGTCAGCTCTGTACTATCTCTCCAGCACCCCCCAGGATGGAATTCTTTAGCAAGCCTTTTGCCAACGAACACTTCGGGTAATTTCATGTTTTGACTGCTGTGAATAATGATGTTATGAACATTTGTTCGAACATTTGTTTTATTTTTCAGTACACTGTGTGTAGGAGGGCTGGTTGGGTGGGGTGGGTAGGGAGAGAGATCAATCTCTTCAGGATTTCCTCAATCACTGCTCTGGGTGGGAGGAACAGTCTGGATATGAAATCCTCTGCTATCCTCTCCCCACATGTGACCAGATTGTCTGAACTCAGAGACCTTTCATATATGTCAGACATGATATCCATGTCATTGGTGGCATACTCTAGTGATAGACTTCCCTGGACTTCCCCAAAGAATTTGGGAGGGGTTTTAAGTTTTATCACCTCTCCCTCTCTGGGAGAGCCATTGGGTGACTTGTAACTGGTGGTTGCTCATCAGACACTGTGTAGGGAAATGACCACTCTCCTGTCATGCCATCTCCTCTGGAATTGCTGAGACTTTTGTGTAGCTAAAGATCACAGGCTTTCATCTGTGTGGACTCCATGAAGGTGCTGGTTTATGCCCTAGAGATCTCTACTTATCCAAGGTCCAGGCAACTTTCTTTGCTCGGTTGGAACCCACACAGCCCCAAGCCCTCTCTCTGGGTAGGGCATATAGCCCAGGGCTTGGATTTGGAAGTCTTAGCCCTGAAGGCATGTGGGAGGGACTCTAGCTATAATGGTAAAAGTCGGCTGAAACTTCCAGCTATCACACACAGTCGCAGCATCCAGCCTTGAAAGGCCAAGCGAGTCCTTTCCTTCTCAATATTCCACTAAGTTCTGGACCACTGGGTAAGTCCACAGTCCTGTGCCTTTCCCTGCGTGTTGCACATTGTTTGCTGTATATATATATATATATATATATATATACATATATATATATATATATATATTTCCTTTTTTTTCCTGGAAAGCAACAGGGCTCTGCTATTCACTTCTCTCTTTTCTTTTCTTTCCTTTTCTTTTTTCTTTTTTGCTTTTTGGGTCACACCCGGCAATACTCAGGGCTTACTTCTGGCTTCACACTCAGGAATTACTCCTGGAGGTGCTTGGGGAACCATATGGGGTGCCGGGGATCGAACCCAAGTCGGCTGCGTACAAGGCAAATGCCCTACCGGCTATACTATCGCTCCAGCCCCACTTATCTATTTTCAGCACTAAAATTTTTCAATCTTTAAAAATCCAGGTTGAGCATGTGCTTTGTGTGTTGGAGTCTTGGGTCTGCTCCCCATCTCACCTAGGAGTAGACACCCCTGGTATAATTGCAGGATTTAGCCCTGTAGCACTGTCCTCCCTTTGTCCATCAATTTGCTTGGGTGGGCACCAGTAATGTCTCTATTGTAAGATTTATTGTTACCATTTTGTCATATGCAATATGCCACAGGGAGCTTGCCAGTCTCTGCCGTGAGGGTGGGATACTCCTCTGTAGCTTGCTGGGCTCTCTGAGAGGGACAGAGGAATCAAACCCAGGTCGGCCGTGTCCAAGGCAAACACTGTACCATCTGTGCTATTGCTCCAGCCCTAGAAACAAAAATCCAGGCAACTGGATTGATCAAAATATCTCTGGAGATGAACAAACATCATTTGTATGAGATACATAGTTGATGTCTGATTTTTCTAATAGTGATTTCTGTTGAGGTCTTTTTTATCTTCTGTATGTTTGCTGGTTTGTTATTAAAATGAGATATTTTTTTCTTTTTAATTTTTTGTGCTATGCCCAGAAGTACTTGGTAATTACTCTGCTCAGAATACCATGTGGTACTGGGGATTAAATCCAGGTCTGATGCAAAACAAGTACTCAGACTGTTGAGCTATATCTTCACTCCCTGAAATGTGATAATTCTTTAAATTACTTTTTCAGGGATAGGAAAATAATTCAATGGTAGTGTGCTTGCCTTACACATGACAGCCTAGTTTCAATTCCTGGCGTCACAAAAGGTTTCTCTGAGCCACATCAAGAGTAACCCCTAAACAGAGTCAAGAGTTGTCCCCGACCATTTCTGGCTATAGCCCCCCCCCCCCCCCCAAAAGCAAATACTTTTTCAACAATTATTTTGAGATAAAATTATAACGTGCTATTTTCCTGTCATATTAAAACTCCTACCTTTTTTTTTAAGAGGGGAGGGCTTGGGTCACAATTCATTCATTATACTCAGGGCGTTTGCCTTGCATATGGCCCACCGAGCCGACCCTGGTTCGATTCCTTCGCCCTTGTTGGAGAGCCCGGCAAGCTACCAAGAGTATCTCGCCCACACGGCAAAACCTGGCAAGCTCCCCTTGATGTATTTGATGTGCCAAACACAGTAACAAGAAGTCTCACAATGGAGATGTTACTGGGCCCGCTCGAGCAAATTGAACAACAGGAGGACAGTGCTACAGTTCTATTCCCGGGGTTCTCCACATGTAAGAGAAATGCCTTAACTTCTGTTCTATCTCTCTGACCCTAACTTTATTTCTAAATGTACTAAATAAATATGCTTAATAAGCTTAGTACTTTTATACCCTGTCTACCTAGTATCACTTCCTCCATTCCCCTTAGGCAACCATAATGACAATATCAATGTTCACAGTTTGTCTTTTTATTTTGTTCTGTTCAGATTTCAGTACCCATCATATTTTAACTATGTAAACAATGCTGTTGTAAACATCAGGGTGGATATAAGTTTTTGTGTAAATGTTTCTGTATTCTTTGGATGGGTACTCCCAAATAAAATTCCCGAATCTCTCTTTAGCTTCTTAAGAAAGTTCTATAATTTTCTAAAATGATTCGCTAGCTTCTGTGTCCACCAACAGAGCAGTAGAGTTCTCTATCTCCAGCAATTGTGAATGCTTATTTTGATTGTCACTCTCACCAGTGTTTAAATGGTATCTTATTGTGATATTAATTTGCATGTCTTTGATTAATAATTCTAAAATACACTCATGTGCTTATGAACCATCTGAATGCCCTCTTTTGGAGAAGCATCTACTCAAACCTGTCCATTTTTTAAAAAATTTTGTTGTGGGTTTTTAGTTTTAATTTTTTTTATTTTTTTTTTAATTTTTTTTTTATTAGTGAAACACCATGAGGTACAGTTGTAGATTTACAATTTTTTGTGCTTGGGTTTGATTATACAATGATCAGATACCCATCCCTCCACCAGTGCCCATTTTCCCCCCCACCCCCATCCCCCCATCCCCCCCTGCCTCTGTGGCAGGGCAATCCCCTGTGTTAGTTTTAATTTTTAATACTAAAAATGTGGTAAATATGTCATAAGCATAAAGCTTTTGGGAAGCCTCAGTCAAGTACAAACGTGAAGAATCTTGAGATAAAGAAAGAAGTTTAGGGGCTGAAGAGATAGTACAACTGATAGGGCATTTGAACCCAGCACGTGAATGTCCTGGGTTCAACTCCCAGCATCCTATGGTCCTCCGAACCTGCCAGTAGTGATCCCCGAGTGAAGAGCCAGGAGTACTGCCCAAACAAGCCCCCCCTTAAAAAAATTACAGAACTTTGAAAGCCAGATATGTAGTCCAATTTAGAGTATATAATTCATATATATGAAACCTTGGAATCAATCCAGAAACATCTAATCATTTCCAAAATAAATTGAAAAGAAGTTTGAGGTACATTTCTATCTTCCTTACTTAAGGAAATGGAAGATAGCAATCAGGAAAAAGCTTGGTGAGGACTACGTAGCTGGCATTGCAATAAAATGGTGAGAAGTGGCAAGATTTTCAATTCATTAAGTGAAAGAAAATTGTTCAAGACTGGGGTGTAACTCGGCAGCAGAGCACTTACCTTGCCTAGGCTTTGATTTCTGGTAACACACAAGACGATTATTCTATTTATTAAATTTTACTCACAAATGTGAATTTAGATCATCAATATTGGATTATGGCCAGATTATAGGTGAATCCTTGCTCCAGGCTCTGTAAAAATCCGAAGATGTCAGGGAAAACTTCTCTTATGAGAGCTGTGTGGCATGGAGGTTTCGGGGCAGGGATAAAAATTGCAGCTCCATGAAAAGTCTTTGTCTAATTAAGTAATTCTTGTCTGGACTAATCCTCTGTCCCAGTTCTCTTTTAACAGGATTTTGTTTGGGGGCCACACTCATCTGTGCTCTGGGTTTATTCCTTACTCTGTGCTCAGGGGTCTTGCTCCAGTACTATATGGGATGTTGGGGGAATTTAACAGTTGCCTGCCTGTCTGCAAAACAATCACCCTCACCTTGCACTATTTCTCCAGCCCAAGCTTCAGTATTTTGATATTTGTATATAAACATGTTGCTTTTTTACAAGTAGAGGTTTTGTTCTGTTCTCTTTGTTTTGACTTGTGCCAGGATGGACCCCCAGGCTTCAGACATGCAAGGCAAAGGCTCTACCACTGAACCACTCTTGCAGGCCTCTACATCTTTTGTTTCTTTTGTTTTCCCTTGTTCTTTGAAGGGGTGGAGGGCAGGGCACTTGGGAGCCACACCCTATAATGCTCAGGGCTTACTCCTGGCTCTGTGCTCAGGTATCATACCTGGTGAGATTCAGGGGATCTTGATTACATTTTTTGTTTTTATAAAAACTTTGGATGTCCTAAGGGTGCTAGTGGTGATGTCTGAAGGTCATATTCCCTGAGATACTTGCCTACACCCTTGAGCTTGGGTCAGGTGTGGTGTTGGGGACCATCAGGGCTATACCCTGGATCCTGGATTCTGAGATAGTCGAAGGGAGTGTGGTGCTGGCGAAGGAACCCTCATGCATGCATGCATATTAAGCATTTAGATGTAGATAGTCTTTTCTTTTTTTTTAAGTGGTGCAGAGGGAGGAGCATTTGGGCCAAAGTTTATGGTGCTCAGAAGCTACCCCCAGATTTGCAGGGATGGGGAACCTTGAGGGATTCCTCCTCAGGGAACCATGTGGTGATGGAAAATATGACTAAATTTTTTGTTTGTGGACAGGTTTACTTCTTGAGCTGAAGATGAAGTACCAAGAAACATGCTTGGGGGGAAAACTACATTCCTAGACTATAATAAGAAAGACCTGGTTGGGTTCAACTCTCAGAGAATCAAGCTGAGGTCAAAGGACATAAAACTTGATTCACCTCGAAGTCTTGACAAGGTAAGTTCCTTTACCTTAAAAGACAGTACCCCATAGTCCTTCTTAACTTATAATCACCTAATTTTGGATAGTACTTGATAAATTTTCACTGAGTTCTTTACTGTGATCCTTTGGTGACTTAGGGTCAGAAAGATTTATGTTTATATTTTTATATTGAATTTAGGCACATCTTGATTACTGAAGAGCAGACTGCATGCTGAAGGTTTGTGATTATTCCCAGAAGCCAGCCAAGGGCCATTTACGCTATTAGTTGCCAAGGACTGACTTTCAGACACCATGGCCCATCGTCTGCTGAAGGAGGCAACTTGTCCCATTTGTTTGGAAATACTTGTGAATCCCCTTTCTTTCCTCTGTGGACACACATTTTGCTCTGCTTGTTTGAATGAATGCATGGCTAATACGAACCGTGAAATAGCTTGCCCCTTCTGTCGAAGATTAACTCAGGGAACAGCAATAGAGGAAAGACAAATTAAAATGTTATCGGTGCTCGTCAAACAACATGGCCCCTTTCTGGAGAGAAAATTGCACATCAAGAGAAGTGAACTCCCAAGTTCTCCAGAGGACCTGAAGCTGGATGCAGCTTCTGCCCACTCCCTTCTTGTCCTTTCTGATGACTTAAGAAGTGTCCGGTGTGGGAAGATCCATCAAACAGGGATGGCAAATCCCCAGAGGTTTAGTCACCTGCCCTGTGTCCTGGGAACACCATCTTTTTCTACTGGCTGCCATTACTGGGAGGTAGAAGTCGGAAAGGGGAAGGCTTGGTCTCTGGGGGTGTGCAAGGATTCAGTGAACAGAAACAGAAAGAAACTTTCTTCAGAGTATGGCTTCTGGATCATTACCAAGGATGGAGAAACCTATACCAGTTCTAACCCAGACATCAGTGTTTCTGCAAGTTCTGACCTTATCCGTGTTGGGATTTTTCTAGATATTGAAATGGAAGAAATCAAGTTTTTTCATGTCCAAAGTAATGACCTCCTTTGTTTGTTCAGTCAGGTCTCCTGTTTGGAGCCATTGCGTCCATTCTTCTGTCCTGAAATACCTGGAGAGGAAAGTGATCTTGGTGCCCCTTTGACCATCTGCCCAAGAGAAGTTGAGGCTTTACCTTGAACCACTTGGAAAGATGAAGGATGAGAATCATCCTTTGTGCAATTCAGTAATAGCTCTATTGTGTTATTGTGAAAGTGCTATCATAGAGACAAGAGGCACAAAAGGTGCCCACAGCCTCAATCAGAATGTAAAATTTTTCAGATTCTGAACTTGGAGTTATTTACAAAGATGGGAAGTGACTTTGGAAGACTAGGTGGGATATTCTGAGATGTGAGAACATCTTCTGGCAAAGCAACCACTGCTGTCATTCACTAAAATTTGTTTTACAGGTTGCTATGAATTTTATTTTTTCACTTATTATTTGGTTTGGGGCCACACCCAGCAGTGCTCAGGTCTTACCCTTAGCTCCACGCTCAGGGATCACTCTTGGTGAACTTGGCAGACCATATGAAGAGCCAGGGATCAAACCCAAGTTGACTGCATGCAAGGCAAACATCGTACTCTCTGTATTGTCTCTTCATCTCCTGATCTTACTTTTTAAGCAATAGAAATTTACATGTTATTAAAATTAAATCCATAAAACACTTGATGTTTTTTGTTCTGTTTGGTTCTATCACAACCAATCTGAAATTTTTGCTGCCGTCTTCACACCACAATTTTCTCATTCTCATGCTCACAATGGAACCCTTTCACACCTAAAGCTGTATTTTGCTTACTTATTTTGTTTACATATTTTTTACTGATTTGGTTCCTTTTCTTTTCTGAAGGGACCACATCCAGCAGTGCTCGGGGCTCACCACTTTTCTCAGAGATCACTCCTGGTGCTGTTCAGGAGTGCTAAGGACCAAATCTGGGTTGGGTGTGTGCAAGGCAACCACTTTACCTGCTTGTATTATGACTCCTACCCGGTCACTTATTTTCTGTTTTGTTTTTGGACCACATCTAGTGGTGCTTAGGAATCCCCTTGCATAGCAGGTCAACTACTTATCAGATTGGCAGATAGGGGAGCTTTGCTGGGCTAGAAAATGTTCTGAAATCTGCTGCTAGGAATCCAGTGTCCTAGAATCATTGAATTCAGGGCCTCATGCATACATGGGAAACATGAACCTCTAAGCTACATACCCAACTAACAACTCAATTTTGATATACCTTTTCCTTTTTCTCTCATGATCCCTTCGCCTTTTCTTTCTTTCTTTCTTTTTTTTTTTTTGCTTGAGGGGTCTCCTTATCCTTTTCACATGGATCCAATGGTGCTCAGAGACTACCCCCATATTCGGCGCTGCAGAGCCGAGCCAGGAGAGGGCCGTCAGGGTGAAATCAGCACTCGAGTCACACAGGGTTCCATCATTCAGGAGATGGCATGAATGTGCGCGTTTATTCAGAGCACAGGTACAGACTTAAGTATGTTTCCACAACCCACCCAAAAGAAAGGAAAGGGGATGGGACGTGGGAAAGTGGATGGGACGATGAATAGAGCCATGCACCGTTGGTCAGTCACAGTGGGCAGAGCCATGCACTGTTGGTCAGCCACCTGGTGACCCTTTCGACCTAATGCTACCGGTCAGAGCGGCCTGCTTTGTTACAGTTTTGACATATCCATAGAGACTGTGCTGTTCCTTGTACATCATTTACAAATCATTTACGAGGGTGCATTTTTCCCCAAACTGAAACCTCCTGTACTGGGAAGTTGCCCAGCTTTGAGCAGGACAAAGGGGGAATGAAAAATCAAGCATTCTTTTACTTGGTCAGTAGGCAACATCTCACCCCTTTTTTCCAATTATGGCACGCCAGGACCCCTGTCTTAGGTCGTCCGTCGCCCCGCCGTGGTACCCGTCATTGGGGAGAATGCTTTAGCCCCTGTCTTAGGTGTGCGCGGCGGTGACAGAAGTTGCCCGTCATTGGGTATCCTGGGCAAGGGCATACTTCCTTAACCGTGAGGAGGCATAGGGGAGGATTGATGACATTTCTACCAGACCAGGCAGGACCCAGTGTGGCTTGACCAGAATGGAGCGTGGCTCAGAAAAGAGGGGTAGGGATAGGGTAGAGGGGTGATGGGGATCTCTTCGTTCAGTGATCCAGGGTTTCTGTACAGGTCCGGTCCGCACTCCTTCTCCTCTTGCGTTTTCCGGTACCGGCCACGGGATCAAGTCACTGCAACAGATAAAGGAAGAGGCTTCCCAGGCCCATTAGAAATACCTTTCTGAATAGGGCTGCTCTTTGCTAGTTTCTCTCAGCTGCATAAAGTGAATTTGAGTGATTTGCCGATCAACCCTGCCAATCTGGTCTCTGACAAATGAGACAAGTCGACTCAGGATGCAGGGCCCGAATGTAAGCATCAGTAATAGTATGATCAGAGGGCCTGCTATAGTAGATATCAGGGTGGTGAACCAGGGGGATTGATTAAACCAAGACTCGAACCACCCTTCCTGAGCCTCTCTCTCCTTTTTACGCCATTCCAGGCCTTCTCTCAGTTTAGCCATGGAATCTCGGACTATCCCGTGTGGTCGGCGTAAAAGCAGCACTCTTCTCCCAGCGCTGCACCCAGCCCTCCGTTTTTAAGGAAGAGCAAGTCGATCCCCCTCCTATTTTGCAAGAGTTTCATTATTTTTCCCAGCTGTGGGGGACAAATGATCAGGGGGCTCATGTATTGGCCTGACCAGGCGTTCTGGCACCCAAATGGGTTTTTCTGCATTAGTTGGATATACACAGACTGCACCTCTGACTCTGGCAAGTATCGCTGCCGGTGGTTGCCAGGTTCCTGAGGACAAATCCTTCCATTTCACCATTGCTTTAAGGGGAGCCGGAGTAGCAAAGTGACGTTGGGCTGCACTGCGGCCTGAATCATCGAGGAGCAAAAAATTTAAAATGAATAAGGTTGTGGATAGGAGCGCTTGTGGCCCTTGACAGCCTTGGTAGACCCCCACCCTGATCAGATCACTGCAATGTTGACATAATAGTTTTCTGAAACACTATAAATGTGTTACTATAATATTTTATTTGTAGCACTGTCCTCCTGTTCATCGATTTGCTCAAGTGGGCCCAGTAATGTCTCCATTGTGAGACTTGTTACAGTGTTTGGCATATCGAATGCATCACGGTAGATTGCCAGGCTTTGCCGTGTGGGTAAGATACTCTCAGTAGCTTGCCGGCTCTCCAAGAGGGGTGGAGGAATTGAACCCGGGTCACCCTGGTTGGCTGCATGCAAGGCAAATGCTCTACCCACTGTGCTATTGCTTATTTAATCAGTAAAAATGTTGGTCTCATAGATTTGATTTTGCAGTTCATTAGTGGCTTTGCAGCTATAGTGTAAAAACCATGGGGCCTAGTTGGGGGGCTTTCATATCCCTTATTTTGAGGGCAAGAGTTGGGTCACACTTCCTGGTATGTGGGTTACTCCTGACTTTGCTCAGGGTTTGGCTCCCAGAGGTTTTGGGAACCATTCAGTGTGGGGGATTGAACTTCGGTCAGTTAAAGGCAAGATGTGTGACTTATTGCCCATATTAACTCTTTGGCCCCTCCATGCCCTTCCTGTGTCTAGAGGAAACAGTGGTTGGCTCTAGGTTCTACAGGGACAAGGCTGTGTTGATTTGCACATTTCAGATATTCTTGGACTTTCTCTTTTCCTGGACATTGAAACTCTGTGCTTCTTTCACCTCAGCCAGTGATGTCAGTGATTCCTTTCTCCTGCCTAATGGAATTACAATGGCGTAGGTAAATCCTTGATACAGACTATTTTATTGGTCAGTATTGATCCTCAGCAAAATAGTTAACACAGCTAACTTCTTTGCATCTTCATTGCTACAAATTTAATCTTATGATACAACCTCAAAACTTTTGCAGCCTTTCTAGGGTTCTCAGCCTTCATCAATCAGGTTTTTTCTACCTACCAACTCTAAAATACAAAGGCTGGAGAGGCCACTCAATGTATTGAATGCTGCATGCAGGAGGCCTGAGTTTTTATTTCTGGTACTGCATGGTCCCCTGAGCACCTATGGAAGTAACCTGTTAGCTATTTACCAGCTGAGAGTAGATCCTGAACATAATAAGTGTGACCCCCAAACTAATCAAACTACCCTTCCAACTACCTTAGCAACTCAGAGCCAATCCTCTGTTTTCATCCTTTCTATAGACTTTGGGTGAAGCGTAGCTGAGCCACCTTCACGTGAATCAAATGGGAGATTTGATCACTCCTGGTGCGGCTTAGAGAAATCCATATGGGGTGCTGGTGATTAAAACGCTCCATGCGGCACTACCTCTCCAGCTGCCATCTCGGCATCTTTAAGAGACATGTCTCTTCCTACAAGATGCAATCGAGAATACTCTTTAACAACACTCTTGAACTATAAGCATAAGGGGTTGTTGGGTTGAGATATAGTTTAACACTAGAGCACTTGCTCTAGAAAGTGCTAGCATGTGTGTGTCCCAGCATTCAATCCCCGGCACCCTCCCTCTAATCCCCAACCTCCTTCTCAAAAGAAACATAAGGGACTGCCTTAGGACCTAGGAGACACCTGGCTCCACAATGCCTCCAGGAAGTCTTGAAAGCTGTATGCCAAAAGAAAATAAAACAAATATGACCATTCAGCAAAATATTCATTTAAATATGAATGAATTCGCAAAAATGTCTTCATTTAAAGAGCCATTTCTTATTTTTTTGATTCTACCGTATATGGTATTTGGTAAAACTCATTTTGGTGTGTCAGAATTTTTGTAACATTCAATCACACTGTCACTGTCCTCCCGTTGTTCATCGATTTGCTCGAGCGGCCCAGTGACGTCTCCATTGGAGACTTTGTTGTTACTGTTTTTGGGATATCGAATACATCATGGGTAGCTTGCCAGGCTCTGCCGTGCGAGCGAGATACTCTCTGTAGCTTGCCAGGCTCTCTGAAAGGGGCGGAGGAATCGAACTTGGGTCAGCCATGTTGGCTGCTGCAAGGCAAACGCCCTACCGCTGTGCTATCGCTCTAGCCCTTTGTAACATTAGGGAACTGGAAAGATAGCACAGCTGGTAGGGCATTTGCCTTGCACATGGCTGACCCAGATTCAATTTGCAGCATCCCATATGATCCCCTGAGCACCTCCAGGAGTAATTCCTGAGTGCAGATCCAGGAATAACCCCTGTGCATTGCCAGGTGTAACTCAAAAAGCCAAAAAAAAATTTTTTTTTTTGTGACATAATAATTGATTCTCCTGTCTTGAATCTTCAGCGACTTCTTTTCCCTACATGACTTTCTGGAGACCTGTAGAGTAGCCTACATTGCTTGTTTCTTGGTCTGTCTTTCTTGGCTCAGGCCATAAGAGATTGCAGGGTATTTAGATGATTTTGTGTGCTCACACTCTGTGCTCATTTTCTTCTCCTTTCACTCTCTGACCTATCTCAGAAACTTGAGAAGTAACTTGAAAAGCACGTGCCAGCTTTCTTTTTTGGTTTGTAATTTTTGTTTTGGGTTTATATCCAGTGGTGCTCAGGGGTTGGTTTGGTTCTCAGGGGTCACTCCTGGTATGACTGAAGGGACCTTGAAAGGAGCTTTAATTTGGTTCTCCTGTGTATAAAGCACATGGACACTAAACCATCTTTTGGGTCTCCAGCTTTCTTTTCCGCCCCCCCCCCCCCCCATCCTCCTGGAAACGCTCAGGGGACCATATGGATTGCCATGGATCAAACAGTGCAAAGCAAGCACTGTAACCTGATGTACCATCTCTCTGCCTCCCCACTCCACCAGCTGTCTTTTTTTAACGCAAAATTCCAAACATGTGAAAATACAGAATACTGTAGTGAATCCATTTGTTCTTATGACTCAGTTTCAAAATATCCAATCTCCTCACTGGATTATTTAAGAAAAAATTTCACATCTCATTTCATCAAATAAATGCACAGTAAATATCTCTAAATGAAAAGCACTTAGGGAAATGTAATTATAATGACACCATTATCACATATAAAAAGTTAACGATTCTTTTTTCCTGTTTTCAGTGTAGGGATGAAAACTAGGAACTCCATTTTAAGGCATCTATACTATTCCTGAGCCACGTCGTTGACCCTATTGGTTCATTAACATCAGCTTATATCCAATTGTATCTAATTCTCTTTTCTTAGCTTTGCGAGTTTCATTCTAAATAACTGTGATCATTCTGAACTGATCTGGGACTTTTATTATTTACTTTTTGCTTATGTTTAAGACTCCAATGCTTGGGTTGGAGAGATAGCTCAAAGTCATGCATGCATTCTTTTCATGCTGGAGGCCTAGTTCAATCACCCAGGCATCACCAGAAGCGATTCCTGAGCAGAGTCAGGAGCAGCCTTTAAGCTTTGTTTGGTATGGGCTTTCCATACTTCTCCATCACCCTTCCCCCTTCCCCCCTCCCCCCCAAAAAAAGGTTTTATGCTGTATCAAGATTTCTGGTCTCATAACTTTTTCTTTTTATAAAAAAGTACTTTTTTTTTTTAATAAAAAGGTACTTAATAAAGAAGACATGACTGTCCTACCAATATAACTAGGTTTATGCTACTGGGGCCAGAGAGGTCACTCAAAGGGTACATGCTTTGCATACCAAGAGTCTCAGTTTGATCCCTGGCACTTCAAGGTCCCCTAAGCGTTGCCTGGAGTAATCCTTGAGAGCAGGGCCTGCAGGAGCCTTTTCCCCAGCATTAATAGGTCTGGCTCCCAAAACCAAAACAAAAGAACTCCCAAGCCCTCTGCTACTCTAGGGCATGGGGAATCACTAGTGGATGATTAGAAGGATGCTAGAGATCATAAACTCCAAATTCCAGATTCCTAAACACCAGGGATACTTTTGGCATTTGGAACTTTTTTTGTTTTTAGGTTTTTTCTTTTTTTAATTTGTTTGTTGTTTTTTGGGCCATATCTGGCAGTGCTCAGGACTTATTCCTCCCTGGAGATGGAACCTGGGTTGGTAACATGCTAGCCAAGCCCCTACTGCTGTACTATTCCTCCAGCCCCAAAGTACTTCTATTATTTTAATCAGATTATAAATTCAGGTGTTGCAATTTTCAAAAAGGGACAGTAAAATTGTTTCACAGGTCTCATCCCCATTTGCTCCATTTCCCCTAATAAATTCCTTTTACTGATTATTGAGGGTTCTTCTGGATATAGCACAGCGGGTAAGGCGTTCGCCTTACAAGTGGCCAACATGGCCGACCCGAGTTCGATTCCTCCGCCCCTCTCGGAGAGCGCGGCAAGCTACCGAGAGTATTCGATATGCCAGACACAGTAACAACAAAGTCTCCAATGGAGACGTTACTGGGCCCACTCGAGCAAATCGACGATCAACAGGAGGGCCTTTACCTTTACCTTATATGTTTTACCTAATGTTAATTTAATACATATATATATTATACATTTTTCTTTTTTTGTTAACCTGAGACTGTTAAAGAGACTCACTTTAAATGGTCTTTTCCCAGTACTCATGTAATGAGGATTTAGTATCGTATTTATCAATGAGTCAGTCACTAATTAAAAAGTTCTCAGATTTCTGGGGCTGGAGCAATAGCACAGCCAATGGGTGGGGCATTTGCCTTGCAGCTGCAGATCCAGGTTCGATTTCCAGCATCCCACATGGTTCCCTGAGCACCACGAGGAGTAATTCCTGAGTGAAGAGCCAGGAGTAACCCCTGTGCATCGCTGGGTATGACCCAAAAAGCAAAAATAAAACAAAGTTCTCAGATTTCTGAGTGTTAACCTTACCTGTAAGTTTCTATAGGAAGTCATTAGTAATTTCAGAAATATGTAGCATTGTGACTCTCATCCAAGAGTTCTAGAATGTTTAATTGCAACAAAATATTAGGAAAACAGTGATATTGTATCCTGGACTTTATATAGGTAATAAAAAAAAAACTTTGTTTTTCAAGCAAAGTGTTGCTAAAACCCTTAGAAAAGTTGAAATGCTAGATTTGCTGATGGATATTGACTGACCTTTGGAGATTGTCTGAGGACCTTAATGAAGGAAGGAAGAAAAGAGAAAGCTGTCACTGATTTCAAAGTGAAAAAAATAATGCTGATTTTTCTCTTTAACAGACTCTGAGAATTCAACTCAGGCCCTAGGATAAAGCTCTCTTTGTGTTGGGAGAGGCTTATAACCATAACAATGGGTTGATCAGGGTTTGAAGATGTGATGAGTAAATAATTGGGCCATGCCAGATATTCTGCCTAGCCCAAAAGGAGGAATTTTGAATTAATCTACTAAGATCATCTTATTTATTATTTATTTGTTTATTGGGATTTTGAGGCTACACCCTCTGTGGAATATGGGCCACACCTCATTTTAGTTTATTTATTTGGAATTTTGGTGTTTTTTATTTGTTTGTTTGTTTTCCCCCCTGGTTAGTGCTTGGTGTGGGGAATCACTTAGTAGTGCTCAAGGGATTTATTCTGTGAGGATCAAATCTGGGTCAGCTTCATGCAAGGTTAGTGTCCTTCCCTGTATTAGGTGTATGTATCCTATATTTTTGTCTGCAATGATTTAACTAAGAGAAGAAAGATGAACTCATTCACTAGAGTTCTAGAAAAATGATTATTGCAAGTAGTTCTAGAAGATCTTAAAGATTACTAATTGTCACTTACTGTGAAAACTCACAACAAAATAATTGAGCATAAAACACTGTTTTTTGATGGGCCAGAGAGTGCAGTGGGTAAGATGCTTGCCATGCATATGCCCAATCCAGGTTTGATACCCAGCACCCCATATGGTTCTGAACATGACCAAGAGTGATCTCTGAGCACAGAAACAATAAGCCCTGTGTGCCACTGGGTATGGCCCAAAATCAAACCAAAACAAAAAAAAATATTAATATACAAAGAGCTAAGTGGTCACTACTATAGAAAGTATCATAGATGAACAAGTCAGGGCTTAACTTTACTTAGTTTAAGTCATAAAGTTTATATTCTTTTTGTATTGACAGAAACACTGGTTGCTCATAGTTTACAGCATCTTTTCAGATGGTACCATGCAGGTTTGAGTAGATATGGCAAGGACAAGAGCTCAGGGAAGTTTTTTTTTTCTTCCCCTTTACAACTCCTGTAAAGTTTCTGGCTACCAATTTATTTTCAGATGAAAGGGCAAAAAATAAATAGATAAATAAATAAATAAAAAGTCCATCTTGTTTTTCTTCTTCTTATATAGTACTTAGTAAGTCCAATTGTTTTTTTTTTCTTTTTAGTGTTTGGGCCACACCTGGTGGTTGTTCAGGGCTTCCTCCTGTCTCTGCGTTCAAGAATCACTCCTAGTGGGGCTCAGGGGACCATATAGGATGCAGGGATTGAACCATAGTTGATCATTACAGGGCAAGCATCTTAGCTGCTATATTATCCTTCTGGTCCCTGGGGTCTTGATTTTTTTTTCTTTTCAGGGGTGGTCAGGATTCTGATCTCTGAGTTCTTGAATTTTTTCCTTTTCTGCAGTGCTCATGGGTCCCCATGGTAGTGCCTGACGAACTCTGTAGTGTTGGGGATGGAATTTTGGTGCTTCATCTATTGAGCTCTCCCCATGGCCCAGAAATACACACTTTGAATTAGGTAACAGAGACCACATTGAATTCTGTCCAATGTGTATCTTCATCTGTCGGTTATAACTGACAGATATAAAGGTAAAGGTAAAGGCCCTCCCGTTGATCGTCGATTTGCTCGAGCGGGCCCAGTAACGTCTCCATTGGAGACTTTGTTGTTACTGTGTCTGGCATATCGAATACTCTCGGTAGCTTGCCGGGCTCTCCGAGAGGGGCGGAGGAATCGAATTTGGGTCGGCCATGTTGGCCGCTTGTAAAGCGAACGCCCTACCCGCTGTGCTAACTGACAGATAACTTTCATAATATCTCAAAGTAAAAGAGGAAAATTAAAGTTAGTATTAAAATAATTAAGCATTTAGTTTGTGCCAGGCACTGAACTCATTGTTACAAGAAATGTTAAATTTAATCATTACAAAATTCACACTTGGGTTTAATCTAATACCCTCTGTGGATACTGAAGTAACAGGAGGTGAAATAAGTTGCTTAATTTTAATTTCCCCTTACTCATATGTGGCATAAAATGCAGGGAGAAAATTAGATGTTGGATCCAAACAGTGAGGTGTTGTGAGAATATTCGTTCAGTCGGAACTTTAGAGATTATAGTGTAAATTGACAGGTTGGGGGCACACTGCAGCATCTAACTGATGATAACTCCTCTTTCTAGATCCAGACACAGAGCTCTGAGGATCCACTAACATTTAATTAAATGTAACACTAAGGATGCAAGATAATTGTCACTGGATTGATTCTAAGGCATCAGTACCAAAAGGCTGCTGGCTGGGATCACAGCTATTTAACTTTGTTACTCAAGTAGGAAACCAATAAATAAATGAGAAATAGTGTTATGCTGGACACATAACAGCTCTTAGAGCTGATTTGTGCTTTTATTTCTACTCAGTGATATCATGTTAGTTACTTCAAATTGGTCATGGCAGAAAAACTTAGTATTGGCAAAATGATGAGGATTACAATGAAGAATTTTCTATTTTTTCTTTCCTTTTCAAATGAAAGAAAATGTGACCAAATGAACTAGCATCTCTACTCCTGGGCATCTCTCTCAAGGGCCCAGAAATTAGTCTGAAAAATCATTTGCACCGCTAGTTCATTGCAGCACTATTTGCAGCAAACAACCTGGAAACAACTCAAGTACCAAAAGCACATGGCTAGTCAAAGAAACTGGTCATATACACAATGAAATACTACTTGACTATAAAAAAAAAAAACCTAAGGTGAAGTCATGCAATTAGCTGCTATGTGGATGTGGAAAGTATCATGTTGCGTGAAGTCAACAAAAAGAACAGATACAGAATGATTTCTCTGGGATGTGGGATATAGAAGCATAGGAGGAAGGGCTGGATAGATAGTACAGTGAATAGGGCATTTACCTTGCACGTAGCCAACCCAGGTTCAATCCCCAGCATCCCATATGGTCTCCCAAACACTTCCAGGAGTAATTCCTGAGTGCAGAGCCAGGACTAACACCTGAGCATAGCTGGGTGTGGCCCCCTATCCTCCCCGCACCCAAAAAAAAAGAAGCATAAAAGGAGAATTGCAAAAGCAACAGAATTTGAGAACTTGTCTACAAAACTGAGTTTACCGTAACAGTGAGATGTGAAGGGAATGGAGGTGAGGGGGTACCAGAAGACAATGGTGAAGAGAATCAGATGCACTGAGGGCAGGGGAAGAAGGGAGGGAGGGGATAAGTTGTGGTGTTAGAACGTTGTATGCATGAAACCCTATCATTGACAGTATTATATAATTATAAATCTAAATATTAGCAAAATTTTAGTCACCAAAATAAAAAGTTTAAAAAGATGTTTAATTTTTGGAAACACCTGACAGTACTTTTGGACTAGCTCTGACTCTACTGGATAGGCAGGGGTGGGGGTTCATTCCTAGCTGCCTCCTGCATGCAAAGCATATGCTCAGACCATTGAGCTATCACTCTTATCTTCCCTTTCTCTTGTTTTGGAGGAACATTCTACCAAGCAGTAGAATTAGTGAGGGCAGTATATTAGGTATGCACCTAACTCCTATAGCTTTTCCAGTCCCTTCTTTTTTATTTTTATTTTGAGAATTGGTTGCTAAATGTGTATTGTCACTACACTAATTGATAAACTAGTAATAAAAGTCAACTACTAAAGAGGAAATTTAACTTATCTTTACCCAGAGAGCATATGATTTCATACATTTAAAAGCTTAGGAGGGAAATAAACCTCAGAAAGAAGGAGATTAAAGTGTAAAAGAAAAAAGGAAATCCAGGGCTGACTACTGATCCAGCCCTCAGAGACAGACTAAGCCTCCTTTGGAGTTTATCCAATTTGCAAATAGTAAAGCTTGGAATAGATAGCATCTACTTCTACCATGTGGAGAAGAGTGATTAGTACTGAGGGAGGAAAGGAAGGCAATGCTTACAGGTGAGAACAGGAGGTGGGAGAGAGTTTCAAATTCCAAGTCCTAACTGGTCCCAGTGCCAAGACCATTTGATTCTCTGGCATCTCGTTCTATCATGAGGCACTGTCTTGTGTTCTGTTGTAGGAAAGTCAGGTTAGGGCTAAAGGCCTTTGGTCCTGTTCCTGAGACCAGGTGTGCTGGGCCTGCATGGGAAAAAAATTCAAGAAAAAAGACTTATTAGAGAATAATATACTCGCAAGGAAGATTAGCCCTGCCTCTTACAAAGATAAACAGGTTTCAGAATAGGGCAAGTTAGTGAGGGGTGGAGTATTCATGCATTTCAAAGAAGGAGGACTTTGGGGTGGTGATTCCCTGGAGATAAGGTACCATGAAGAATCCAATTATATTTGATCATTTCCATTGGGAGCCACAGAAAGAGTAAACTGTCATTGTGTATGAGTTTTACTGTCCAAATTTGTTATAACGCATGTGTAATAAAGCTGAAGTCAACATATATCACTTCTTTTTCATCTTAAACTTTCTTAGCTCTAACAAAAGTTGGGCTCCAAAGGGTCTTGGGCCTCATCTGAGGTGTTCAGCATCAAAAATAAATGAGCTCATTTGGCAAAAACATATTAAATTTCTTAGCATTGAATATGAATGTGTAAGAGAGACATAATCAAGATAAAGGTGGGTGATCTATGTTACCTTTTATCTTCTTATAAGCAGACTAGATATTAACTCAAGGGAGTAGCAAGATCAGATTATTGAGCTTTGTGGTGTCTGAATTGAACCCATTGTCCTAACCGAGGTGACTTTACCTCTTTTCCACTCAGGTTCCTTAGAGGTCTGAAAAATAAATAGCATAAGAAAAACTGACATAAGAGAAAGCAAAGAGAAATTTATTAATGACATGTGTACCTACTTTACATATCAGAAAAAAAAAGCCAGCATAGCTAACTAACTCTCTACTGGTCCTAAAAGACATCTTTAGTGGCCCTAGAAGCCATCTTTTAAAAAACGTTTAGCAATAGAAAAGGTTGATTAGTAAGGTTTCTAGCAAGGTATAGTAATAATACCATTTGCATTCAGCTTTCTCCTTTGTCTGAATCTCAATGGAAATGTTTGCATGTAAATATTCAAAAGCATTCTCCATTCAGGTTTTAGGGTCTCCTTCATAAAATAAAAAACTTTTGCAAAAGATACATTTTGAGTGGAAAATTTTTGCTCTCCCAGACCTTTAGTTTCCTCCTTGTTCCCTAAATTCTCTTATAAAAGATATTGGTTTGCCTGAGGGGAATTTACCTTTCATGGAGAAACTTGACTTGTAAGGATAAAAATAACATATTTTCCAAATTTGGGATGTTTCTTAAGTTTTATATTTAGACAAGTGTTATATAAAGAGTATTATTGACTTGTCATCACAAGTGATCACTGAAGTTGGGGAACAAAGCTTTGTTTTTTTAAACAAGTTGTTTAAAAAAAAAAACACCCTTTTTTTGGTTGTATTTTTTTTTTTTTTTTGCCACACCTAGCAGTATTCAGGGCTTAATCTTGGCTTTGGGCTTAAAAATCACTCCACCTCTGGTGGCACTTGGAGGAGCAAGCATGCGAGGCAAGTACCCTATCACTGTACTATCTTTCCAATGACACAAGGGTATCAATTTATTATTTGTTTGTTTGTGTGTGTGTGTGTCACATCTGGCTATGCTCAGGGATTACTTTTGGTTCTGTACTCAAGGACTTACTCCTGGCAGTGCTTGGGGGACCAAATTCTAGGGCCGAATGCAGGTTGACCAAGTGGAAGACAAGTATGCTACTCACTAAACTTTCGCTCTGGCCCGGGCACCTGGTTTAAAACACCCATCTTTTTAGTAATGGAGTTTTTGTCAATTACTCTTCCTTTCAGAAGCAGTGTGCTAAAATTGTATTTGTTTTCCTCAGTCCTCATTTCATTATTGTCAATTATACCTTCTGCTCTATCTTTTTCTTTTCTCCTGCCCACACTGCAAATGCAAAAAGTGACATCAAACAATCCATCCACCTCCTTACTTCTTGATAGCACTGTACCACTGTCCTGTTGTTCATTGATTTGCTCGAACAGGCCCAGTAACGTCTCTCCATCTTGAGACTTGTTGTTACTGTGTTTGGCATATTGAATATGTCATGGGTAGCTTGCCAGGATTTGCCGTGCAAGATACTCTCAGTGGCTTGCCGGGCTCTCTGAGAGGGGTGGAGGAATCAAACCCACCTCTGCTGGGCCGGCTGCATGCAAGGCAAATGCCCTACTGCTATGCTATCACTCCAGCCTGTTAGTCACGGTCACGGTCCTCTCGCTGTTCATCGATTTGCTCGAGTGGGCCCAGTAACATCTCCATCGTGAGACTTGTTGTTACTGTGTTTGGCATATTGAATACGTCACGGGGAGCTTGCCAGGCTTTGCCGCATGGGCGAGATACTCTCGGTAGCTTGCCGGGCTCTCCGAGAGGGGCGGAGGAATGGAACTCGGGTTGGCCATATTGGCTGCGTGCAAGGCAAACGCCCTACCCGCTGTGCTATCATTCCAGCCCAGCCCATTAGTACTATTCAAATCAAATCCTAGCAACTAAGTGTTTTGCTTTTTTTTTTCTAAACTAGTCCTAATAAGATCTCAAATTAGGAAGAATTTATACTATTTATATATATTTAAATATATATTATATTTTATATATTTAGTATTTTATATATTTTATAATATATTTAAATATATATATTTTATATATATTCTCACCTAAAGTACGTCTGCAAAACTTTTTCTGTTGTTTGCTTTTCCTTTTATTTTTCCTTCCTTCCTTCCTTCCTTCCTTCCTTCCTTCCTTCCTTCCTTCCTTCCTTCCTTCCTTTTTTTCAGTGTTTGGGCCCCACCTGCAGTAAATCCTAGCTCTATAATCAGGAATCGCTCCTGGCAGGGCTTGGGGAACAGGAGGCGTACAGGGTGCTGGAATCAAACCCAGATCTGCTGCATGCAAGCTAAGTGTCTTACCTGTTTTACTATCCCTCCAGCCCTTTGTTCTGTTCTTTTGGCCGGACCATACCTAGTCACCACTCAGGGCTACTCCTGGCTCTGAGTTCTTAACAAGCTGCTTGGGGGGTCATGTCTAGTAGTGCTCAGGGACCAACCACGTGGCAGGCGGGATCGCACCCAGAACTCCTGCATGCAAACAAAGCGCGAGGTTCATCACTGTGGCATGCCATAGTACTTTTAAACTAAATTGTCTCACAAATGGAATCCCACTGTTTTATAATTTTCTTTATCATACATATACATATATATGTATGTCTTTCCATTATCACTTAATCACTTAATCACTTAATCCCCATTATTCATCGATTTATTCGAGCGGGTGCCAGTAACGTCTCCATTCATCCCGGTTGCGTGCTAGCGTAGCCCAATGGTATCTGTTCGTTTTAGGAACATGTAGAGCCTCAAACCGATCATTTAGGGTCTTGACGAAGAAGTCTGACCATCTTATAGGTGGGCGTCCACGTGATCTTTTGATGTCTCGTGGAATCCAATCAGTAATGGCTCTAGTCCAGCGGTTGTCTGTAAACCTCATTACATGTCCAGCCCATCTGATTTTTGATGTCTTGGCAAATGAGACAGCGTCTCTGATTCTTGAGCGTTGACGAAGATCAGAACTCCGGATTCTATCTCTCATTTGATAATAATCCAGTAATAAATGGATCTCTTTCCATTATATTCTTTCTTATTTGTTACTGAGCCATACCAGGCCGTGCTTAGGACCTTGGGGACCATAAAATCCTGTGTGACCTGCATGCAAAGCACTACCCACTGTACTATCTCTCTGGTCCTCCATCTTAAATTTTATCAGTCTCCTTTTGTTGAGTAACATTGTGTTAAAACACTGGTGTATTTGTTTTTGGGATGCCATGTCATCACGTCACAGGCACCCCCCAGAGCACCAACATCCTTCCACTATGGTCCCCAGGACTCTTCCCACCCAGTCTTCCCCAGTTGCAGCTCTGTCCCTTAAAAATTTATGTCCCTGTGCAGGGTGAGACAGGAGTTATTTGCCATTTTGCTATCCCTGCTGTAAACGTACACCTGCTGTCAACATAGTCCAGCAGTAAGGCACCTCCACACACCCCATGGGCACTTTCTGTTTGTTCCCAATGTGGGTGTGGGGGTAACATGAGGTGGGCAAGGGGCTGCACCGTAATCACCAGGGGAGCTTGTGAGGTGGAAGCTGTGTTCGTGTGCAAGGATTCTCATGTTCCTCTATTCACTTCTACCTGATCGCAGGAACAAGTGGAAGGCCGACCCTGCCAGCAATACTTCTGCTTGCTCTTTCCAAAATTTCTCCTGCTTGAATTCAAGCTCTTGGTCTGAATTCCATCAAATGCCTGAGTTCCAATGCCAGGGGAACTTTAGGGCACAGATCTAAAGTTTCCTACCTAACCCCCACCCCCAATCGCCACTCCCAATGCATAAAACAGGGATCTTCTTGATATTGGAAGTACCACACCCCCTCCAACGCGACTGGTCCAGTAAGAACACTTTCATGTATGAGTCTGTATCTGCATTGCGCCCCGACATTCACTCACTGGGAAAACGAAAGCCTTCAGAGGACACCAACCTGCCCAAGATTCCTCAGTCATGTTTCTTTACTTTCTAAAAATTATTGTGTGTGGGAGGGAATTATATACACCCAGAGGTGCTCAGGGATTTGGGGAGGGGGGACCAGGGCCACACTTGGCTGTGTCCAAGGGAACGGAGCACAGAGGATCAAACCCCAGGACCTTGCTCCTTGCAAGACATTTGAACCACAGGCCTTTTGCCAGATTTGTCTCTGTGGTTCTGTGGAGCCCAGAGAGGCACCAGAGCAGGAGAGGGAAGTCCCATTACCTGTGGGCCAGGGCTGCCCTCTTGGGACACGGCAGAACAAGCACCAGAGAAGGGAGAGGGAGGGTGTGTTTGTAGAGAAATGGGGAGACATGCAGTTCCCGGTGACTTTCTGCTTAAGGCAAACCCACTGCACGCTGGGCTGGGCCTCCTCCTTGCTGGGAAGCCTCAGCCAGGTCGCATGACGCTTTCTCGGAGAGGTGCTTTCTGTGTCCAGAGCTGGGGAAGGGAGGTCAAGGCCCCAGCACCTCGCAGCCAAGCCTGGGACACCCCTTCCCATCCCACAGGAAGTGTTCTCTTGAGTGGCTGGCTGACCTCAGGCCAATCCCCTCCAGTGGTGGCAAGCTGCCCCTAGTTGCTCAAGAGTATTGATCCATCTACTGCACACGTGGCCCCATGCTGAGTGGGTGTGGGTGGGTCAAAGGAGGGAGAGACCTCACCAGAGAAGCCGGTCAGGCTTCCAAAGGGAGCGTGAGCCTTCAGCTGCTCTCCATCCCTCAGACACGCAGGACTGTCTGCTACCATGCACCAGTACTCTGGGCACAGGGGCCAGTTGTGGGGTTCACCTAGTCCTGCAAGTATCTCAAGCTCTCGCCCTCACCGCACCAAAGAAAATAGCCAGGAGTGCCAAAGTGATAGGAGAGCAGTGATAGAATAGCAGGGAGGGTGTTAGCCTTGGATGAGGTTGACCCTAGTTTGATCCCCAGCTTCCCATGTGGTCCCCCGAGCCCTCCAGGAGTGATCCCCAATCCCTGAGCACAGAACTAGGAGTAAACCTGGGTCACCATTGAGTATGACTCCCAAAACAAAGAACAGCAACAAAACTAAACAAACAAACAAACAAACAAAAAACAACAACAAAAGAAACAGCGCCAGGGAAAGTCAGGCAAGCCATGTCTTTGAGCTGGGGTTTCACTTCCAGCACAGGCAGAATCCCTGTGATAACTGCATTTCCTGCATCTACTTCTTGATAACTGCATTTAAATAAATCTGCATATGCTTCTTGATAACTGCATTTAAATAAACCTTATGGGAAGGGCTGAAGAATTAGTAAGAGGGTAAGATGCTTGCAAGAGGCTGCACCTCCCACACTCCCCTTTCACCTCAAGCTCTGCCAGGAGTGATCTCTGAGTACAGATCTCTGTTATCTTAGCCTCCTCATTCATGTCCACTAGTTCCCTTTTGTTTTTATTTTTGGTCCACTCCCTCTGATACTCCAGGTGACTGATAGTTCTTATGGTAATTCTAGATAGTCATCTAATCCCTATTTATCTTTGAAATGTAAGTCAAGTGAAAAAGCAACTTTGATACCATGATCACATCTAAAAACATATCTTAATAATATTCAATATTCAGTTCGCTCAATTATTAATCTGTCCCCTACCCCATTTCTTAAATTTCTTAAATTTAATTCCTTAAATTTCTTAAATTTAATTTGTGCGACATCTTATCTCATTCTTGCTTTGGACAACCTGGCAGGCTACCGAATGTAACCTGCCCACATGGCAGAGTCTAGCAAACTCCCCGTGGCGTACCCAATATGCCAAATACCAGTAACAATCATGGGTCTCATTCTCCTAACTCTGAAAGAGCCTTGAATGTGACACTTTTTAGAATCTCAGGGCTAGAACGAAGGAGACATTACTGGTGCCTGCTTGAGGCAATCGGTGAACAGGATGATTGTGATCTTGATTGTGAATTAAGATTTAGATAAAGTCCAAATATTGTAATTCATTGCTACTTATCTAAAATTCCTCCCCTACTTCTTTGCTTTCTTTCTTGGAAGAAACTAGTTTGAAGCTATCTCACTTAGAATTCACTTAGAGTTATGATTATCATGTTTATCCTAATGGTTTTATAGTATAGATTTAATGTTAACAACCAAAAGTAGTGGAAAGGTGCCTCTCATTCTGGGAGGAACATGGGAGGGAACTTGGGAACATTGGTGGAGGGAATTTAACACTGATGGTGGGATCAGTGCTGCAATATTGTACGTCTGAAATGCAACTATGAATAACTTTGTAAATCACAGTGTTTTAATTAAAAAAAAGTGGAAAAACAAGAATTATGATTACCTTGGTCGAAAATAATATAGAGATTATTAATGAAAGGACTTCCGTGTCTCTGTCAGTTTGCTGCTTTGTTTCCATCAGGTTTTGCCTTTTGGCAGGTAGCAAAGATATTTTCTTGACCAGAATGGGGTTGACTTCTGTTCTAGAATTGGGAGATTGTGTTTTCTAGTGTCTAGATTCCTCTTGAATAAAGTGAAAATGTTACTTCAATCATTTCTGAGTGTTAGTGTGTTAGTCCGGCCAGAGCTTTTTAGCACAGTTGCCCTTCTTTTTTCTCCAAAAATTCAGAAGGACTTCGTAGAGTTAGAAAAGACTAAAACAGTCTAGCCTGAGTCTTGTGGTTTGGAGGGAGTGACTCTCTCCCTGGAAAAAACTGACCCTCTGCATTCTGTTGGCTCTGGTTAGGCCAAAGGCAGAAACTTTTGTGCTGATAAAGGTTCCAGGCCTCTGGCCATGCACTAAGGGCCAGCGGAGAATGCTCAGTGGAACTTATTTTTAACCTCTAATCTCCTTGGTTTTCATTGCCATATTAAATTACACAACCCCTCTCCATAGTTTCTCCATCATTTTCTGTATAGTATATCCAATGCAATTTATTTTGTAAATTCATCAATTGCAAATGCTCACTGTTCTCCCTCATGAATATGTATGAGTTTCTTGAGAAATTCCTAGAATATAAATATGCTGTAAAGTCACTATTTCTGCTGGACATTAAACCAGACTCTTACTTCCTTTCTCTGAATCTATTTTGTAGTCTGTGCTGGTGGACATCCTTCCAACTGAAGTATGAATGCCAATAAAGCCCTCTTTTCTGTTCAGTTGTTGTTGTCATGCTTTTTCTAGGACTTCATTTTGTGGGCAGCAATTGGAATAGGAAACTACACTCGGTGGTGAACCATCTTCACCTGGTCTCAATAGGTCTGTAGAGCAGCTTGGCTCCTGTTGCTCTCCTGGTGTGCTGGGAGGGCTTTGAGTGAGTCCTCCTACCCAGGGCCTCCCACATGTGTGGTAGAGGCCAGGTGGGGTGCTTTCTTGGATTTTGGAAAAGCACAATGAATGGGAAAGAGCTCTGGGAAAGGGTAAGGTTCCGCTGTCAGGTTTGGGAGAGTCACAACATCTGAGAATTCATAATTCAAGGGAAAAGAGTTTATTTGTTTGCTTGTTTTTGGGTCACACTGAGAAGTGTTCAAGGGTTACTCCTGGCTGCACACTCAAATCACTCCTGATGGGCTCGGGGAATCATATGGGATACTGAGGACTGAACCTGGGCCGGCTGAATGCAAGGCTGTACTATCACTCCAGTCTCTCAAGGAAAAAGAGTTTTTGAAAAAAATTATTTTCTCCAGGGTGAGGTCTTTGGGCTTTCTTGGTGGAGGAGCCACAACAAGATGTGGGATGCTTTGTTTATTTCAGGGAAAGATCCTAAGCTAGGGTCAATGAAAATCCTTATGAAGGTTTTCATAAGGATGAACTCCAAAACTGGGAAAGAAGTTCTTACAAAGAGTCTTTCACTAAGGTGAGGCTCTCCCCAGATAAGGTTTTTTTAGAGGGAGTCATAGAACTGGGGAAGGGATTCCTTCATTAGTTGTGGGCTCATAAGGTTTTCTGGATGAGGATTTACCATTAAATGGGAAGATTTCTTATCTAATAATTAGGCCTATAAGAAAAATGTAGAAAGTCCTCATCTAAATTTCTAATTGAAAAATTGAAATAAATTCAAAGGCAAAGAAATAAAAAAAATCTAAAAATATTGTAGCTATTCAATATGATTTTTTAAGACCAAAGATCAGATGTTAAGGATTACAGTCTTAAGGCCAGAGAAATAGTATAGGAGTTAAGTCGCTTGCTTTAACAGAGCTCACTTAGGTTTCATTCCCAGCCCAACAGTCTACTGAGAGATCCTTGAGCACTGCAGTGTGTGGCTCCCCAGCAAAATAAAACAAAACAGATCAACCAATAAAGATCAGTAAATGATGGGAAGTAGATAATGTAGCAAGGGCAATTCTGAAATTAACTAAATGGAAAATATTATATACAAAAGTTGAATGTTTTCTTTTATGTCTTGCCTTACTTTTGTTCTACATCTAGATGGAATTGTTAGAATACCTGGCCCAGGGTCTTTATGTTCTTAGATCATGTTGGGAAATGAAAACTTGCTCAAAGGGAATGACCCGCCACTGAGGCGGGGTGGGGTGGGAGTGGGGGGCTTGGGGGGGGGATAGGGTGGAGGTGGTGAGAGGGATAATGGGATTATTGGTGGTGGAGAATGGGCACTGGTGGAGGGATGGGTACTCATCACTGTGTGACTAGAATGCAAGCACGAAAGTTTATAACTCTGTAATTGTACCTCACGGTGATCCACTAATAAAAAATTTAAAAAAAAGAAAATAAATAACTTGCTTTCTCAAAGAAAAAAAATAGAGAAAAAGAAAACAAGTTCAGCAATGTGGCTCAGTTTGAAACATGCATACATGTCTCTAAAGTTATAAAATAGTGTGTAACAGTTTTTCTACTGGTGTCTATTTTTCAGAATTGGGTCATATTATCTAAAAGGAAGTAATTGACTTGGTTTTGCAAGGTTTTGACTGGTATGGAGAAAAAAAAAGTGCTACACCAATCAAATTTCCAAGTCAGGTAAAATTTAGGGATTAAGTCAAATGTTAGACATATCCAATATTATTTTGTCTCAGATTTTTTGTTTTGTTTTGGAGACATACCCAGCAGTGCTCAGGGCTTACTTCTGACTTTGCACTCACATGTGAGTGCTGGCAGGTTTGGGGAACCACATGGGGTGCCAGGGATTGAACCTACATCTGCCATTTGCAAGGCAACTGCCTTCCCCACTATATTGTGCCCCTTGTCTCAGATTTTTTGCTTCTGAAATTTTTAGAATTACTTTATGAAAGTGTTCTCACAGTCTAAAGAAAGATCAAGATTTTCTGAATACATATTCCACCCATTCCACCCTGATAAGTCTTAGTGGAAGTTTTTTAATAGGACATTTTAAAGATGTATCTTAAAAATTTTTCCAAATCTCTTGGGAAAATCAAGTTATACTGTTTAGTAATGGGAATTCAGTAGGTACTTTTAAAACTAGGGATTTTCACCTATAAATTACGAATGGTGTATATTATGACAGATACATATTTAAGTTGAAAACATCACTGGTTAGAAGTAATCTTGTTTAAGGAAGAGAAGAACTTCTTTATAAAGAGAAACTTATGACCAACCCAGTCTCTATCCCTGGCCTCACAAATAGTTGGTTCCCTGAGTACTGCCACAAGTGATTCCTAAGCCCAGAGTACCTCGAGGTGTGACCCCCCAATCAAACAATAAAAAACTTCCAAAAATAACAAATAAAGTGAAACTGGTAGGTTGTAAAATAGAATGAAGGAAGGATATAGGACAGGAAATGAATATAATGTGAAAGGTTGAATGATTGATTTTTAAGGAAAGAAATTGGTTGAATGGGATACGAGAGAGAGAGAGAAAAAGACTGGTTTAGGTTTCAGACTATGAAACTAATTTTAATTGCTCTATCTAGTAAAAAAAGATGTATGATATAAAAACTAATTTTATGCCAGTTTATTCATCAGATCTTGAATTCAAGAGTTAAATTTTATTTGCAGTTTTGAAGTTTTTGCTGTTGTTTAAATGGCCTATTAAGTATTGCTTTGTGACAATTTGTGTGTTTAAAACCTTTTAATATCTGTGAGTAAACTTCTTAGAAATAAAAATACTAAAAATAAGTAAAACATAAATTTGAAAAAGGGAAAGTAAATATTAAACATCTTTAAAGGACTGGAAAATTCCATAATAGTTACTTTCTCTTTCTTATGGAAATAGAAATATATATGAATCAGGCCTATTCTATATTTTAAGACTTAATGGGAAAAGCATTGTCACATAAAATCATGAAACTTCCACCAAAGGCAAATATATTGTGATTAATTATGGCTATTAATTATGGCTATTGTGATTAATTATGATATTATATAGAAATTAAAAATTTTGGTCATTTAAAATCCATTGCCATTTATAGAAACTTTTGTTTAGAATGTGTCACAATTGTGATTGAAAAATTCTCAAAGAGGAAATGAAATAAAACAAAACAAGGCTGCCCTTTTGACCAGGAGTGGGTCTTTGATCAAAACCCAACCTGGTGCTCTCAATTAATCAAATGATTAACGTTTGACCCCGGATGATCCCCAGGTATTTTCCCACTGCCTCAGAGGCTTTCTGATGTACAGCAACCTAACTTTATCCAACTGCCCTTTATAGAACAAAAAAGAAAAAAATTGTTAGTGCTATTTTTCCATGCCCAGCTGTGTTTAGGGCTCACTCCTGCTCTGGAGTCAGGGATAACTCCTGTGGGCTTGGGGTGATGTAGGCAGATAGACAGGAAAAGGCCCTTGGCAATAAAACTTTAAGACTGATCCACTCTGTGGATACACCTGATAAACAAAGACCTGATAAACAAAGACCTGATAAACAAAGACCTGATAAACAAAGACCTTTAGCCGACCCTGAGGAAATTGGATCCCTCTCCATGAAGTTCCTCTCCTTGAAAATTCTCAGACCTCTCCTTTAATCCGATTAACTTTAGTGATTCAGCCCGAAGAATACTTCAAAATTTTGGATTAAGACAACCCGAGAAGAACCTATAAAAGCCATCGTGAACAAAGGAAGGGCACACATATGCTGCCCGAGCCCGAGTGCTGCTTGTGCCTGCGTGGCCAAGCACATGTGGTGCCTGAGCAGATGTGTTGCCCTCATCTCCCCTTTTGAGATGTACTTTCATGTCTAATGCTGGGATGTGTGTAGGAGCTCGCTCTCCACCCTTGGAGAAGCCTGTGTTCTCTCTTGAGAGCCTTACTCTGTCTCTCTTACTCTCCACTCTCTCCTACTTTCTCTTCCTCCTTCCCTTCAAAAATCCTCCAAATAAAATCTGTTTTCCTTCACTGCTTGTCTACTCCTGAAATTCTTTTCTGCGAGCAAGACAAGCACCCTGGAAACCCTGGGACTGGTTTCTCCTTTCCTGCAAAGAGCAAATCCTCCCCTCAGCCTGAGTTCCTGGCTCCCTGAGAAATCTGGTGGTGGGGATCTATTCCCACGCTGACAAAACCAAGCGAACTCCAGGTGTGATCTGACGGCCACCTTGTGGGGGTGGCAGGGCTCAGGCCTGTGCCGAGCATGGGCTCATCATAGACTTTACCAGTCCTAGTCTTCCCAGTGGGTCCCGGGTGGCAGAGTGGGGGTGGGAGAAGGTAATTGTCTTTCATCCCGACTCAAATGAGCCACCTGTGGGGTCCATCTACACCAGGGGGACTATATGTGGTGCTGGAGATGGAACCCATTCTGGCTTTATGCAAGGCAAACACCCTAACCACTGTATTATCTCTGATCCTCGTTCTTTAGCTAATCTTAAAGTCTACTCTGAGAGGGAAACATCCTATCATCCATTCCCTTTTTTCTTGTTTTTGGGCTCCACCACTCAGGGCTTATTCCTGGCTATGTGCTCATGGATCATTTCTGATGTGAGTGATGGTGGTGGGGAGTCACCTAATGCTGATAGTGGGCTCCGGGAGATTGGGCCCTACTAAGTGTTTACAGGTGACCCAAACATCCTAAAAAAGCAATGATCCAGCCCCAGCTGATTAAAGGAGGTGACCTTGAAGATTCATCAAATCTCTTTAAGTCAACGATAAACCAGCAGACTGCCCTGGGAGATTTGTTTGGTTTTGCGGCCACACCCAGCAGTGCTCAGAACTTGCTCCTGGCTTTGCTTTCAGGGATCATTCCTGCAAGGTTTGAGAGACCATGTGGAGTGAGGGGTCAAACGTGGGTTAGCTACATGCAAGGCAAGTATCTTTTGGAATATTTGAAGAGTGTGTACTCCAAGTGTATACTCCAGTAGGTTGAACCAGTAAAAGTTGGAATTTTTTTTGTGTGTTTTGTGTGTGTGTGTGTGTGTGTGTGTGTGTGTGTGTGTGGTCACATCTAGTGATGCTCAGGGGTTACTCCTGGCTCTGCACTCAGAATTACTCCTGGAAGTGCTCCAGGGATGGGATTCTGGGACTCAAACCCTGGTTGGCCTCCTGAAAGGCAAATGCCCTACCAGCTGTATTATTGCTCCAGCCCCAGATTGTGCATCTTGTGCCAACAAACCTGGCTCATCCTGGATCCAGAGCAGAACCAGAACATTCCAGGTTTGGCATTTATATGAAGACTCTCAGATGCTCTTACAAAGGTGAGAAGCATTTGACATCTGAGGTAGGCAGCTGAGCCCTAAGACATGTGACCAGGCCAACATAACACCTGAATAAGATAACTCTATGGTTTTCTGGCCAATGAAAATTTGTATTACAATTTATAACGTACAGATATTAATACCAATGGTCATATTAATACTGACCAGTGGAATCAGATGCCTCCTTCCTCAACCATTTTCTTTATTGCAATTGTTATTTGCCTTATCTTGAGTAATTTTAGAATTCAGAGTTTTCATTATTTTTCTTTCAAATGTTGAAAAATTTTTAAAGGTTTGGTAAGATCAACCTAATTAAAATTAATTTTTAAATATTAAAAAAATTTAGCTTTTTGGAGTCACACCTAGAGATATTCAGTGTTTACTCCTGGCTTTGTGCTCAGGGATCACTCCTGGTGGACTTGAATAAACACATGTGGTCCTGGAGATCAAACCCGCATTGTCTATATGTCAGGCAAGTGCCTTCCTCACTGTACTAACTCTCCAGCCTTCAATACAAAATGTTCTTATGATTTGTATGTTTTCTCATTTTGAAGACTTACCTTTTTTTTTGTTTTTGTGCCATGCCTGCAGTTTGCCACTGCTAGTCAGAAAGTAGTAGCTTCCCAGATTTTAGCATCTTCTGGCAATCTATCAGATTGTTGGATAGATCACTATTCTCAGTTACTTTGTCACCATCCCACAATGTCCATAACCATATTCTCTATAGCTCTCAGTTTCACTAGTGGCAAGCCTCCTACCAATATTTTTTGAGCCCCTTTATGTTTTTGAGTCCCCTGCTTATCCCATCTCCTTTACCTTTAACCTGTGCCCAAAATACCATGTTTTTTCTCAAAGCACATTTCTATAAGACACTCTTGTTTGGTATCCCAGTAAAACCTTGGAGAACAATGGAAAATTCTGCAGATGACTGGTCATTGTCAGGAGTCTCTTCCTTCTTACCTTCTCCTGGACAGCATGCCATTGTCAACAACTGTAGTTGTTCTTGAATTAATTATGACAGGTAGAATTAGATATGGCTAAACTGTTTAAGTTTGCTAAATTTTAAGATGTGTTCTGACTATCAATTCAGTTCAATTTTAAGTTTTCCAATATTCTCAGCCTGTGCTGGTTGATATTCTTTTAACTTAACTTTGTTTCATTGTTAATAAAACCCTTCTTTCCCCTACTCATCTCTTCCTGTGCTTTTTTCTAGGATAATAGTGCCAATATCTGTAGTGACAAAAATCTATAATGTGTCTAGGAATTCGTTTAAATGCACCATACCTTTATGATTAAGGCAAGACAAGAAGCCTAAAAATATTTAGAGCTAAAAAATATTTATGGGTGAAACAATTTAATATTTTAAATACTCAATGTAGTTGAATTAAAATCACAGCAAAAATTATTTGTTCATTCAGAAGCCGTTCCCCACATTTCATATAGACAAATAAGGCCTGTAAATAGAGAAAGTAATTTAGAAAATGAAGCTCTGTAAGCAGTAAATTACACATACACCGAGAATAGTGCCCATATTTTAAAAATACTTTAATAGTATTTTTACATGAGGAAGACGTGATCCAGCCCATTCTGCTTTTCTGACATCTTTACATTAAACAAACTTCCAAGAAAACCAGTTTCTCTTGAGTAATAGGAAGACTTGATAGCTTACGATGGGAATTGGTGAGAGTCAAGAGGTGGGCAGATGTGGGCAACCCTTAAAGTACTCTAACAGTTCCTTCTGCAACCATCAGCCTCACCATTGTCTTTGCTCCATTGGCTTCTTATAAACCTTTGCTTTATAGTACTTGGTTCAGATGGTGGTTTCAGGACTGTGAGGCACACATTATCTTTTTAAGTCCTGTGTTTTGTGGTGCTCAAGGGCTATTCCTGGCTCCATGCTCAGGGTTTGCCCTGATGGAGCTTAGGGGATTGTGTATCATGAATAGGGTGCTGCCTTATGCAAGTTAGTTTGTTCTAAAAACTTGCCCTACTGATGAATTTCCTGGGCTGAAGATCTGAGAGAAAAATAGCTTAGATTCTATAAGCTCTGAAGTTAATATTAATTATAATAGAATTTTGCAGGAAACTGGGATAGACTGAGAACAAATTCTTAAAAACATAAATAAACTTTGATAAGTGTCAGATATTGTCTCTTGTGATTAATAATTTAGGTGAGAGACTTATGAACAGCACAATCGCGGTGAGATTCTTTTCACCTTTGACTTCACTGCTGTTTGGGAATGGTCAGATTTTCAGTCCAAGATTAAAATTTCCAATTTATTTCATTATAAATGTTCCAGTGAATTTTGAGTACTGCATATGATTGCCAGAAAATAACAACTCTTCCAATTATAGCCTTGTGTAAGATGCTAAGGATGTTCTCCTTTTGGATGGCTAATTACTTGAGACTAGCTTAAAAAACTAAGATTCTGGTAGAAGTAAAAAAAAATCAACTTACACAGCTTTGAATAATTTTTGTTTGTTTTATTTGTTTTGTGGTGCACAAGGGCTATTTCTAGCTCCATGCTCAGGGTTTGCCCTGATAGAGCTGAGGGGACCACGCACCATGAATAGTGGGCTTCTTTATGCGAAACCAGTATCCTTGAACCTTTCCCTGATCCCTCAAACAGCTTAAAGAAATGATTTTATTTATAAAGAGTAGATAATAAAAGAATACCAAGAACTTGATAAACTACTCATTTAACTGCTTATTCATAGCTAGTATGTGATAGAAAAAAAAGAATCTGGATCATGTCCTTTTTGGGACAAAAGTAGACTCAGAGCCCACTAAGAACACCTGTATATACATCTGTACAAGTAAATAGGTAACTCCTTGGGTCTACTCTGATGAGAACAGTGATAGAGGGGCCAGAAAGATACTACAGTAGGCAGGGTGCTTTCCTTGCATGCAGCCATAGAGACCAAAAGAAGTCTTGAGCACTGCCAGATGTGCCTAGACCTCTCCCAAAAAGAATAGTGATGTAAATGGACTTCACTTTATTTACCTGCTTCCTTGACTGAGAACCCAGGGGCATTGTGCAAGATTGTGCTGCAAAAATTTTTCTATGTCATAGTTAATCACTTAATCACTTAACTTCCTGTGAGTCGTCGATTTGCTCGAGCGGGCGCCAGTAACGTCTCCATTTGTCCCTGTCGCGTGCTAGTGTAGCCCAATGGCATCTCTTTGCTCCAGGAACATGAAGGGCCTCAAACCGATCGTTCATGATCTTGACGAAGAAGTCTGACCATCTGGTAGGTGGGCGGCCACATGGTCTTTTGACATCCCGTGGAATCCAGTCGGTAATAGTTCTAGTCCAGCGGTCGTCTTTAAATCTCATTACGTGACCCGCCCATCTGATTTTCAACACCTTGGCATATGAGACAGCATCCCTGATTCTTGATCGTTGACGGATGTCAGAACTCCGGATTCTTTCTCTCATTTGAGTGAAATGTGATATTCCAAGCATAGCTCTTTCTATTCTTCTTTGGGAAACCTGAATAGCGTTCTCATCTTGTTTGTGTAGGGCCCAGGTCTCTGAGGCATATGTTAATGCAGGAAGAACAGTGGAATCAAAGAGATGTGTCCGGAGCCAGAGGTTCAGTGTCATAGTTAATAATGTGTAAAATTAACCAACAATTATCTGTATTTGACAACATGAAAAAAATGAGCATATTTTATAGTTTTATGCAGTTTTAGAGGAATAGGTTTTGTAATTCTTCCCCCCCCCCCTTTTTTTATGGGGGAAGGGATCACACCCAACAGTGGCAGTGGTCAACTCCCTGCTTTGTGCTTGGGGAATGTTCCTAAGAGGTGGTCCTGGAACTAAGTGGTGCCTGGGGTTGAACCCTGGGCCTCCTGTATGCAAATCACTCTTTCCTTGTGCTCAGTCCATTGACCTTTATTTCTGAACCCAAGTTTTTGTACTTTAACCTATATCACTATCACTAGAAGATCTGTACCAGATGATAGTAACAAGCACCCAAATAACAATTCTGGTGAATATCAGTTAGAAACAATAGTGGAAGCATTGGCTTTTATGTCACTATTATCACATACACAACTCACACTTCCAGAGGTGGGATAAATGATTAAAATTTAAAAAAAGCAGACAAGGATCCAAATTTCAGACCTTGATTACTTTTCTCCAAAGTGAAACAGTATCCATTGAGGGAAGCTATTGCAAAATTAAGGGCAAGGAGAACATATAGATCTAGGATATTTTAGTTGATGGAAAATGATGGCAGTTTCAGAGACTTCTGCAGATAACATCTGTGGATATCCCTATAAATGTGAACCAGACCTGGAAAACAAAAATTAGTAGCCAGCCACAAGGTAACCAGATACAGGAGCCTTGTTTTCTTAATATTTTTATAATTTTGCTTTCGTTTTAGTCTTGGTATTTTTTGGTACCCTGCAGTGCTGCTGGAGGACACTAGGGATACAGCTGAAGTTGCTAGGATGCTTGTGTGGTGTGAGGAACAGAACCGGGATTTTGTAGATGTCAGCATGCACTCCAATCCTTCAAACTATTGCCCCAGCCCCCATAATAATATTCTAAAAACTAATGATCTGGAGTGTGCTGTACCTGTATTTCTTTAATAATGAATATCAAGGACTGGGGAAGGCACCTGCCTTGGGAGTGACCACTTTTGGTCAACTGGTTCTATCTCCAGAACCACTTAAGTTCCCCTGAACACGCAGAGTCAGAGATAACCCCTGAGTAAGGCTGGGTATGTACCCCAAGATCTCTGTCCCACAAAAACTAAATGATATATCAACATTCCCCTCTAACTTCACATTTGCTTCTCCTCAGCCCTCTTAATCAACAACGTAGTTAATGCTTCACTTGGTCATGTGGTCTAGCATAAGATAAGACAACTCAGTAAGTTGGAAAGAAAAAGTGTACACTCTAGTGGACATTTAAAGAACTGGCGTTGACAGTTGTACCAAATAGGATAGGATTGGACCAATTAATGGGAGGTAACAAACATTACACTTTCCCCTTTAGAGTTTGGTGATTGCTACATTGTATGATAGTACAAGGAGACTAAGATATTAAGATATTAAGATAATAAAGGTAATGACAGGTAGGGTGGTGTGTGTGTGTGTGTGTGTGTGTGTGTGTGTGTTGTGCTATGGGAAAGTGGCTTATACTTATTGCTTTTTGTGAAATGTTAGAGAAGGTAGAGGAAAAGAGTTTGGAGAGATTTTCTTCCTATAGAAAAGTGAGTCAGAGTATCTGAGTTTCTTAATATTGAAATACAAATAATGCAAGAGAAACTGAATTTGAAGTTAGGAAAATTCTCCTAGTTCTCATTAGTCTAAAAAAATCTCTTGGTACATAAAGAATCGTTCAACCTAAAAAAAAAAAAAAAAGAAGATTTTCTTTCTTTAAGACTTTGACTTTATAGGGGCCTGAGAATGTGGCTCAGTGTTAAGAGCTCCTGCATTGTCTGTAGGAGGCCGAGAGTTTGATCTTTGCCAACGACATTGTCCAATGCCATCTCCCTGATGCAGTGCTTGTTATCCCTGGAGACAGTAATTGTGACCTTTAATGTCTGACATGCAGCAGAAAGGGAAGGTAAGGGAGAAAAAGTAAAATAGACTTCAAGCCATGGAAAAAAATTGCCTAAAAATTATTATGAAAGAAATCATTAAAAAATACTGTGAGCTGTCACCTCTGACCTCAGGCTCAATTAGTGTCTGGTACACTCTGAATGAAGAATATCTCCATGAAATGAAAGAGAAAGTCTTGTTGATAGACGAAAACAACTGTGGGGCTGAATAATGTCCTAAATCTAGCAATATCAGGCTGAAATCCTTCTTAGTTTTTTATTTTTTCAAGTGGATTTTGTGGGGAAAATTTCATGTGTCAAATTTCTTTTTTGTTGTTTTTCAGACAGGATATAAGTTAATTTAAGTCACTGGAGTGGAAAAAATCTTTCAAAAAAAGCAAAAATAATATGAATTTGTTAGAAATAATAACTCCAATATAATTGAATTGATTGCTTGGGAATGTAAATTTCTGTTTTGAAATTTGGGAAGACTTTTTACTTTGTGTTTTTACAATATTTCTGATGAACCTGTAAGCAATTTTGTAATTTGTGAAACTGTAAAACACATGGTGACTTGCTCCAACCCTCCAAAACAAAATCAATGTGAATTTGGCTTAAGAGGAGAGATTTTGGCAATGTGAAATTTGGACTTTATTTGCCTCAAGCAAAAATGCAAGGTTTAACAAAATTCTGTGCTATAACATCAAACATATTATAGTAGACAGTATTTCTAACCTACCAGGTTCTTGATGTAAATCAGATGTAGGAAGCGTTAAAGAAGTAGTAGCTTGAGAATAGTTTTTTATGTATTTGCTAGGTATGTGCTGGCAATGTGCAGCAGGAAAAGGGAATAGAGTACGTTGTGTGGCCAGAAATTGAGACAGCAGTAACATTTCTTTTTTATTACTAAAAAAAAATTTTTTTAAGGCACTCTGAAGTTGAGTTTCAACTTTCCTTCAAATCACTTACTTAGGAGCTCACTGGAGCCAAAGCAAGTCAAGGAGAACTTGTCAGGCTCCACCAAGACTTGGCCCAAATCTGCCCTTTCTAGGCAGAAAGGGAAAAACTGCAGTGAGGATGGCTAAAGAGGTTGATATTAGGGATTGCAAAAATTAACCATCTGAAATCAGAGTGTCAGATTTTAGCATATATTTTTGTTTTAGATGGTACATTTTCAAGCTATTTGATTGATTTTCACTTTTTTGGGAAAGAGGAGTGAATTTAAATGCTATAGTGCAGTTTTATGTACTTGTGGGCGAGCTGTTGCTCCCTCCACCACAGAATGCTTAATTAGGGGCACGGGGAATGGCACTAATGCCGGTGATGCTCAGACTTCTCTTCACAAATGTCCATCACAAGACTGACATACATTTGCACATCTCTAGCCAGGGGTTCTTAGTATTCGATGAGAACTCCCAGTGTCTTTGAAGTCATAAGCGTCTTCTGAGCAAGCAAGCTAGAATTGGACACCAAGAGGAACTCTAGCTAAGTCTGGACAAATAACTAGGATGCTTGCAAGTCTTGTACATGACTTTACTTAAGAAAAGTAAATCAAATCACTGTCAAATCACTGTCCTCCTGTTGTTCATCGATTTGCTCGAGCGGGCCCAGTAACGTCTCCATTGGAGACTTTGTTGTTACTGTGTTTGGCATATCGAATACATCATGGGTAGCTTGCCAGGCTCTGCCATGCGGGCGAGATACTCCGGGTTTTATCTCTCGGATACTCTCGGTAGCTTGCCGGGCTCTCCGAGAGGGGTGGAGGAATCGAACTTGGGTCGGCCATGTTGGTTGCGTACAAGGCAAACGCCCTACCGCTGTGCTATCGCTCCAGCCCAAGAAAAGTAAAATGATAATTATTTTTATTTATTCAGTCCTTGAGTTCTTTGCTCATGTATTTATTTGTGGTGCCCGAGAATCAAATCCAGGGCTCTACACATGAAAGGCCTGGCTTCTATCATAGAGTAGTGAGAATTACTTTACTTCGTCAGAGAGTTGAAAAGTGGACAAAGAAAACTTAAAATTGAAACAGAGCAACAGTACAGTGGTTTGGGTGCTTGCCTTCCATGCAAATGACCCAGGTTCAATTCCCAGCACTTCATATGGTTCCTGGGAACCACCAGGAGTGGTTCCTAAGCACCACAAGGAGTGGTTCCTGAGTGCAGAGCCAGGATAAACCCTAAGCACCACTGGTATGGCCCCCAGATAAAAAATTAATTTAAAATATTTTTTTAATGAAAGATGACTGAAGTAAATTTAATTGCCACTGTGAAAATCTGAGTGTGCTAGGAAAGGTAAGTGGTACTAGGACCTGTGCTAGAGTCAGGGTACAAGTCCTCAAACTCAGATTTTTCTCACATAAGAGATTTGTCTGGGGCTCTTAAGTCTGCTGGGAAGTTTTCCTCAGACCCAGGAAACCACTCCCCAATCACTACCTCTCACTGTGCTTTGTTCTTGTCTTTTTTAAATGCTCCTCAATATGATTTGTTGAAATCATATTATTTATCTCTTTACTTGTTGCAAGTCTTTCCTTAAGACTGGGAGTGTCAGCAGCTTAGGGGTTTGTTTTATATGTTGTCATATTTCTAAAACTCAGCAGTGGGTAAATATATTTGTCCCTTGAAGCTGCCTCCTAAAATTCAGTTTCTAGTTTAAATTTAACTGTTTTTGTGCTGTTTTCCAGGGATTTGCAACCCCGAATGAATGAATAATGACTTTCTGAGAGTGTACGTGATTGAACTGTGAGAGTGGGGAAGTATGGAGAGCAATGTTTGTTCTAATGGTTAGGAAGCCCATTTAGATTCCCTTTGGGATCCAGTTTGGTTTTTTTGGAGGGAGAAGACTTTGGTTTTGGAACCAAATCAGCAATGCTCTGGAGAGTTTCTGGTTCTCTGCTCAAGAGTGACCCCTGGTGGTGCATAGGGAACCACATGTCGTGTGGGAATTCGAACTAGGGTTAGTTGCACGCAAGGCTCTCTTTCTAGGTCCCAGCATCCCACCAGCCAACTCTTTCTTCCAATATTTTTGATGTCTATTGTGAATTTCAAAGGAAAGCACGGAGGCATGCCTGGGACTCAGTGTTCAGTGGCCAAGAGCCATTCCCCTGGCCAGTCCATGGCGATGGATGGATGAAGGACAGAGAGAACGGAGAATCAAGGACTGGGCCCTAGACAGGTTGGTAGTTAATTTATTTCTCTCTCCTCCCCAACATAGTCAGATCTCTCCTCTTACAGCACAATTGTAGTGGTAGTTTTGGTCATAGTCCCAGTCATCATAGTTCCCTCAACCTCATCCTCATGGTCCTTAACATAATCCTAGTCCTTCTCTTTCTTTGTCTAGTTCTTATCTTTCTAGTATCCTCTTTCCCCTTACAGCATAGTTATATAGAAATCATGAAGGTGGGAGTACACATAAGTATACATAAGTGAGGTTGAACACTGTCATAACAACAAATGGAGGTAAAGCCACTCCTTCAGGGGAATTCTAGGAGATTAACTCAAGGACAAAATCTCATCTGAGGGTCAGCACTCTATATTACTAGGAGATCCGCTCAAGGGCGGGATTCCTTCTAGGGTGTATTGCTTTATCCTTTCCCCAGCTAGTAATTCATTTAAACAATCAGTGAACTTACTTCTTACTAATATTTGTAGTCATTTTGTATGAATACAATAATATATTGTAAGCTAAAAGGTTGGCTCTTCCCAGGGATAGCACTGTAGCACTGTTTCCCCGTTGTTTATGGATTTGCTCGAGCGGGCCCAGTAACGTCTCCATCTTGAGACTTGTTGTTACTGTGTTTGGCATATTGAATACATCACGAGTAGCTTGCCAGGCTTTGCCATGTGGGCGAGATACTCTCAGGAGCTTGCCGGGCTCTCTGAGAGTGGCGGAGGAATTGAACCCGGCTTGGCCAGGCCAGCTGTGTGCAAGGCAAATGCCCTACCGCTGTGCTATCGCTCCAGCCCCAAAGCAAAATAAATAAATAATTTTTTTATAAAAATTCATCACCAGTACTTTCAGACTAAAAATCACCAGGAGAAAATATGCATCTACAAAAAGGACTGAAAATCACAGAAACAATATCACTGTCACTGTCACCATCCTCCTGTTGTTCATCGATTTTCTCGAGTGGGCCCAGTAACGTCTCCATTGGAGACTTTGTTGTTACTGTGTTTGGCATCAAATACATCACAGATAGTTTGCCAGGCTTTGCCGTGTGGACGAGATACTCTTGGTAGCTTGCCAGGCTCTCCGAGAAGGGCGGAGGGTTGAACTCGGGTTGCCCATGTTGGCTGCGTGCAAGGCAAACACCCTACCCGCTGTGCTATCGCTTCAGCCCACAGAAACAATAATACGTAAAATCTTCTAAAAATATGTTTAGTCTCTTTAAGGGAGGTTTACACAGATGATATTCAAGATACATGCACTACTGGCTGTAAAGCCCAGGGCTCGCTATATATTCCAGTCCATAGTCCTCAGGTCACATTACTCTTTCCTAACCCCAGCAGGGTCCTTATTCAGTTACTTCTTTTTGGGTCATGACAGAGATTGTTCCATGACCATTCTCTTATACTTATGGTACTTAGCTATTACCCTTTCATGCCAGGGTAACTTACAGCTTGCCCTAGGTCCATCCAGTCCCTTCATCGGGACCCTCCTTTTGGGGGTGTGAGGAAGTAAAGGCAACTAAGGTTTAAGTCAGGTAAATATGATGGATGCCTAGGACTAAATATTATTTGGAGTCAATTAACTCCCACGTTACAAGGCATGGCATCAACTGTCTTCCTGTGTCTATACCAAAAGGACTTTGCTAAATAAGCCATGAAAATGACATAAAAGAAAGAGAAAAGCAATATAGGATTATTAGCGCTTGATGGAATTGGGTGTGCCTCAGGGGCACCGTTGCGGGAGTAATTCAATAAACCTAAGATTCCTGCGGGAGGAGCAAGGACAACCCAATGTTATCCAATAGTCTATCATTTTTCCTTTGAAGATAAGATATTAATACTGGCCACAGTATACAAGTTTATTTCTTCGTATTAAAAATACTAAGTCAAAATTAAATCGGTGAAGGTCAGGGACATAGTACAGAGGTTAAGGTGCTTGCTTTGCAGGTGGCCAAGTCTGGTTCAAGCCCCAGTATCACCTGCTTCCCCAAGCACTATTGGGAGAGTCATATCTCACCCCTGCACTGATTGTGCTGGGTTGTGGCCCCCAAACAAAAATGATAAATGAATGAGGGGGACAGGAGAAAGCTTAGTGTCTAAAGAGAATTATGTTGCAAGCATGAGGCCTGAAGTTAGACGCCACATGCAGCCCATATATACTAAGCAGTAACTCAGCTAATTGTGCCTGGCAGTTCTGCTTGTCTGTGATTTTTGATACCACATGCTATTTCTGACCCCAATACAGTCAGGTGTGTGTGAGAATTTCAAGAAAAGGATGCCACCCTTGGCAAGCACTACAACAAAAGAAAAGGATGAGTGAGCACCATACCTGGGAATGTAAAGTCCGGCAGGCATGCTTGTGAGCAACACAAGTAGAGTGTACAGCTCCTAGTTAGCATTACAACTGGAATGTGAGCACATGACACAACGAAAGTGTGCAGCACTCAGCAAGCTCATTGGCATGTGCTACCAGGCATGTGACCTCTCTTTTCTCGTCACCACTCCACTCGCTCCCACCACCCAGGGAGCACTGTGGTGCATGTATAAGCAGTTACCTGATATGTAACTCCCCCGGTAAGCAACACAAATAAAGTTTGCAAGCATCACAGAGAAGCATGTGTGCAAACACATGAAGAGAGGATATAGAAGGAGGAAAATATAATTCGTTAAAAAGGATTAATTAATGATTAAATGGAGAGCCTTTAAGTAGTGGTGGTGGTGGTGAGGTTGGTGTGTGTGTGTGTGTGTGTGTGTGTGTGTGTGCACATCAATTGCTTATATGTTTGTCTCAATTCTGATCCATGTTCTCTACTGTCTACATAGTGGTAGAAGATGGAGGGGACAAAAGTCATATATTTGTTAATATTCAAGTAAGAAAAAAGCTGGGGGCCAGAGAGATAGTATAGCAGGTAGGGAATTTGCCTTGCATGTGACCAACCCGGACTGGATCTCTGAGATCACACATGGTCACCCAAACACTGCCAGGAGTAATTGTTAAGTGCAGAGATAAGAGTAAGCTCTGAGCACAGCTGGGTGTGTCTCTCCACAAAAAAAAAAAAAAAAAAAGAAAAACATTTTTAAAAAGAACAAGTAGGTCTATCAAGCAGTTCTGTCGTTTTTAGATAGTGCTATAGGATGGAGATTGGCCTCCAAGCAGAGAGTATAGAAACTTAGAATATAATACTTTGTTTTATGTCTGTGTGCTTTGGTAGAGAATTTCAGGACAGGGTTCACCTCATATTTCACAACTCGCTAGATTATACATAAATTGGAATATTTTTATCATTAATATATTTATAAATAATTCTTTGAATCACTAACTCATTAATTGGAGAACTATTTAGTGAACACCTTCCATTACTAGATATTTGCTTCTTAGTGAAGATGCAACTGAAGAGTACATGTTTTAATTTGCATAATTTGAACAATGGTGTATTGTTACTCAGAAAGATTGTATTTCAAATTATTCTGTAAATTTTACCAATTAAAATTAATAAGTCATTGTTGCATAGTAAGATTATTTTGTTTTAATATAATTTTAGATGATTAAACCCTGAAAATAAACTGAACCTGATTGTGTCATTAAAATTTCTTTCTAACATACATTAGTGATGTATTGAATAAATTAAAGATATTAAATCCAGAAACCTTCAACATGTAAGAATAAATTAGAAGATGCTCATTATTTGCTACTATATTTTATAAACATACACTGAAAACCTGAAAAGCAAATTGAAGGAAACAGTTTATAATATATATAATACTTAGGAATTCCTCCAATTTAATTTGGGCAGACTGAGTGATTTTCTTGTTTTAATATAAAATAGAAACTTGCAGGAAAGGGGAAGGGGGGATGATGGTGACAACCTTGACTTTTAAATTGAGATCATCTGCATAAATGCATGATTTTTTAAAAATTCCTGTTCTGTAGCAAATAAAACCTCTTTTTATTTCTACTGACCCTTTGTCAATGTCACTAGCAAGAGGCAAATCCACAGAACAGAAGATGATCTGGCACCTGTGTTCATTAGGAATGTTGGAAGTTGCACACTAAGCACCCACATTATGGTTTTTTCCATGATCTTTCACTAAAAGTTGAGAAGATTCTTAGGAGTGAAGTTGGTGTTAGACCTGGATTCAGGAAGATCAGGGTAGCCATGGACTCTCATGGTGGAGAAAAGAGGGTGCTAGGAAATTGAGCTTAAAAGAAAGAAAGAAAGAAAGAAAGAAAGAAAGAAAGAAAGAAAAGAAAGAAATTGATTCTCAGCCACACCAAGAGTTAATTCAAAATGGATTAAAAACTTCAATGAGATCTGAATCCATAAAACACATTTTAAAAAACATAAATAGACCTCTTTCTGATACTCGCTTCAAAGGTATATTAAATAATTGAACTTCATTAGCAAAGAAAATAAAAACAAAATTAAACAAATGGGATTGCATCAAATTGAAAAGTTTCAGAACTATGAGAAATGATGGTGCAAATCAAATAACACCCTACTGAATGGGAGATGATACTTGCACACCATAAGGCCTAATGTCCAAAATGTATGTAAAGACTTAGAAAACTCCACAACTAAAAGACAACTACATTTGAAAAAATGGGTATAAAATAAACAGATACTTCCTCAAAGAAGACATACAGCCAGCCAGCAAGTATTTCTTTTTTTAAAAAGTGTTCATTATCACTGATCATCAGAGCAATGCAAAGCAAGACAAAAATAAGGTAACACTTCACACCAGTGAGAATGACCTATAAAAAATAGATGAAAAAGGAACCAACCTGTGCTGTTAGGGATGTGATAGAAAGAGATTGTACAGCAGATTGGGTGCTTACCGTGCACATAGCTGACCAGGGTTTGTTCCCTGGCACCACATATGGTTCCTCAAGTGATCACCAGAAGTGATCCCTGAGTGCAGAGTCAGAAATAAGCCCTAAGCATTGCAGGGTGTGCTTCCCCCAAACCAATAACCTACCAGGCAAACAAAAAAAGAAAACCCTCATTCACTGTTGATGGGGATATCGTCTGATTAATTTAGAAAATAGCATAGAGACTTTCCCTAAAATAAAAATAGAGTTTCCATATGACCCAGAGTTTCTCCTTTTTGCTATTTATCCCTAAACCACAAAAATGTTACTTAAAAAATACATATACAGTATATGTTCATTTTAGCCAAGATATGAAATTGAACCATGAAACAGTAAATTGGCCTATTTGAATTTTCAGAGTACTTAAAGGCATTTAAAAAATCACCATGCATCTTTTCATATTTCTCTTTTGCAGAAAAAAGGTATGTTCTTTTTCTGGACCAAAGATATAATCCTATATAGGCTGAGCAAGAGCTTTGTGAGCAGGAAGTCTAGGTCTGATACCCAGTGCTTTATGGTTTCTTAAGCAATACTAGGTGTGATCCCAAGCACAGGCTGGGAGTAGCCTCTTGGTGGAAAGAGAGTGTGGCCACAAGATAAATAAATAAAAACTCCTGCCAACAGGAACAGATGAATGGATGGTGGTATTGCGGTGTATATCAGCATGCATACTACTTAACTAAAATGGTGAAACCTTCCCTTTTGCTATGACTTGGATGGAGCTAAAGAAGGTTATATTAATTGGAGTAAGATTGAGGGAAAACAGGTGCTAAATCACCATGCTTATATATGTTATAAAGAAACAAAGCAAGGACAGTGTCCAAGGAAAGCAAATCTTTATACTCTGACAACACTGAGGTTACTATTCAGGGCCAGGGTTGGGTGGCACAGGACGGGGAAGTGGGAAGGGTCTCAGCCACTTTGGTGGTGATGGAGGTTCATTAACTTTTTATACCAAAAGCCTAAACAACAACACAATTGTAGCCATGTTACATCAACAATAATGAAACAAATTTTAATGATAGAACTGTACCTTATGCTTGAGATATGGTTTTAATTGAAATCTCAAGACTGAATTGCGTTTCCTTATAATTTGACTCTAAGGAGATTAAATTATTCACTTTTTGCAGATACCTTGAACCTGATTTGTTGCTCATAATGACACTCAATCACAGATTAGTACTCTGAATACAGAAGATTGAAAATACAGCTTAGTAATTTTGAAAGACTCCAGAGAACAAAATTATGGTTTTAAAAAAATGAGGTGAGCTGGAGTGATAGCTCAATTGGCTGAGATTATATTTTGCATGCAAAAAACTTGGGTTTGATCCCCAGTAAAACCATGGTACCCCAATCACCCCAGGGGTGACCCCTGAACACAGAGCTAGGATCAGCATCTGAGAACTATGGGTGTAGTTCCCAAACTGAAACATAAGTGAGGAAGCATACTTTGGGTTTGATGAATATTTAAAATATATATATATAAAATAGAATTGCACCCTGCTCTTATAATTTCCTCTTCTTCAAAATTTCAGAAAATTTCTTACTCTAAATATAGTGAATGCCCAATGATTTCAGATAATTTCATGTGTGTAAAACGTTATTGGTAGCTGAATTATCATAAAGAAAACTCTGAGATTCTATATAGTATGACTCATTAGTACTCTTTTAAGGGTATGTGCATATTTATGCAGATTGGATTATCTAATTGTCTAATATATGTGGCATTGTTGGAATCATTAGGATCTATTTCATGTAAGACACATTAAATCACTGAAATTGACTACAGGGGCTGGAGAGATAATAAAGCAGGTAAGGAACTTCCCTAACACACTGCTGACACAGGTTTAATCCCCAGCACCCCATATGGTCCTCGAGTTTACCAAGGGTGGTCTCTGAGCACAGTTGAGTGTATCACCCTTTAAAAAATTTACAGAAAGTGGGAATGAGAATATAAATATGAAGACACCTCCACTTTTCTGATGTAACTTAAATTAATAGTTTCATTATGCCCCCCAGAGTGGAAGGAGAGAGGAAGGGAGACACCATGAGCTAGAAGCTCTGTACTTGGCTTTTCTGGTTGGAAAGTGAGCAGGATTAATGCTGAGAGGCTGTAAATGGAGTCACCTGGGAGGTAGCCCTAAATCTTCAATTGCTGAGTGCTCCTGGGTGTCTCAAACCTCCAGCAGAGGAAGACTGAAACAATGCAAGCTTTTATGTTTATTATGATTTTTAATTTTTACTGTGGGCTCCTCAGAGGGGCAGGGATCTACTTAGGTTACAGTGAGCAATGCTCTGGAGATTGTGTGCCACTGGGAACTGAGCCCAGGGTCATGGGCCATGCAGGCACTCTGACCCTATGAGCCATCTCTTCGCCCTCCATGCCATTTTCAAGCTCCACAATATGTGTATATTAATCTAGCTTCACTTCACTAGGGACTCAGGACTATTCAGCAGTGTCTCACTGTCTTCATTCCTTATGAATCCATTTCATGCCTTTTGATTGTGCTGGATGTGCCTCAGTGCCTGCCTCTAATGAGAATGGAATGATCTATACCTATTCTCTGCTGGGCAAATAAGGAATATTAAGATTGATTAGTGAAGAAAGAGAAAAGGAAAAAAAGGAGAAAGTTTTGCATAGTTTATATATAAATGTATACAGAACATTTTAATAAATTATTTGATTTCATCCCTAAGAAACTAGAAATGTCAGTCAATTTACTGTAAGAATTGGAAAAACATCACCCAAAAGGTTAATGGAGCTAGTCTAAGAAAACTATCAGTGATTTATGTATCAGATGCCAAGCAAACTTGCCCAGTTGAGTGAAATTAGCAAGATCTCTTATGTCCTATTCTCTTCTAGAATACTGGTTTTGAATACAAGGGTTAGTAATTAAAATAATTACTTTTGGGATTTGGACCATACCTAGTGGTGCTCAAGGCCACTCTGGGTGAACTATCTCTATAGTCCCTTACTTTTTTTGTTTATAATCTTCTCTCTGTTTCCATCTCTGTCTAGTTTTTGTCTCTGTATTTTGATAATTTTGGCTTATGGAGTGTGTGTGTTTTAGGGCTACAATTTCTTATTTTTGAAATTTTATACAAATTTAATGTATTGCATTTCACACCAAGATGTCTGTTACTACCTACTACTGAGCACCAGTATTCCTTTTCCTATCACAAAGTTCATTTAACACTTGGGTGACACTATTTCTATTAAGGGCAAATTATACTAACATGTAGGGGTTAATTATATATGAAACTAAAAGTTTTCTAATGGGAATATGATAACACAAGCAGCAACATAGTCCCATATACCTAGTGCAAATTCCATCAGGCCTCCAAAGCCTGGAGTCTCTTCATTTTTACTTCTCATCATTCTTTGATTAAATTTTCATCCATTTCTACAGTCTCTTGCCCATAACATGTAGGAGACATTTCTAACTGTGAATCATTTAATTGCTGCTAGAAAGGGGGAAGTCATTAAGGAATAGTGAGTGCAGTATATTTGGCCGATGCAATTCAAGCGGTATATTTGGATGATATAATTCAAGTGGTAGAGCACATGCCTTGCACCTGCATGACTCTGAAACCCACCCCTGGCACCACATGAACTGCCTTCTACTCCCGCACCCTCCCGGCCTCAGCACTGTGGCTAGTCTTTGAGCAACAACAGTTGTGGTTCCTATAAATTTTGTTTAATCGAATGCAAGAATATTAGGTTATCTGAAATGATAGAGATTCATTATGAGTTTCTTTATTAATGAGACTACCTGTGTGGCTGTCTGTAAGATAGGGTCACATAAGATCACAACAGTTTAGTGACACAAAGAAAGTGGGAGTTGTGCTTCAGCTGCATCTCAAGAGCCTAGTCTGCAAGGAAGGGGGACGCAAGGTTTATCTAATGAATGAGGTATATCATGGGTTCTCCGTGACAGTTTCATAAGTCTTAGTTCAGTTCCCACTGATTTTATTATTTCTATCTAATCGTCCTCCTCTCTAACCTACAATATCTTTGCTGTTTTCCTCTTATAAATAATTTGGCTCAATTTTGATTCTTCTAGTTTTGGTGTGTTTATATCTAACTTTCCAACCCCCCTGCTACTCATTTTAGTTTCTCTATTTCATATAAAAATTTCCACCTCTTTACTGTAGGATAACCATGGTACGTCCTTTCTTTCTTGCCCCAGGGAGCTTAGGTTTATTGAGTTACACCATTCACAGTGCTTCCCCCAGGCACTTCCATTCCTCTGTGTTTATCTTTAACTTCTCTGTGCTCTCTTCCCCAACCAGTTAATTACCTCTTTTCCCTAAGTAGTACTTGTGAGTTGTAAAGTCAAATTCCCCAGAAATCTCTAGATTTGTATATGTAAGTGAAATATTGCTTTCCTCTTCCTTTTGTCCTTTGCATAGTTTACTTCAGAGCAATTGTCTTTTTGTATAGACACCGGAAGACAGTTAATGCTATGCTTCATAACTTCGGAATTAATTGAGTCTGAATAATATTCACTCCTGGGCATCTGTTTACCTGATTTAAGCCTCAGTTGCCCTTAGTTCCTAGCACCCCCAAAGCAGGGTCCCAATGAAGGGAGTGGATGCACCCAGAGCAAGTTGTGAACTACCCTGGTATTGAAACGTACCAGGCCAAGTGCCATAATACTTAACTATAAGGTAAGAGCACAGTCATGGACAAATTATGTAATGATTCAAAGAGAAACAACTGGACAAGGACTCTGCTTAAGCTTAGAAAGGGCTCATCGCACCAAATGGAGGGTGTTTGGAGGATCCTCCCAGGAGGGGAGATGCAGGTTGAAAGTAGACTGGACTGAACATGTTTGCCACTCAATGCCTCTTTTGCTGATCACAACACCCAAAAGGAGGGAGAGAACAAAGGGGAATGCCCTGCCACAGTGGCAGGGGGGGATGGGGGGATGGGGGGGAGGGATATTATCCTGGTGGTGGAAGATGGGCACTGGTGGAGGGATGGGTGTTTGAGCATGGTGTGACTGAGATCCAAGCACAAAAGTTTGTAAATCTACAACTGTACCTCATGGTGTTTCACTAATAAAAAATTAAAAAAAAAAAAAAAAAGAAAGGGCTCATCTGGCCTGAGAACTGTAGTCTGAGATCTATAGTGAGATGTCCCCAGGAGAGCCACCTTATAAGCTTAATGTACTGTGTTCATATTAAGAAGTAGAATTAAGATGAATGTTTAAATGGTTGTTAGACTAAGGAAAGGAGAAATGCACCCCTACATAAAATTCTGCCCCTGAGTGTATCTCCTAGCAGGGAATCTTTGTCTTAGAAGATCTTCCCCAGAAGGAAGGGAAGAGCTTTTCATATGTTGACTGTGCTATCTAACCAAGGTATAGTTGCTACCCAAGTGCTTGGAGGTTGGGGTCTAGACTAAGGCTGCAAGACCTATCCCAGGAAGAGGAGAGACTAGCATGGGGGATAGGAGGAATACAGGAGCGGGGAGACTGGAAGGAGTCAGAGGGAGACGAGGTTAACATCAATTGCGACTGATCACCAACCAGCCTGGCAGACCTGTTCCCTCCTTCATGAAACTGTTGGCAGTGGCTGCAGGCTGGGGTGAGGAAGTGGCACATGCTCACCAAATGTATGTGGCAGGTGAGAGACCATACTGCCACTGGGCCACCCTCACCCACATATTTGTGAATACACACATTACAATTCCTGAGGAAGAGTTCTTAATTGGGCTAGAAATCACTCTGATTTTTATTAGACAGAACTTTGAAATGGACAGAGTTTGTAGTGAGGTGACTACTCTTGTTTAAGCAGCTCCAACAGACTCTCTGGCTAATTCAGGCAGGTTACTGGGGAAACAATTGGAAAGGATCCCAATAGCATGGGAAAACATAGCTCCTCAGCAGGACGGCTCAGTGCCTTTCTTTATAATGGTACTCCAAGCATCACATGGATCCATATTTTCAGAGGTCAGACTGGGCTTAGAAATTAGCTTTTTAGCACAGCGGGTAGGGCGTTCGCCTTACAAGCAGCCAACATGGCCAAACCCGAGTTCGATTCCTCCGCCCCTCTCGGAGAGCCCAGCAAGCTACCGAGAGTATTCGATATGCCAGACACAGTAACAACAAAGTCTCCAATGGAGACGTTACTGGGCCCGCTCGAGCAAATCGACGATCAACGGGAGGGCCTTTACTTTACTTTACTAATTTAATCTTTTAATATTTTTGGTGGTACTTGGATCAATTCCAGCTCTAATGCACATGAGGTAAGTGCCTTACCATTGAACCACGTCCACAAACCAGTGCTATGCATTCTTACAAGTTAAATTCACTTTCCACACAAATGCTCAGTCTAATATATATAATGATATACAATGACTATATAATGTATATTCATACTATAACAAATAATGTCAGACTACAAAAATAAAACAAATTAATAAAATACTTGTTTCACTATAAGTTAATTTAGTTAACTGTAGATTTCTTTTTATGTTCTTTCTTTTCATTATGCTCGTATCTGTGGACTTTAGGATTCACTTGAAATATATTCTATATTCTATATAATTATTCTTATATACATTCTTTTTTTTAGTAAGAAAATATTTTATTTTATTTTTTTATTTTTTATTTATTTATTTATTTATTGAATCACCGTGGGAAAGGTTACAAAGCTTTCAGGTTTAGGTCTCAGTCATGCAAATATCAAACACATTTCCCTTTACCAAAACTTATTTTTTACCATGAAGAACCCCAATAAAACCCCACCCCCCACCCCTCCCAGTCCCTGTGGGGCAGATGAATTCTAGTTAACACTCTATCTGCTTTGATTAGATTCATTGTTTCAATGAAAGATTCACCACTATTATTTAGAGTTTATCCCCCCCCCCCAAATTAGACATGCTGAAAAAGCATTGTGAAGTGATTTGCTTTCTACAGCTGGGTTCAAGAATTATATGTTGGTTTTGGATTTCTGCTATTTTACTTATTGACCCTGGAAGTATTTCTACTGAAAGTCAGATAGTTAAGAAATTGGTTTCTGTGCTCTGGAGTCGTGGCCGTGCTGGAGAGCCGCTAGTGGGGGGCAACTGGTGGCCTCGGTAGGGCGTGAAGGGCGGACCGAAACGCAACCCTTCCCATGAGGTTTTAGTCGCCCCCACTCCCCCGGCTCATACCTGCTGTCCACAAGGCTCCCATGTGGCCGCCATCTTTCTTTCCAGAGGGAGGAGGGCGGAAGGGAGCAACACCCTTTCCCCTCCGGGCAGACATGATGGCCTGGATTAACGCATAGTCCTTTCACTTTTCTGCTCCAAGCTGCTAGGTTCTGCATTAAGTCCTTGTGCTTCTGGGGCTGTGGCCGTGCTGGAGAGCCGCTCGTGGGAGGCAACTGGTGACCTTGGTATGGCGTGAGGGCGGACCGAAACGCCCCCCTTCCCATGAGGTTTTAGTCGCCCCCACTCCCCCGGCTCATACCTGCTGTCCACAAGGCTCCCATGCAGCCGCCATCCTTCTTTCCAGAGAAGAGAGGGCTAATGGGGCAACACCCTTTCCCCTCCAGCAGACTTGATGGCCTGGGTTAACGCATAGTCCGTTCACTTTTCTGCTCCAAGCTGCCGGGTTCTGCATTAAGTCCTTGTGCTTCTGGGGCTGTGGCCGTGCTGGAGAGCCGCTCGTGGGGGGCAACTGGTGACCTCGGTAGGGTGTGAAGGACGGACCGGAACGCCCCCCTTCCCATGAGGTTGTAGTCGCCCCCACTCCCCCGGCTCATGCCTGCTGTCCACAAGGCTCCCATGTGGCCGCCATCTTTCTTTCCAGAGAGGAGAGGGCAAATGGGGCAACACCCTTTCCCCTCCGGACAGTCATGATGACCTGGATTAACGCATAGCCCGTTCACTTTTCTGCTCCAAGCTGCTGGGTTATGCATTAAGTCCTTGTGTTTCTGGGGCCGTGGCCGTGCTCCAAACTTAACTATGATTTTCAGAGAGAAACGTTGGGTGGTTTACTTCCCATGGATCACTTTGTATATAGAGAGATGTCGCGCGGCTGCGTAAGCGGCCGCGTGGTTTTGAGGAAAAGTCCTAGTTCCCGCATACTCGAGCTGTGGTTGTAGAGGCTTCTGGTCACTGGGGTTCCATCTGGGGGAGGTGGGATGCGGTACCTACCCCATCTGGGGCTTCCCGATGATCTCGGCTCTTTTTGGAACCTGTTTTTTTTTTTTTTTCTTCGGGATCTGTGGATCCCGCCCTCCATGTTGTTCTTCTTGTCAGCTGAATGCTGTAAATATGGCGCTGTTGGGCGGGCTGTGGGCGTGACTTCTGGAATCTGAGGTTACCTGGGAGTTGTAGTCTCGGCAGATTTGAGGAAAAGTCCTAGTTCCCGCATACTCGAGCTGTGGTTGTAGAGGCTTCTGGTCACCGGGGTTCCATCTGGGGGAGGCGGGATGCGGTACTTACTCCATCTGGGGCTTCCCGATAATCTCGGCTCTTTTCGGAACCTGTTTTTTTTTTTTTTTCCTTCGGGATCTGTGGATTCCGCCCTCCATGTTGTCCTTCTCTTCGGCTGAATGCTCCTTATATACATTCTTATATATACTTTTTATATACATGCTTGATCATGATTTATACCATTAAACCTTTTCTGCATTCTTGAAGTCACTCACCACAGTCTTGAGCTTCTATAGTAGAACTAATTGATTTCTATCAAAATTACTAAACCGAGATTATAACAGTTGTTGGTAACCATTAAATGATGATTTTATGGAAGGTTAATTTTTAAGTATTTAAGGCAGCCGGTGGATTATTTTCCAATGTTTTACCTACATCAAATAACATCTCAAAGCACAATTTAATAATACATTTATTTGTCTGTTCATTTGTGGGGCACACCTGGAAGTGCTCAGGACTTGCACCTGATTCTGTGCTCAGGGATCACTCCTTGTAGTGCTCAGGGGACCTATGAGGTGCTGTGGGTCAAATAGAGGTCAACAAAAGTCATCTGCACAACCCTCATCAGTTCACTCTTCTCCTTTCAGGACTCTTTCATCCATTCTCTTATGTGCTCAAACAACATTTTCTTTTTCCATAGTATATCTCACAGAATATGTCTGCTTACTCTTTTAAGAAAATGGAAGCAAATAAACGCATCGCTTAATCCATGGTCAAGCCCTACTCAGTGTCATCACTCAGCAGAGAACTGGAGGACTTGCTTCATCTCTGAGTCAATGCTAATAATGACTGGAGATAGTACAGAACTTAAGGTGTTTGCCTTGCTGACAAGGTTGAGTTTCTGTTTCAGTCCTGGAATTACAATGGTCTCAAGAGCACAGAGCTCTGAAACACCCAAGGGATCCCTCCCAACATATGAATAGTATGTTCTAGACCACATTTCAAAAGTAGTGCTCATTTAGGGTCTCCACATTTTCACTATATAGATTCTCTTTAGTAAATTTTCATTTTGTTTTTTTTTAAAGAGTTTTCCTGAAGGCCACTAGTGCCTTAAGAGAAGGTCAATCTTTTAGACCTCTTCTTAGTCTTTGTTTTACTCAGCATCTTTATCCTAAGTGTCCTCCACCTTCTCCCCTTCTTCCTCCTCTCCCTCACAATCCAGATCTCCCACAGTCAAATCCTAGATCTTCATTTTTATTCTGCTTATCTTTCTACCCATATTTATAAAATAAAATGGTTTTATGTAAGAGGATTTCATTTTTTCACTTCATCATCCTGTTATTCGTGGATTGCCTCGAGCAGGCCCCAGTAACGTCTCTTTCATCCTAGCCCTGAGATTATATTCAAGGCTCTTTAGGAGAATGAGACCCATCATTGTCACTGGTATTTGGCATATTTGGTACGCCACGGGGAGTTTGCCAGACTCTGCCCTGTGGGCAGGCTACATTCGATAGCCTGCAAGTTTGTCCAAAGTAGGAATGAGATAATAAGATGTCATAAAAAGATGTCCTGATAAGACGTCACGCAGCCGCGAATGCGGCCGTGTGGTTCCAGGAGCTGGATTTTCGGCTGCCGGAGCCCTGGTCGGGGCGGGGAGGAAAGCTCAACCGCTCCCCTCCAAGGGGCCTCGGCGAGGAACAGCCAAGCGCGGGGGCAGAAGACTGTAAGAGGATAGTGGTAAATATTATATTAGTTATTTCAGGTCAACCTTTATAAAAGTGCCTGATGAATAATAGGCATCAATAAATTTACTATTGGTTTTTAATCATATGTTGCTTCCCAAACTTTTGCATGTTGCTATTTTCTGCATATGTTATCTGTTCAATTCAATTCCTTTAGTCTTTTTAAGTCCCATTCATATCAAAGCATGCCAGATTTCTTCTCTTCCTTTTAGTAAAAGATTAATTTAAAATCCCCCCAAAATTAAATTTTAAATTTAAAATTAATTTAAAAATTCTTATGTTGAAGATGTTGATGCAATATCACAAAACATGAGGTGTCACAACACAACTCTGTAGTACAACCAGAAATTGTTTGCAACACAGAGAATCACTGACAACAGAGCTGCCAGGATCATATCCCATACCTGTGGGACACTGGGGATTTGAACTTGTGACTGTACACTCACAAGGCCAGCACTCCAAATCCCTGCTTTGAGTCATAAACTACCAATTTGAGGTCCAGATTCATATAGTAATTAGATACTTATACTTGCACTTGAATCTCTAACAGGTTTTGAAATGTCAACATATCTAGAGCAGAATAATCCTCTATGTGCCACTCCTTTCTTTTCTTACTATGGTCTCCTTGTTTAGCCTTTCCTTGGTGATGGCTCCAATGGCTCATTTAACTCTTAAGTCAAAAATCCAGCAGATGTCTGATTTTCTCTCAGGCCACAGCAGTAGAAGTTCTGACTTTGATCATTCCTACCACCTTCTCCACCTTCTTACATTTACACTTACACTTCTCACATTGGTTGGAACCACTAAATTTCTTGCTCTTAAAAATAATACTGTTTATCTAGCAGCCACACCTCATTGCTCTTCTATTAAGAGGTCTACTAGTTTCCAGTCTTACAGAATCAAAATCCTAAGTCCAAAGTCAAACAAGGTAACGATCAGGTCCCAGACTCTTTTTTGATGTAACATATAACTCTCCCACTTTATCTCACCCCAGTAGAGTGCATTACATTTTACTTAAGATTGTTAACACACCGTGGCTCACTCTTACTTACTTATTCTTCTTAGAATATGTTTCTTCTGTATCTTTTTTTTCTTTTTTGAGTCACACCCAGCAATGTACAGGGGTTACTCCTGACACTGCACTCAGGAATTACCCCTTGCCATGCTCAGGGGACCATATGGGATGCTGGGAATCGAACCCGCATGCAAGGCAAATGCCCTACCAGCTGTGCTATCACTCCAGCCCTCTTCTGTATCTTTTTTACATCTACCTCTTATTATTATTTAAGACCCAGATCAAATGTTACTATCCAGAAAGGCCTTCCCAAACATCTAAGACAAATGTGCCTTTTTGCCATATTCTTTCTTATTTTAACTAATAGCACTAAATCACTATTTATTTCTTTAGTGTGATATGTATTATCTAATCCTCACACTCAAAATAACCTACGAGGCAACATAAAGATTTTATTGTACCTATCATAATGTTCTCAGTGATTATCAAAATGTCAGATAGTTATCTCATTTGCTGTAATGGGTGGTTACTCTTCACTCTCAAAATCTCTTTCTATGAATTTAAGGGGTTGATCACTGTCACTGTCACTGTCCTCTTATTGTTCATCGATTTGCTCGAGTGGGCCCAGTAACGTCTCCATCGTGAAACTTGTTGTTACTGTGTTTGGCATATCGAATACATCATGGGTAGCTTGCCAGGCTTTGCCATGCAGGAGAGATACTCTCGGTAGCTTGCCAGGCTCTCCTAGAGGGGCGGAGGAATCGAACTCGGGTCGGCCATGTTGGATGCTTGCAAGGCAAACGCCCTACCCACTGGGCTATCGCTCCAGCCCCAAGAGGGGGTTGATATCAAGGATATACAAAATACTGGTTGAACTCCACAAGAAGAAAATATCCAACCCCATCAAAAAATGGGGCGATGAAATGAACAGAAACTTTCCAAAGAAGAAATCCAAATGGCAAAAAGACACATGAGAAAATGCTCCACATCATTAATTATCAGGGAGATGCAGATCAAAACCACAATTAGATATCATTTCACACTACAGAGACCGGCCCACATCCACAAGAACAAAAGCAACCGGTGCTGGTGCGGATGTGGCGAGAAAGGGACACTCCTTCACTGCTGGTGGGAATGCTGACTGGTTCAGCCCTTTTGGAAAATAGTATGGACGATTCTCAAAAAATTAGAAATTGAGCTCCCATTTGACCCAGCAATACCACTCCTGGGAATATATCCCAGAGAAGCAAAAAAGTATAGTCGAAGTGACATCTGCACTTGTTTGTTCATTGCAGCACTCTTTACAATAGCCAGAATCTGGAAAAAAACCTGAGTGTCTGAGAACAGATGACTGGTTAAAGAAACTTTGGTACATTTACACAATGGAGTACTATGTAGCTGTTAGAAAAGATGAAGTCATGAAATTTACATAGAAGTGGTACTACATGGAATGTATCATGTGAAGTGAAATGAGTCAGAAAGAGAAGGATAGACACAGAAAGATTGCATTCATCTGGGGAACAAAAAGTAAAACAAAATAGGAGACTAACACCCAAGAATGGCTAAGATTAGTACCAGGAATTTTGCTCCTTGGCTTGGAGGCCAGCCATACATGCTAGGGGAAAAGGCAGCTCAGATAGAGAAGGGAGCACCAAATAAAGGGTGTTGGGAGGAACCTCACAGGATGGGAGAAGCATGCTGAAAGTAGACTATAGACTAAACATGATTGCCACTCAATGCCTCTTTTTCAAACCACAACACCCAATAGGAGAGAGAGAACAGAGGGGAATGCCCTGCCACAGAGGCAGGGTGGGATGGGGGTGGGTGGGAGGTAGGAGGGATACTGGGATCCATGGTGGTGGGAAATGGGCACTGGTGGAGGGATGGGTATTTGATCATTGTATAATTGAAACCAAAGCACAAAATTTGTAAGTCTACAACTGTACCTCATGGTGTTTCACTAATAAAAATTAAGAAAAAATATCTCTTTCTACGGAGGATGATATACAATACTGTATTCACTAGCAACCACCAGCAAAATTGCTAGAAATTTCCAGACTGTTTTCCACCAGAGATTCTAATTCCAGTTTAAACTTTATAGTTTCTTGTCTTACAACACTTGTGATAGCACAGTGGGTAGGGTGTTTACCTTGCACGCGGCCGACCCGGGTTCGATTCCTTCATCCCTCTCAGAGAGCCTGGCAAGCTACCGAGAGTACCCTGCCTGCATGGCAGAACCTGGCAAGTTCCCCATGGCGTATTCTGTATGCCAAAAACAGTAACCACAAGTCTCACAATGGAGACATTACTGTTGCCCACTTGAGCAAATTGATGAACAATGGGAGGACAGTGCTACAGGACAGTGCTACAGTGAAACAACACTTGCTCCAGTGTTGTAAGTACAGGCTGTAGGATTGGGGTACCAAGTATGTGATACAATCTCCCACCCAGCTTAGCCCCATGGTGTCTTATAATCTATATTCAGTAATTATTTCTTGAATGAATGGACAAGTAACTGGGTAAATTGCATATTTTTGTTTTTCACTTGATAGAATTCATATCATGAGTATGGTCTGGGCAGACCAAATTAATGCCAATTTGTAGATTTAAACTTTTTTTGCCTTGTTTATCTTAGAAAAGGAACTTAGAGTCCCTTTACTTTCTCTTTCATGCTTCCCAACCCTTTGTTTGATGCTCCACCATTCTAGGGGAGGTTAACCTCCAGGGTCACATCCCTAGGACCTTTTCGAATGGGAAGCCTATTCCCTTCCCAGTTGAGTCCTGACAGCTTCTTGGCCTGCCCTTTGTCATCTAAGCAGGCTCATCTCTATGTCTCCTGACTATGCCACCAACAGCTCTACTCATTACGTTTTACACTGCTAGCACTTATACTTCATGTCACCAGGTCAAGACATGTAGAGAAAGAAATGAACACCCAGTCTAATTCTTCAGACTCCCAGGGATTCTAGCTACAAAAATATCACCTTAAGCACAGCAAGAACACAGTAAACACAATGAGGGAAGAAGCAAAGAAGACCACCAAGCTCAATGAGTGAAAGTAACACAGAAGTCTCTAACCAGTTCTGTAAACTCCCTGAAAAGGATGTTAGTGGGGACAGAGAGCTAGTACAGTAGGTGGAACACTTACTTTCCCCGAAGTCAACCTGGATTTAATCACCAACACCACATTGGGTCCCCAGAGTTCCATTAGAAATGATCCCTGAGTGCAGAGTCAGGAGTAATCCCTGACCACTGCCAGGTGTGCCCCTCCAACGCCCCCCACCCCCTGCATCTCTACTTAATTAATGTCAAACACTGACTGGAAAGGAAGATATAATGAATAGTATGGTATGTCACAACCCATCTTGAGAATTTCAGGTCTTATGTGGAGAGAGCCCATATTCAGCAATTGGTTTTGCATAACAACCTACTCTCTGTCTTCAATATGGGGCAGCTCAGAAGAGTCAGTTTTAGCTTTGGAATTCCTTGTGGGATATTATTATACCCTTCTAGTATTTGTCTCACAGTTTTATTTCTCCTGCTTGCACACCTTTTCCTTTATACTTTGTTTTCAGTACATTTCTCATAAGCTTTCTGCTTAGAAACCACTGTATCAGAGTCTATTCCTGGTAAACAAGACTGAAGATAGAAAAGTTATTACAAAATTTAAGTAATGATGGGTGAAATCTCTTAAGACTGGTATGTGGGGACATAAATAATAGAATATTCATAGGAATACTGAAGAAGTAGAGTCAGTATCACTTGATATGTGTGTATGTGTGTGTTTATGTATGCATGTATGTGTGTGTGTGTGTGTGTGAGAGAGAGAGAGAGAGAGATAGAGAGGAAGGGAGAGAGAGAGAGTGGAGAGGAGAGGTACAGGGTGAGGGCTAGCAGTGAAGAGGTGTGCCAAAGATAATTTTTTATTTTATGGTTTGGGCAACTGATTCTGATTTCTCCTTTGTTCTTTAGGTATATTTGGAATTTGACTTTTCTCCTTCTGTTAGTTCCTTGTGTGCTTCGTTTGAAGGGTATATTTCCATTTTCTGGTTTGGCTAAAAGGATATTTATTCTATAGTATGATTTAGATTTATCTTCTTTCTTGAAATACTGCTGAATTGTAAGGACTCATGCAGAACTTTTCTGAGGTTTTTTTTTAAATTGTAGTAAGGCATACATAACCTAAAATTGATTATGTTAATTGTTATTATTATTTTGGGTTTGGGGCCACACATGGTGATACTCAGGGGTTACTCCTGGTGGTGCTCAGGGTATCATATGGGGTGCTAAAGATCAAAATGGGTTAGCTATGTGCAAAGCAAGAAACTTATCAGCTGTATTATCTCTTTGGCCCCCATATTAATTTTTTAAGTGTACAATTGAGCAATCTTAAGAACATTCACATTGATGTACAACCCATCTTCAGACAGATTTTTTTTTCCTCTTTTTCTTTTTTTAATCAGCATCTCTGCACTTTCCCTATGTGATTGTTTAACCACTTGGCATGGATAACTCTTGCTTTAACAGCATACTACTTGATGCCCTGGAGAGTGGGCACATTCTGTTAATTTAGCACTATATTCAGATTCTAATACTGCTGAAACAAATTATTTCAAATTTAAGGACTTAAACTTAAAATGACACAAACATAGTACTCTTGTGGTTGGGGTCTGAAGACTTAACCATGTTTCACTAGGCTAAAATCAAAGTATCAAAGGAGCTCCAATCCTTCCTTAAAACTCCAGAAAGACAATAATTGCTTACCCCTTTTTTGAGGGGTGGGAACACACCTGGTGGTATTCAGGACTTACTCCTGGATCTGAGCTCAGGAATCACTCCTGGTGGACTCAGGGGACCATATGTGGTACAAGATCTGCTGCATAGAAGGCAAACACCTGACCTACTGTACTATTACTCCTGCTTAACCCCCCCTTTATTTAAAATTTTAAAAGGTCAGTCATATTGCTTGATGATGGCTTCTTTGCTTTAGATTTAAATCCAGTTCCATAGCATTTCTCTGACGATGCCTTCCTTATCACCTTTTTTTTTCTTTAATTCTCTCTCTTTCCTACATTTTCAAGGATTCTTCCATTACATTAAGCTCTCTTCAGTGACACAGGATAATCTTGCTATTTTCATGGAAGTTTATTGACACCTTTAATTACATCTGTACCTTAATTATACTTTATCATCCAACTTAACAAATTCACAAATTCCTAATATCAGGAAATGGACAGCTTTGGGAAAACATGGTACTGCCCAATATAAACTCCAATCTCCAACCTCATAAATAATTACATTTAAGGTAAACAGCGAAATAGCTTCTTCATCACTTGCCCAAACTTTTATCCTCAGACTAAGTAAAAGAAAATCTCAAAATGGACTAATAGGTTTTAAGACATTGAGTTTGCATGGGTATAAGCTTAATTTTATAGAAATGGCATCAGCAATATTTGTAAAGTGTGACATTCCTCCTTAGAAAACACATATACTATATTCTAGTGAGGAATGGAAAACATCTTTCTCAATTTTTGAGACAATAAAATATCACTTAAGTATTACTCTACAAAAGACAAGAATCCCACCTTTTCTCCCTAATAAGCTATTCTAATATTTGAAAAATTGCAAACATAAAATCAACAGAATGAATAATCAAGTAAAACATTTTTGCTAAGAGGATCTTATCATCATACATTCAAAATTATTTTTCACTTAAAGAATGGGAAACTGGGCAGAGATATATACCAGAAGCATCTTGAAATTATAAACATACTCTTTGATCATCTTTGAAAGCCTTAGTTTCATAAATTAACTAAAAAAGAAGAATACCATTTTAATCTATCTTTGAGGGCGGCAAATAAACATTGACATACACACTAACTTAGGATCCTTATTTAAAGATGACACAGTCAACTCATCAACACTGAAAAGATATTCTAAGCTAATAAAAACTGAAACCTTGTGTCTTTTCCTCTTTCTGATTTGCCAGAACTAAAGGTCAGTAAGTCAATCACACAATATTGCCAAGGGCTTTCTAAGAGCAAGGCACTGTGATGAATTCAGGGAAGTAAATAAAAGACAATCTTTTGATAGAAGTTTGCTAAAACAATTCTGTCTCACATATTAAAAGATATGCAAATGGAAGAAATAGCTCCCCATTTGATTAAGCAGTTACCCCCAGATATCTCACCCAAAATTGGAATTTCCATTAACTGCTTAGTTTAGTCTATTGTTGTCAGCTAATGGTGCCTGGAGGCCACAGGGAAAAAGGATGATCACCTGTCACCTAAGTATCTGTGAAACAAATGAAATAAGTCAGATTTCTACGTTCTCACCAACATCCAACTTACCATTCTGTGGATTTGACATGTGTCACAAGCCTTAAATATTGTGGGCCAATTTGTCCAGCTGAATCACACATTGTGAAAGGAAGCAAATGTGTAGGAATACCTTATTAGATACTGTTGCTTAAAAACTCCAGCATATCTATTTTTAAACTACCTGCTGAGATTCTTTTGAAATGGGTCTATTATTATTGAATTGAAAACACTCTTTAAATTTTTATGAATTTGTAAAGCGATCTATCAACTTTGTCTATGGGTTGCTCCAGATATTACTTTCCAGACAGTACTTTTTATGAGCCTATTTGATAGGTCAAAGAGCCAGGAGTCACTGTGACTAGTTACGGCCTCAAGTTTGCAGAGGTGAGACTTAACATGGACAGGTCAGAACAACAATGAAGTAGCCATTTGAATGTTTTGCTTTTTGATTAGTGCCTGAGATATAAACATAGTTATTCATAGATTTATGTCACCGGTGAACTTGGAAGATTGCCTCCAAATCCTTTATTTCTTCTTAAAAAATAAAAGTCGGAGAGAAGACAAGTATCAAATGATGCTACTCATCAGTGGTATATGAGGAAACAAAATAAGGGTTTAGAAAACATCAGTTCAGGAGCCAGAGCGATAGTATAGTGGATAGGACATTTGCCTTTCCCAGGTTTAATCCTTTCAGGAGTGATCCCTGAGTGCAGAGCCAGGAGTAACCCCTGTGCATCACCAAGTGTGACTCAAGAAGCAAAAAAGCAAAACAAACAAACAAACAAACAAAAAACTAAAAAAAAACCTATTTCAGAGGGCTAACAAAGGGGCTAGCATGTACCTAACCCCAATTCCATCCCTGGCACCACATGACCCACCAAGCATTGCTGGGTTTAGCCTTGAAGACCCTTGAGCACTGCACCCTAGAATTCTAGTATATAGCCATCAGCCTGGTTGGCCAAGTACAGCAAGGAATAGCTCCTTCCTTCCACATACCCTAAGCATTGTTTGGAAGCCTTCCCTCCAAATAAGTCCAGAAATATCTTGATATAGTCTCCCCTGAATCTTTGTATTTCATTCTTTTACCTTATCTTTGGGGCTGGAGCGATACCACAGCGGTAGGGCATTTGCCTTGCACGCATCCAACATGGCCGACCTGAGTTTGATTCCTCCGCCCCTCTCGGAGAGCCCGGCAAGCTACTGAGAGTATCTAGCCTGCACAGCAGACAGAGCCTGGCAAGCTACCCGTGATGTATTCTATATGCCAAACACAGTAACAACAAAAGTCTCCAATGGAGACATTACTGGGCCCGCTCGGGCAAATCGACGAACAACGGGAGGACAGTGATCGACAGTGATAGACCCTATCTTTATTTATTTTTATTTTTATTTATTTTTTTATTAATTTATTTTGTACAGTTGTAGATTTACAAATTTTTGTGCTTGGATCTCGGTCATACCACGATCAAATACCCATCCCTCCACCAGTGCCCATTTTCCACCACCAGGGTAATATCCCTCCCCCCCCCATCCTCCCATCCCCCCAAAGCCAGATTCCACTAGAGGGAAGTGAGCCTTTACTGAACCTTCCAGATAGCAGGGAAGAGTGTACTCAAAGAGTAGGGTTGAGTTAATTCATCCATTTATCCAACACATGCCTAAAGAGCACTCACAAGGAGTTGGTAGCTTCCAAAAGTGACTAGCAGACAATTCCTCCTTTGTATGAAAGAAAACTGAAAGGTCCTGGGGGATGCCAAAGAAGGTAAAAAGAAAGTGGAAGGAGATTATTATAGAGAGGCAGCAGGGCTTTTGAAAGGACAGTCAAATAAATGGATTACACTATAATGAAAGGAAGCAAGCTGTTTAGAACTATGGATTTTGGAGTCAGACCTGGGTTTGGATTGAATTACAATTCTAATTTTGTAACATTCAGTGTCTGTGCCATGCTCAAATTGTTTAGGTCTCATTATCTTTTTTGTAGCTATAATGATAGTGATGTCATGGGGTTCTTACAGGGCTCAATAATATCATTTTGGAGAATTTGGAGTGATTATCAAAAGGTCACTCTTATCTTTAAGGTCTTTGTCAGAGAATGCTCAGAGATCAGACTAATTCTAACATGGAGCAGAACACTAGATGTAGGGAGATTTCTCTTGCCAGTGATGTGGACCCACCTACAGGAGATTATGAGAGTTCATTGTGAAGATTTTAAGCATCTGAAAAGCCATTTGTTATAACAGCCATCTTTGAAATCAGCCATGGTGGGAATATTTACATTACGAAAATCAGCAAACATCACAAATCAGAGCTCTCTGGTGCTCACTTGATTTATTAGTACGTTATTGTGAGTGAATGTCAGTCCTGAAAGACCAATTGGACCCTGGGGGGTGCTTGAGGAGGGGGTGGGGGCCCAGGGTTCGGCAAGAACAGAGCCTTCCACATAATTTAGGTTTTTAAATCCCGTCCTGAAGGAACATAACTGGGGTCAAAGGTAACATCAGAATGAGGAGAAAAATGTGGGAGAATAAACCCTCTTTCCATTTAAACATTTTATCTAAGCCTTTGAAAGCACTATTTAAATGTCATATTTATTGGTACATTCTTTAGCTGAAAATTGCAACCCAGAATAGCCCAAATGTTTGTTCCTTGATAGCAGCTGTTTTTAATATAATTGGTAGAAGTGGAGCACACATGTAGTAATAATATTTAAAAACATGCTTTCTCTGCAAGCTTATTCCCTGCGGAGAATAAGTGCCCAGGGGGTGTTGGCAGCAACTTGGTCATCTCCTTCCTGTCTGTTTCTCAGCAATGGATACGAAGGATCTGAAATATAGCCCGGTCTTTATTATGGAGAAAGTATTTCTTATGCCCTTTCTGCTGCTTGAATTTAAATGTTATTCCTTCCCCAATTTGTTTTCACTAGAGCTGGGGAATAACTGGGAAAATAACTCTTTGTTTAATCCATTACTGAAGCTAATGATCCCATGATCTAAACTGCCTCAAACTTATAGGTGATTTTTAAGTATTTTAACATTTTAAAAAATTTAAAATTAAGATTTTAAGTGTTTTAAGATTTATGTGGCTGGAGAGACAGTATACCACATTGGAGTGCTTGCCTTGTGCTGATTGATTCTGGTTTTATCCCCAGCACCACATTTGGTTTCCTGAGCCTTACCAAGAGTGATCCCTGAGCACAAAGCCAGGAGTAAAATCTGAGCACTGCTGGCTATGGCTCAAAGCTCTCCCTGCTTCTCTCCCACCACACCAAAAAGAAGAAAAAAAGAAAATTAGGTGCTGCTTTATGAAATTTTTTTTTTGGTGGGGGATTGGTTACCCAGTGGTGCTCAGACTTTACTCCTGACTCTGCACTTAGGAATCACTCCTGATGGATGGAGGCACCACATGTGGTACCAGGGATTAAACCCAGGTTATCTGTGTGCAAAACAAGTGCATTATCCACTGTACTATTACTCCAGTCCATGCATTATTAAGTTCTTAACTACCTCATAATCTTTCTTAAAAATATATATACATATATGACTATATATTTCTATTTCTTTTCTGGATATATCTCTTATCACCTCCTTAAATGATAACTCTTTGTTCTATGAAGAACCTTATTTGGTGCCGTTGAGGTTTATTTATTTATCTATTTTTTTCCCCTTTAAAATTATTTTTCGGGGGCTAGAGCAATAGCACAGCGGGTAGGGCATTTGCCTTGCACATGGCTGACCCGGGTTCGATTCCCAGCATCCCATATGGTCCCCTGAGCACCACCAGGGGTAATTCCTGAGTGCAGAGCCAGGAGTAACCCCTGAGCATCGCTAGGTGTGACCCAAAAAGCAAAAAAAATTTTTTTCTAGTATGTCTTCATGTCTGTTTATTTAAGTAGTTCTGAGGAATCATTGACCCACCGATGTTTCTCTCTTGAGCTCAGCTGTTTCTGGACAGTGATCTTATTCCTGAAAGAACTCTTGTACCTCTGAACCTAGGAGCCAGGCAGTATATTTATTACTCCTTTATTCAATTGGCCTGATCCATTTTCCAGTTTGCGCCTCTTGAGTGTTCCAAACCTTAGTGACCAATGATGTGTGAAGTCATCAAAGTCTCTTAATTTTCTCCTTGAGTGAACCTGGCACTCTAACGTTTATAGATATTAATGAATGTTTTGTAAACTACTAAACCGAGCTTATATGACATAGAAGATCTCCAGAGGACAAAGTAGATAGATGTATTTTCAGCATTGCAGGGACTGGGCTTCGTACCAACTCTTAGCTGAGCGCCAGTGAAATTAGAGATAAGGTGGAACATCTCCAAGTTATACGTGATAAGATACTTCTATACTCATCCTTGACTCCCCCCATCCAATACCTCTATACTGCTTAAGCTCTGAAATATGAGAACTTTGGAGCAACTGACATTGTGTCATTGATCGGAATAGGTACAAAACACTAAAATTAATTTTGAATGAAGACAAGGGTATCAGTAAATATTTAACAACCATCTGAACTCAGTACCAATAAGTCAGGAAAAGTGTTGCATAAAAAAATACAGGAGGGGGCAGGATCAATAATATAGCCTGTAGGGCACTTGCCTTGCATGTTTGACCTGTGGTGGAGCACCAGCACCACATATAATCCCCCTGAAATTGCCAGAAGTGACTCCTGAGCACAGAGCTAGGAGTGAGCCCTAAGTATAGCTGAGTGTGTCCCTCAAAGACAAACAAAGTAAACAAAAAGGCCAGGAGGCTGCCTTTGTTTACTCATAATCTCTAAATTTGCCAGTAAATTGAGAGAGCTAAGGTTTGTGGAATAGGAACAATGTGGCAGAGACAGCGTGTTTGGGGGGCGGGAGAGAAGGGGGGCTCTTGAAATCATAATGAACTATTTCAATACATTTAACAGGGGTTCTGCTTGTCCTAATACACGCTAGCTCAGCATTAGAAAATAAATAAGTAAAGATTTGTTTATGCTTATGACTAGATTAATATATATTGTGTATAATCACTTAATCACTTAATCACTTAACTTCCCGTTAGTCGTCGATTTGCTCGAGTGGGCGCCAGTAACGTCTCCATTTGTCCCTGTCGCGTGCTAGTGTAGCCCAATGGCATCTGTTCGCTCCGGGAACATGAAGGGCCTCAAACCGATCATTCATGATCTTGACGAAGAAGTCTGACCATCTGGTAGGTGGGCGGCCACGTGGTCTTTTGACATCCCGTGGAATCCAATCAGTAACAGCTCTAGTCCAACGGTCGTCTTTAAATCTCATTACGTGACCAGCCCATCTGATTTTCGACACCTTGGCAAATGAGACAGCGTCCCTGATCCTTGATCGTCGACGGATGTCAGAACTCCGGATTCGTTCTCTCATTTGAGTGAAACGTGATATTCCAAGCATAGCTCTTTCTATTCTTCTTTGGGAGACCTGAATGTTGGGAGACCAGTAACTACAACTGGTCTCATTCACCTGTTGCGTATAAACGGAATGAAAATTCCTTGCACATAAATTTGTACTCTTTATATTTTTTCTCTATTTTGAATACTGGTTTCATCTTCCACCATATTTGTGATTTATTTTATTCTTTAAAAACTGAAATACACAGGTATACACACAAGTAAGACTAGATATAGCTTTATTAATTATGATAAACTCTGAAGATCTTTTCATCTTTATATCATTAAATATCAGAACCACTAAACACCTCATTTCTATCTTAATGAACAAAATTGCTTATTACAAACACAGAAAAAGATAACACTGTCAGAATAACATATCAGATCATTGTTTTGCTATTTTATTTTATTATTATTATCATTATTATTATTATTTTGCTTTTTGGGTCACACCGGGTGATACACAGGGGTTACTCTTGGCTTTGCACTCAGGAATTACTCCTGGAAATGCTCGGAGGACCATATGGGATGCCGGGAATTGAACCACGGTCAGCTGCATGCAAGACAAATGCCCTACCCACTGTACTATTGCTCCAGTCCCTGTTTTACCATTTTAAAAGAGACCAAAATATGGTAATTGAACCTGGAGGGGGGCAGGTGAGTTCCCCTTCCTGCCTCAATAGAGTCCAGCAGTGGAAAACCTCCAGAACTCAATTGCCACCATGCTCCCAGCTGATTTCCATAGGCTTGGACAAGCCTCATCCAGAGTGAAACACAGGTATGTGGGACTTGTGACTGAAATCTCCAGGCTCTCACAGAGTCAGGGATGGGTGATCTTCCCCCCAACCCCCTTCTATCTCCCAATGCTTCCAGTAGCCTGGCAGTCAACGCCACGAGCTGCCTCTGGCACCATATAAGCTCAATAATGGCCACGATCCAGAGACTCTCAAATAAATCTTTTGCAAGAGAGCAACACAGAACAATACACCATAGAGATTCTCAAATAAATGATGGTCTCTAGACCATCCAGTTCAAAAAAATTAAATTAACCTTAATTTGATAACAGTATTTAAAATTTTAGAATTCCTGGAGCGAAATCTCATACTCTACACCACTGATATACCAAGAGTATCACACCACTTTTGATGGGGTCTAAAGTAGAAGGCAACCCATCTTGGGGGTGAAGAAAAAATATACACATGCACAGAAGACTCAACCTTTCACATCATGTTAGTGATCTCCTGTACAAGGACTTAATGACTTCAGGGTGAAATACAATAGTGTTCGTACACTTTCCTCTAAGGAAAATTCTTTTGGATAATTTTTTATGGATTATTAATAACAAGCAATACAAGATAAATTATTTAGGTTCTGCTTTGCGGGCAGGATTTGGCGGTCGGGGTGGAAATGTTTGAAATATGGTAGTGGGTAGGTATAATGATGATGGGATTGGTGTTGGAATATTAAACGTAACAAATTATTGTGAACAACTTTATCAAATAAAATAAAATTTAAACAAAACGCAAGAACAAAAATATGGCAATTGAAAAAGGCAGTTTATTCCATTATCCTAGGAATGGATATGAAGGTGTTTCTACTTTAAAAAGTAATTTAGGTTTCTGACTCCTTCCTTGTTGCACTATCTTCTATTTCATCGCCTCATCTCTGTGACTAAAAGCAGCACATACCTAGCATGTCCATGTTTCTCCTTTTCATCTAGTAATAAAGAGGAAAGGCAGGTTCTTAGTTCAGCCCAACGGCAATAAGAAATTACCACAGAACAGGTGGCTGGTCAACAGTAGAAATTTCCTCCTCAGTTTTTGAGGCTGGAATGATTAGCTGAGGCCCTTCTTTTCAGTTGCAGACTTGTATTCTCACATGGTGAACTGGACCACTGAGCTCTATGAGATCTCTTGTTCTTTGTTTGTTTGGGGGGGCCACACTTGGCAATGCTCAGGGGTCACACCTGGCTCTGCACTCAGGAATCACTCCTGACAGTGCTCAGGGAACCATATGGGATTCCAGGACTCGAACCTGGGTCAGCCACGTGCAAGGCAAACACCCTACGTACTGTACTGTTACTCCAGCCCACGGATCTCCTATTCTTGAAAGTTACATCATTACATATGGATAAACTCCCAAAGGCTTTGGCTTCTAATACATTAAACATTAGATTAGGATTCAACCTAACCATAGAAAGGGAGAAACACATCATTCAGACCATAGTAGGAGGGCAATTACTTCATTTTATTTGGGTGTAGGGGAGGAGGGTTCTCCCAAAAGGTTGTCAAGTGGGCCAGAGGCTCCTGGGGTCTCCAGGGCTATGTTTGTCAATGTTCCAAAGACCATATGGTTTGGGACTGAACTGCGTCAACTGTGTGCAAGGTCAGCACCCTAATCCCTGTTCTATCTAAGAGTGCAGTGATTTTAAAGAGTGAAAATCACATGTTGTACACATTGCTTTTGCTCATATCCCTTGACCAGAGCTTAGTCACATAGCTATTTTAGCTACATAAAGGGAAGAGAACATTTATTCTTCTCTGTGTGGCTATGTATCTAGCTAAAACACTGTATCACTGTAGCACTGTCCTCCTGTTGTTGATTGATTTGCTCAAGCAGGCACCAGTAACATCTCCATTGTGAGACTTGTTGTTACTGTTTTTGGCATATGGAATAGGTCATGAGCAGCTTGCCAGGCTCTGCCATATACCGCAGGTGGTATACTCTTGGTAGCTTGCTGGGCTCTATGAGAGGGACAAAGGAATCAAACCCAGGTATGCTGCGTGCAAGGCAAATGCCCTATCCACTGTGCTATCGCTCCAGCTAAAACACAGGGGTTATTTATAAGCAGGTGATGAGGAACAGGGAGTCAAATAGCATTCTGACACTTTTATGAAAACAAAACTGCTGAGTTCATTTCCCCACTAGAAATAGGAGATATAGTATATGCAATGGGGTGGCATGCTTTTTTTAGGTAGTTACCTTTTTATAGTGTTTTTACAAACATTGGCCATTTATTTACATTTGTTTTCTAAAGTTACTACTCAACCAAAATGACATGATTCCTATAAAAATTTTTCAATCTTCAAAGTACAAAGAATTGTTTTTATCTTATTTTTGTTCTTTTAAAGTTCTGGCGTTGTATAACTTTCTATTTATATTGCAATTTCTTAGAACTATTCCTAGTCTATTTATAGGATTTTTGTGATGCAAGAACATTTTTATTTTTTTAATTTTTAAATTTTATTTTCATAAGGTTGTCCACATTATTGATTACATTCAATATGTTCAATTACATTCAATATTTCAACAGCAATCCCACCTTTCCACCATCATTATTTTGAACTTTCCCACCACTAAGCCTGCCTGCCACAGGTAGACGCTAGAGAGTTTATTTTCCATCGCTTATTATGAATGTCATGAGAGGTTGCATAGCTGCAAATGTAGCCGTGTACTCCTGGAATTCTAAAATTGTATATGATTGGGGTCTGGAGGGAGACATCTCTGTAGGGAGCTAATCCATTCTGAGATTCATTTGTGAGTTTCTGGATCAAGACTGTTAATGAACTTAAATAATTCCCGGAGGCAGTTTGCAGCTGTGACAGTCAGGACCCTGAAGGGGCGGGAAGATGGGAAGAGGTGGCCCATCCCTGCTGCTGCCATGTGGCTTGGAGTCTTCAGTCCCTGCTCCTGCATACCTGGGTTTTACGAGAAAGATTTTATTGCGCGGAATTTATTTAGAAAGATGAAATAAGGTGAAAGAGAGGAATGCACATTCTAGAGAGAACACACGCTTCTCTAGAGTAGAAAAAAGCAGACGGAGATAGATGTTCAAGAAAGAACTGTGGGCTTGAAGATCAATCTTGTTTGTGTGGCTTTAATGGGTCATTATTAGTAACATCCTCTCTCCAGCTCAGGTTTCACTCCTATACCTCTCCTTACCTGTTTGCATTTGCTCCTTCACCTCCTACTTTCCGGCTTGCATCGATATTTTTGGGACTCTTGAGAAGTGTTATCCCCTTCTTTTCAGTTGCCCAAAATAACAACCCATTTCTTCATTTTCTCCTTTAAGATTTTCTTTTTAAATTTTTTTTTAAATTTTTTTTTGCTTTTTGGGTCACACCCAGCAATGCCCAGGGGTTACTCCTGGCTCTGCACTCAGGAATTACTCCTGGTGGTGCTTGGGGAACCATATGGGATGCCGGGGATCGAACCCAGGTTGGCTGCTTGCAAGGCAAATACCCTACCCACTGTGCTATCGCTCCGGCCCCAAGATTTTCTTTTTTAATTGGTCAAAATACTTTCTCACTTTTTCCCTTTTTTCTTTAGGATTTCAGGTAACTGGGGCTAGTACCTGAGATAGATAATGGAGATGTTCATGATGCTAAGTGCTTAATACAATTCCTAGCACAAACACAAAGGCTTGATATTTGTTTAACTCCTTTTTTTTTTTTTTTAGTACTAGAGATAAATTAAAGACCTCAAACCTGCATGTCAAGTTTTCTGTCACTGAATTACTTCTCCAGCTTGTTTAGCTAATATTACTCAGCGTGGTATAAAGGAACATCCTTTCACATTGACTAGAGAATAAATGTTTCTTCTCTTTCAAAATTCCTTTCAAGTAAATATTCCTTTTCAACTAAGATCATATGTACCAGCTGAGAGTTCTTCAAATACCTAGTCTATTAAACATAATTCCTTGAAGAGATTATAATAGTCAGTCTCACAAGTTGAAATGATTGTAAGTAGGCTTCTTGAACTAATAAAACCAAGTCATGTTTAGTGAATAATTGCTTTTTAAAGAGTCAGATTTATAAAATTGGAAAAGTGATTATCAAGTATTTTAGGTGAATTTTAACATACAAAATTATATACATATGTAAACCAAATACATTAAATAAAATAAATAGTGGTAATTAAAATAAATGAATAGCAGAGTTTGCAAAACTCTGGTTGAAAAAATAATTAAGTAGAGAGAAATTCTATATATTTTCCTATAAAATGGTAAATTAATGGTAGCCTTGATTTGAAATAAAAAGTGCTTAGCATGATTTCATTCCAAAATCAGAAATTAAGGCAGTGTAGTGATTAATGTGCTTGCATTGAGAGAGGCAGTAGAGAGGTTAATGTGCTTGCTTTGCATGTGGCCAATTTTTGTTAGAGTCCCCTGCACCATATATGGTCCCCTGAGCACAACCAGGAGTGATCCCTAAGTACAGAGCCAGGAGTAAACCCTGAGTTCAGTCAAGGGTGGTCCAAATTCAAAGAAAAAGAACCCCCTCAAATAAAATCAGAAATTATATTTTAAAAATTCATGGTAATTTTTTTAATCAAAATGAATAATCAGAGCTAATGAGATAGTAAGGCACTGGTCTTGTCCATGGTTGAACCTGGTTTGATCCCTAGATCACAATGGTCCCCCAAGTACCACCAAGAGTGATTCCTAAATGCAGAGACAGGACTAAATCCTGCTCCCTGCTTGGTGTGAAACACCACCACTCCCCTCTCCCCCCATAAAAAAAGAATAACCAAAGTTTCTTCATTAATTAATGACCTGTATTAAGATGCTGTTAGTATCTGGATGTAATGTACAGCAATAAGAATTTTTCTTTCTTTCATCTTCCTATTAGAAATGGCCTTTATAAACAAGAATTTCTCTATATGGGAGGGTTTTTTGTTACTGGGAAACAAAAGGCCCAACAGTAGTGCAGTTGAATTCCTTTTGAGTTTCCAACACTTTATTATTCAAGTCTTTGTAACATGATGGTATCACACTAATTTTTAAAACCCGGAAATCTCATATATTCTATTGCATGTAGCAAATTCACTTTCACACACAATGAAAATTTATATTTACACCAAGAACTATCAAGAGAATAAGTATGTATTGAATTCCAAGGAAGATTTTAGCCAGAAACAAATGGTGTCCTCAAGTTAGGAAAAATCAAGAATTACTTCTTGCAGGGGTTTTAACAAGGGAGAATCTACTAGGCCAAAGAACCCAAAGGGAAGAGTACAATCTTGCAAGTTTAGTCATAACAGAGCTGCTCTTGAGAGTTGCAGTGACATTTAATTGAATGACAGAATTGATCAGAGGGTACCCTGCAGTAAGAAAGTTTTGGAGTAAATCCCAGGCATTACTTTCTTTCTCCCCATCTCCTGCCAGTTGCACTTGAAGTCAGTGGGCAAGGTCAAGGCATCTGATGATAGAACAGGTGAAGGAGTAGATCATGTGTCATGGAAGACAAATAAAGGGCATCCTGCTCAGGTTGAAGCCCACAGAGCTTAGGTTTTTCATTGGAAATTATAGTTAGGAAGTTGAAGAGACTGAAACTTCAGTCTGACATTCAAAAAGTTTTATTCTTTCCTTTATATTAAGAGATGATTCTCATAAGTTTTGGGTCAGGAAGTATAATTATACTTGCATTATTTTCTCTAGACATAAGTTTCTCTATAGTAAGTGAAAGAGTCCTAACCTGTCAAAGTGGACTTCTCCATTTGTTTAATAAAGACATCTCTAGAAAATAATATGAAAGGCCATGACTTGGATTGTGATAAATTTACTACATATAGATAAGAAATATATGAATCTTTTCTGTACACATAAATTGTAAAAATCCAGATAATCAACAAACAGAACAATGGCTTCATTGTTTAATTGTGTGTTTGATTTTTCTTTATTGCACACATCATTGGAATTATTTAAATTCACAAAGGGTTATGTACTAGTGTCTACAGAAGGTCATTACTATTAACTTGTTAAGGTCCCAACCAATATCAGAAAATCTATTTTATACCTTGAAAATTGGTTTCAAATTGATTAAGAGAAAAATAAATTATTTAAAAGTAATGAAACTGCAAGTCAGAGAATAATTTTTCCTCCTTATGAGCATCAGTCAGTATCACTGGTAACTGTTCAATAAAACTGAAATAAAATGCTTGCCGTTTGGTGGAATGGTTGAAAAACTAATATCATTTTTCAAACCTTCATCAGATGTAAACAACTTTTCCTTAAACAGCACCAGAGTTTAGTATGGAAACATAACACAATCATGATTCTTATAGAGTCATCTAGTTTTATTTTGATAGTGTGATTAAGTTATAGAAGAAAGTTTTGTTAAATGATTTCTAACCGAATCATTTATTTGGTCAATAAAATTACCTATTTAAAAATGTTGAGTGAGTTCGCAGGATTTATGATCATTTATAATAGTTATAATGATAAATTATTTTTATAAGCTGTTTAATTCAGTGATAGGATATAGAAACCAAACTGTTCAAAATGTAACACCAGTTACTTGGCTAATAGTTAAAATTTCAAGATTAAATTCTATATGTTACTTAGCACAGTGACTGTGAATTACTCTAATAAAGGATAAGAATAACTTTTGAGAATAGAAATTGAGACTGCTGATATCTCTGCAAATTTTTATTTTATTCAAGGAATGCAACTTAAATATTACCTCAGTTGCCTCTATCTATGACTCAAGATTGCATATCAACTTTTATATACAGTAAAAAACCCATGAGAGAAATTCAAGACAAAATTAGACTACTCAGAGATTTAGAAAGAATCACTTGTTTAATATTTTATATTTTTTTCTTATTTTTTTGTTGAATATAAAGAAATACTTCCTAGATGAGGGACATTGGTGTTCATTTTTATTTGCAAGCATAAGAATGCAAAAAAAGCAGGAAAAACCATGTCTTCACAAAGTCTACCTGGATTCAACTTCTAGCTCTGTCACTAGGTAGTATAATGTAAAATCTGGACAATAGTGTTTGCTGCTCCCCTGGGTTCTGTGATGAGAGAGCAAATTACTGTGCTTATTTTGCTGTGTGTTTGTTTGGGGGCCACATCTGGTGGAATTTAGGGCCTAATCTTGGCTCAGGGCTTAGGGTCACTTGGGTTTATAGTGTCAGACATCAAAACTTGGCTTCCAGTAAGTAAAACATATGCTCAGTTGGATAGTTATCTTTCTGACCCAAGTTTCTAACATTGGCATCCTTAAAGCAGAGCCATCTCTTGGAAACCATCAGTAATTTTAGAACATTGTGATTGTCACTGGCTTTACTGATATATATCCTGTATGTCATTTTCATATCACTCTTTCATGTGTTAATGTTCTACATAAAGTAAAAGCTATTTTAAAAAGTCAAAGATTATTACAAGTAAGAATGCTTCTAAGCTCTGCAAGTTCACAATTGTTTTCACAATTAGAGAAATTGAAAAAAGATTTATTTTTAACTTATTTGGCCTGGGGGGGTAAGTCTACATTCAGCCGTGCTTGGGGACTATCCGAATTCAGTTTTAATTGATCCTGGGGGCCCAAACCAGGGGGCCCCCTGAAAGAAAAGTAAGTACTCATACTTTGAGTGCTCTCTCCTGCTAATTGTAGCACTGTACTCCCGTTGTTCATCGATTTGCTCGAGCGGGCCCAGTGACATTTCCATCGTGAGACTTGTTGTTACTGTGTTTGGCATATCAAAAATGTCACGGGTAGCTTGCCAGGTGAGATACTCTCAGTAGCTTGCTGGACTCTCTGAGAGGGGCAGAGGAATTGAACCAGGATCGCCCTGGTCGGCCGCATGCAAGGCAAATGCCCTACTGGCTGTGCTATTACATCAGCCCTGCTAATTGAAAAGGTTTTAAAGAGAGGTGGAAAGGGACAGAAAATAAGAGGACATAGACTTACAGTTCAAAAATTTGTGCTGATTGAGTTTAACCATATATATAATGATAACAATGAGATAAAGTGCTTGCTATGGCTCAGTGGTGCTCTTATCACTGAAGACTATTGTTACCCATATTTCAACCCTTCAAAAGCTTGGAAACCTTTTTCCTTCCCTTTAAGTGAAATTACCTTTTAATTATTCTAAAATTATTGTTCTAATAATGTTTAAATTATTATTATCATTATGGGCTAGAGCGATAGCACAGCAGTAGGGCATTTGCCTTGCACGCAGCCAATATGGCTGACTTGAGTTCGATTCCTCCACCCCTCTCAGAGAGCCCGGCAAGCTACTGAGAGTATCTCGCCTGCACAGCAAAGCCTGGCAAGCTCCCCGTGACGTATTCGATATGCCAAACACAGTAACAAGTGTCACAATGGAGATATGACTGGGCCCACTGGAGCAAATCGATGAACAACGGGAGGACCATGACCTATTATTATTATAATTATATGGACTGGAGTGATAGCACAGCAGGTAGGGTGTTTGCCTTGCATGCGGTCGACCCGGCCAACCCAGATTCGATTCTTCCGCCCCTCTCGGAGAGCCCGGCAAGCTACCGAGAGTATCCCACCTGCACGGCGGAGCCTGTCCAGCTACCCGTGACATACTCGATATGCCAAACAGTAACAACAAGTCTCACAATGGAGATGTTACTGGGCCCACTCGAGAAAATTGATGAACAATGGGAGTACAGTGCTACAGTGCTGTTATTATTATTATTTTGGTTTGGGGCCACACCTGGCGATGCCCAGGGTTACTCCTGACTCTGTGCTCAGGAATCACTCTGAGGACCATGTGGGATGTGTAGGATCTAACCCAGGTGGGCTGTGTTCAAGGTAGATGCCTTACTGCTGTACTATCTCACCGGCCTGAACCTGGAAAACTTCTGTCCCTTTTCTGGACTTTGGAATGTCCGGAGAGTAGTCAGAAAAGTAGTCAATTTCCTATTATAGCCCCATCCTTTAGATTATGTGAATGCAGAATTAGGAAAGAGGCTCAGAGAAGGAGTTCTGGAGAATCATTCACAGCAACTGGAGAAGTCTTACATTATTTACATGTTTGTTGCTGAGGGGCTTGCGAGCCAGGCAGAGAGCTCTCAGTTAACCTTGCTGGACACAGTCATTTCTCACTTCATTAGCCCAAAGTTCATTCTGGTCTGGGAATCTGAGGCCAGGAACACAGTTCATTCCAGTCTAATTCAAAACACCTGGACTCCTTTGGCCAGCGGCCACATGGCAGCGGCTCATCTCTGTGGTGACCTGGCTCTCACCTCAGCCTTTGCTTCAGCAGCAAGCGCGCCACAAGGAAAGATTAATTTTAATGGAACGAGGCCAATGCAAACAGATACAACAAAGAATTGAAAGTATTAAAAACTTATTAGCTGAGACAATGGGAAGCTCATGTTAGCCCTGAGGTGAGAAACGTGCCTAATTATAAAGAAGCAAGAGCTGTTAGTAGCAATGGATGAGTTAGTGGAACTGAGAGCAGGAGATCCTGGAAGGGGAAAGTAAATGGAACCAAAGAATTGCCTGAGCTTTGTTAGAGAAATAAAATCAACTTTTTTTCCCTATTATGTTGGCACTGGGCTGGAGTGACAGCACAGCAGTAGGGTGTTTGCCTTGCGCACAGTCAGCCTGGCCGAGCCAGGTTCGATTCCTCCACCCCTCTCAGAGAGCCTGGCAAGCTACCAAGAGTATCTCGCCCGCACGGCAAACCTGGCAAACTACCTGTGATGTATTCAATATGCCAAACACAGTAACAAGAAAGTCTCACAATGGAGATGTTACAGGGCCCGCTCGAGCAAATCAATGAACAACGGGAGGACAGTTTATGTTGATACTGATGCTGTTTCTGTGACCATGATGATGTGTGTAGCAACCAGATATAAGAGTTTCAGGAGCCTTCTGCAGGACTGTTGATATGTGCACTGGTTTGACTTTATAAAGGCACGGACAGCAAAAGAGAAAGAGGGTGAATATGCATGTTTTGGGACTAGTGATTTTCAACTGAGTGGGTCTTTAACAGGACATATGCCTTTATAGGTTGTAAAGTATGTAGCATTTATTAGTATAGTCTGATCATTCACTGGTTTTTCTTTTTATTCGATACCTGAGTTTCACATTCCTGCTCTGCATAGCACAGCGGGTAGGGCATTCGCCTTACAAGCGGCCAACATGGCTGACCCGAGTTCGATTCCTCCGCCCCTCTCGGAGAGCCCGGCAAGCTACCGAGAGTATTCGATATGCCAAACACAGTAACAACAAAGTCTCCACTGGAGACGTTACTGGGCCCGCTCGAGCAAATCGACGATCAACGGGAGGGCCTTTACCTTTACCTTTACCTAAATTATTAATTACATTTTAACAAAATTTTTAATTTTTCTTGTATTGAAGAGAAAAAGCGTAACAGACCATGAGATTCCATTTAGGACACTGGCTCTATCAAGATTCAAATCACAGGTTCAGTCCAGTTTGACAATCCTTTTGAGTCTATTCTTCCAATAGCAAAGAGCCAGGAACTTCAGAGATAAAGGATCATCATTTAATTATTTGTTGTTGTTGTTGTTGTTATTATTATTATTATTATTATTTAGTTTTGGGGGCCACATCTGCCTGTGCTCCAACTTTATTCCTGACTGTTTCCCTGGTGGGACTGGCAGATTATATGCAGTAAAGAGGATCAGACTTGGTCAGTTGCATGCAAGGCAAGCACCCTACCCACTGCACTAGCTCTCCAGCTCCAGAATGATCATTTTAAACAAGTCATACAGAAGGGGAAGGAGTAATAGTAGAGTGGGTAGGGTACTTTCCTTGCACATTCCCACCCACATTTGATCCCCAGAACCCCATATGCTTCCCCAAATCATTCTAAAGTGACCTTAAGCACAGAGCCAGAAATAACTCCTGAGTTTCACCGGGTGTGGCCCCCCAAACAAAAATAAAATAAATGAATAGACCCCAGTATTTTCTTCACACTTTGGGATTCACATTGATGCTTGTAGTAACTGCTCTTGCTCACACAGGGCATAAAGTGCTTACTCCAGACTTATTATAAGGCCCTGGTATTGTTATTTGTTATTAATTTTAGTGATTAAAATAGAGGAAATTAATGGCTCAAATTTGACTTAAAAATATTGGCAATACATTTTGTTTGCTGTAAAACTCACAACTGAGAGTAGAATATTTTGCATGAATAAACCAAAATGTTGTATGTAGTACAGAGACCACTAGAAAAAAATAAAATAAATTAGTTTTATATAAAAGGTTGTTTATAATGAAGCCATAGTTTATTAATTTCCACCAAATTTTAAGTACAATGATTTGCACTGGTGATCTTCTATAGGTAGCTCTTAAGTCAGGCTAGAGTGCTGACTATACTACTCCACTGATGTACCAAGAGTAGCATAAACCCATTGGATGAGGAATAAGATAGAAGTCAACCTATCTTAATCAAATATATATATCTATATCTATAAAGCACAAGTAACTACATGTTAGTAATCTCTAATACAAGGGCTTAATGGCTCCAGCGTGAGATACAACAATTTTCACATATATTCCTCTAAGGAAATCCTTTGGTTATTTTTTTATGGGCAGTACAAATGAAATTATTTAGGACCTGATTTTGGGACAGGCTTGGGTGATAGTAGGAAAATTTAAAATAATGGTGGTAGGAAGGTGTAATGGTGGTGGGATTGGTGTTGGAATATTGGATGTAATAAATTACTGTTAATAATCTTATAAAAATAAAATAAAATTGGGGAGAAAAAATAAAATTGCTTTGGTCAACTGTATACTTGCCCTAAACCTTCACAAATAAGTTGAGGTAAATGTTATTGTTATTCTAGTTTTTATGGGAAAGATCAGGTTTAAAGCTATTAAATATGAGGATACAACTAAGGAGTAGAAGAACTGTTTTCTAATGTCAATTCTAGATATTCTGTTGGCTGCCTGGTTTAACATTATTTCATTCTAGAGATTCACCTCTAGAATTTATGAAAACCATCAGATGTAAACTGAGATTATCCTCAGACATTTAGTACAATAATAAAATGAGTAAAATAGAGTCAAAATGTCAGTGTTTAAATCCAAATTGTATCACTCACAACTGTGACCTTGAACAATATTCCTAACCTCTTTGATAATTATGTTACTTATTTCATAGAGTTGTAGTGAGAGTTAATGAGTTAACCAACATACAGCACTTAGCATATTGCTTGGAACTTTTAAAAGGCTGCCTATTAGTTCTAACCAGAGCAGCAAATGCCATTGTTATCATAATTGATGCTTATTATAATAGTAAGAGAAAACATTTATTACATTTCTTTCAGCTCTATGGGAATAAAAATTAGGTCTGAATGACACACTTTTAATGTTAATTTGATTCCTGCCAAGAATTCATTAGACACTGGAAAGCTGCATTGCTCTAGTAAACTTTAGTTTTCATTCCCACTCAATACTTTAAAAACCAGGAAATGTTTCTTGATTTTTTAAATGTCATATTTATTTATCCTAACTATATCTATGCCTTATTGGATCAGTTCATTCTACTTTGAGTTTATCACTGGGAGAGCTGATGGAAGTAAAGATACAGTTTTAAAGGGATAAACAAGTGTGCTTTTGTATCTCTTGCCTTACCAGGGTTCAAACTTTGCATGTCTTTTCTTCACTATCTTTGTATATGTGCTTAATAGTTTTTATTTAGTGGCATGGTTTTATTATTTATTTATTTACTTGTCCTGGGGCCATTCATGGTGATTCTCAGGACTTATTCCTACCTCTCTGATCAGGGCTTGAATCTGGGTCATCCGTTGTGCAAAATATGTACTTTATCCACTGTACTACCTCTGGGACCATAGCAACATGGTTTTAAATTTCTGTACTACTCTAATAATTTCCCAATTTTTTCCAGGTTGGGTTTCTGTTATCATTATGTACTATTGGCTACTGTATAGCAGCTCTTGGACATCTGATAGAGGTCTGGAAATCAGTATGCAAAATCCATTTTCAGTCATCCCCTCTAAACCCCTGCTGCATTCTCAAATTTCCTCATTTTATATGATAACACTTCTATTCTTCTAATGGATCAGTCGCCAATGTTCAAGTCACCTTTGATTTCCTTCTGCACCTGTGACCTTTCTTTCTTTTCTTTCCTTCTCCTTCTTTCCTTTCTTCTCCTTCCTTCCTTCCTTCCTTCCTTCCTTCCTTCCTTCCTTCCTTCCTTCCTTCCTTCCTTCCTTTTCTTCCCTCCCTTCCTCCCTCCCTCCTCCTCCCTTCCTCCCTCCCTCCCTCCCTCCCTCCCTCCCTTCCTTCCTTCCTTCCTTCCTTCCTTCCCTCTTTCTTTTTTTGAATCATTGTGAAATACACAGTTACAAAGTTTTTCATGATTGGGTTTCAGTCATCACAATGTTCCAATACACCCTTGGTTTTTCTTTCTCACACCCACATCCAATTTGTTACGTTGTACTGATTTTACTCTCAGTATCTATACCCAGGGCCTGACTACTTTTCACGATTTTCACTACCATCATCATAGCCGGAACCACCCATCATCTCATGTATTACCATCTTATTGCAATACCACCGTAAAAAATCTTTATGGGTCTATCCTCTCTTTTCTAGCATTTCAATCCGGCGCCTGAAAAGATGTAATTGGAGTACTGTGACATAGTATGTCAGTCCTCTGTTCAAAATTGATCTAGCCTCATATTTTTGTTCATGCCTTTGCCTTTCCTTCTAGTTCCCCAGATGTCCCAATTTATTCTTCTACATCTTGGGCCTGGGCACTTCTATTTTTGCTGCTGAGACACTCAACAGCATTTTTTTTCAGTATTTGTGGCAATGTCCCTATCCTTTTAAGAGTCTGTGAAATGGATGTGTTTGTTGTTCATTTTGTATAGGAGAAAAAATTCTTATTGACCAAAATTATTGACTAAAATAAGATAGCTTTGTTTCTGTGATATCTGGGTCATGAATTTTTCCCTAATAAAAGAAAAATACCATTTTAAAATACTGGAGTGGCAGATGTGTGTTTGGAAGACCAGGGTAGGCTTGGGCTGAGCCATCACTCCAAGAGTCCAAAGTGGATTCTAGAGGGCAGGAAAAGGACAGACGAGTGATATGACTGAAAGATTGATGGTGACACGGGGGAGGGGGCGTTTTGGAAAATGAAGAACCCATAGCACCCCACATTCTTCCCTGATGAAAGCAATCTTCATATACTCTTATAGAAAAGGTTCAGCTAAACAAACACCTTCAGCATGTCACTTGTAGATCAGCTCCCCTTGTGAAAATTCTCCTCAGAATGGTTGATGTTTGGATAAGTTTGATGAAAGGAATAATTTTTCAAATTAATTTATTGGAGTCTAAGAATAGACTATGTTCCCATTTCCAATTGAGTAGTATAGGGATCCAGGGACTCAAGGGCTGTTGTGTGGTAGGGTGCGGTCCTTTTCTCTCAAACACAGGGGCTTCTGCTTATTTGTTTTTGATACATGAATGAGACTCACATTCTTTCTGTTTCTGGTGCTGTTACTAATAGTCTATTATCTGTGCATTTGAAAAATGAGAAAACATGTGGGAATGTCAGGTTTCAAACAAGGTACACCAGGGTCAATTGCATCTAAGAGTTAAAGGCATCAACAGAACTGTAACTATGTTAGATCTGCCGAGGTGCTGTTGCTTGGCTATGAATAATCTGTGAAACATTCAGGGAAAAAACAACCAAATTGGGCTTTCATGGCAGTAGCTTTGGTCTGTATTCTGCTCCCCCTACCCCTTACCGAACCCACACACTCAGAAGAGCTCACAAACCCAATGCAAACCACGAAGTACCATAGGACTTTTATTTTGTCTTTGTAAAAAAGAAAGAAACATCATCTTGCTAAAACACAATGTCATTTTTAGCAATAGCTAAATGGGAAACCACTAACATGATAAAAAATGATCATTTTTTCAAAAGAAAGTGTTAATGTTTCCATTTCCAGTGTAATAGGTATCAGGTTGGACCATTCTGGGAGATTTGTTTTCTGTAGTGTTGGTAATAACCTTATTTGTCAAACTATTTACAGAGAAAAACTAGAGAAAAATAAATAAAGCCAAAAAAATAAAAAGAAACAAAATGTCAAATGTTGGCTCAGTGCACTAAGCACATACTATGCAAGCAGGAGGTGGGGGTTCCAACCCCAGGGTACCATGGTCACAAAGGACTCTCAGGTACTGCCCAAGCATAGAGCTGTGAGTTGCTCTTGTGCAATGCCATGTATGTACTAAAAGACACACACACACACACACGCACACACACACACTACAGAAAAGAAGGATTGTATGAGCCTAACTTGGTGGATTACTCCCCCACTCAGAAACTACATTTTAAGATGTAGCAGCTTCCACATTGCAATACCCTATTTCTAGGATGCCCTTCCCTTTTGACTTCTTTCAATAACATGTGTCTCTTGAACTCCATATTAACATTTTTTAAAAAAATTTATTTATTGAATCACCGTGAGAACAGTTACAAAGCTTTCAGGTTTAAGTCTTGGTCATACAATGATCAAACACCCATCCCTTCACCAGTGCATATTTTCCACCACCAAGAACCTCAATATACCCCATCCCATCCCTCCTCATGCCTGTGAGGCAGATAGTTTCCACTTAATTCTCTATCTACTTTGATTATATTCATTATTTTGACAAAAGATGCACCATTATTATTTGGAATTTTCCCCTAACAATTAAACCTGCTGAAAAGGCATCGTGAAATAATTTGTTTTCTATTGCTGGTTATGAAGACCATATGATGTTGCGCGATTTTTGATTTCTGATATTTTACTAATTAAGTCTGGAGGAATTTCTGCCAAAAGCTGCATAGTTCTGAGATTGGTTTATGTGCCTCTGGGGCCAAGGCTGTGCTGGAGAGCCACTCGTGGGGGGAAGCTTGTGATCTCGGCGGGGCAAGAAGGACGTGCCAGTTCTGCCCCCCATCCCATGAGGCCACAGTTGCCCCGTCACTGCCGGCTCATACCTGGCTGTCCAATAAGCTCTGAGGTGGTAGCCACCATGCCGCCAGGGGGCGGGGGAATGGCAGAAGAGACAGATATCCTTTCTCTCCTGGTGGGGCACAGCATCATAGCTTAATGCATAGTCCATTCACATTCCTGCCAAAAGCTGCTTGGTTCAGAATTAGGTCTGTTTGCCTCTGGGGCCATGGCCATGCCAGAGAGCCACTTGTGGGGTCAACTTGTGGACTCGGTAGGGAGAGAAGCCATATTAGCATTTTAAGACAAACATGTTTCACAAAATGCTTAACAATGTAAACAATTTCAAAAAATTAAGAGAAAACATGAAACTTAGGCCATTCCCTATCAGGAGAAGAAATGTATTAAGGGTAGTAAAGGAAGTTTAGAGTGTAGCAGGTGAGTGAGAAAGGTAGAGATTATAAGTCCACAAGTAGAAATTTCGATGTTTGTTTCTGAAATACATTAAGTAATTCAGGCAGTGCAGTGAAATACCTGTAGATGCAAATCAATATAGCCTTTCAGTGGATATAAAGTATGTAAGTAGGAGTTCATAAGTTATTCAGTTCTGTTGAATGGCTGGAGTAAGCCAACATCACATACACAACAAACACAAGTCGACTCCTTAATTAGTTCTCACAATGCTAAATTGTACTCAACCACTCCTTACACTCCCATGTTTTCAGCACACACAAAAAATGTACTCAACTCTAGATGGGCAAGTCCCTGGATAGAGGATTCACACAAAGAATCTTTGTGTACTTTATTTCTAGTTCCCAAGGGAAGCATTGACACAGGTGGGGAGAACAATTTTATGTTCTTATCCTAACAACTTGAGTTCTTTGTTCTTTGTAACACACAGATGTGAATAGATGGTGCTGTCTTTGACTCCAGCCTGGAATATCACCGTCTATATCTGTCCACTGGGACTGTCCATAGATATATGACTCTAAGTTGAACCTCCTATGATAGTACGTTTCGATGATTATACCAAAGCAAGCTCATAATACCTATCAAAGTCTTTCATTTCATTTTTCTCTTTTTAGGGTGTTTTGAAATTCATGAAATATCTTGACTTTTTTTTCCCTGAAAATCTATTTCTGTGAAAATGCTTAATACCCATCTTACTTTCTCTCCCACCCCTCCCCAAAATGAATTCTTCCTCAGATGATACACAAAACCTTTGGACTCCTAACATTCCATTACCAGACATTCAGCAGAAAATATTTTCTCAGCTGGGAGAAGGAAGAAACAGTGAAACTTGTCAGCTGTGGTGGGAATTATCACTATCAATGACTGTGTATTTCTTTTCTTTTTTTTTTTTTTTTTGCTTTTAGCTGGAAGACTGGCAGAAATATTTGAAATATCAACCTCAGTCTTATCCCCAATATACTTTAATACATTCCAGCTCTGGTATAGCAAATGAAAACTGATATTAAAGACTACAGGGTGTGCAAAAATATGGTACACATTCAGACATTATTACGATTCATTTTATTTCCAATCATAGGTTTACTCAAGCTTTATATGATAAATGAATCTTCAGGGATTGTTTGCATTGGCGTTTATGAGTTTCAAGAATAAATGATTTGATTTTGGGGTAAGGAGGTGGGGTGGGTGTTCTCCAGAGTGTTTAAATATGATTGGTTCAGAATTTTTCTTCAATATCTTTGAAGAAAGAGAATTTAATTGAATTTGAAAACTCACTTAGAAATAAAAATGTGAAGGCTCCGTGGGTTCTGCTTTATGGGGCTAAGTCAAGTATTTCAAAAGTATTTTATTTATAATAAAATTTTCATTGCTTTGGCTGGTTAATTAAATATTTTTATTTTGTATTTTCCAGAGCAGAAAAAAGTACTTTAAATTCATGATTATAAAGGAATTCTAAATCAACTGGAAAATAAGAGACCTTAGGTTTGGGAAGCTTTAAAAGAGAGGAAAGCATATTACTTCTTTGATTGGCTCCTTCTCTCATTTGCCTTGAAAGCTATTAGGGACACCTACATGGTCTTTTTCCTCCTAAATGATCACTTATTTTCCAGTAAAATGACTTGTGGTGCTCAGGGATTACTCTTGCCTCTCAGCTCAGGGATCACTCCTGATGGTGCTCAGGGGACCATATGTAGTAATGGGGATTGAACCTGGGTTGATTGAGTGCAAGGAAAGATCACTAGCCACTGTGTAATTGCTCCAGTCTCTCTAAAAGATTATTGAGGAATACTTGGCAATGGAGTATTCAATTTTTAAAAAATAGGCACTATGAGATGCCCAGGGATGCCATGTGGTGCTGGAAATCAAACATATGTCTTTGCATATGTTAGACATTTGCTCCACTACTTGAACTATCTTCCTGATTCCCCTCCATTAAAAATTAATTTCTCACTTTCCCACCATAGAATTTCCCACCATAGACTTGTACCACCATAGAATTTTATGGGTATAACTTCACTATTGTTAATAATACTATGAGAACATAAGGTCAAATATCCTTTTCAATAGGTGTTTCATATCCTTCAGATAAATGTCTAGGGGTTGGTATTACTTGAACACATGGGATTTTTATTTTATAAAATTTTATTTAATTTTTGCTTATTGGTTTACAATACTAAATATAATAATTATGGATTTATATTCAGAATTTATATTCAGAGGTGTGAATTTAAACCCTTAAAATATAATTATATTTATTCATACTTCTGTATGTGTATAGATTGTTACTTCTGTATGTGTATAATTCAGCACTCCTTTCAAAGTTTCAGATTATCCTACCAACAATTTCTCTTCTCATTCCTCTACTACCTATATTTTACCCCTGTTGTCCACCATGATTTTATGAGTCTGAGTTTTGTTGTTGTTTCCTAGTTTGATTTAGATATTAATAATCTATATACAAGTGAAAACATTTTTTTCTTTAAAGCAAAGAGTCTATTTTTTTTTTGTAGGAGTATTGCTATTGATTCAGCCATTGATTAGGCTGATTGAATCGGGCATGAACTCCACCTTACTTTTTCCCCCATTTTTTATAATTTTCTTTATTGAATCACCATGAGCAGTTACAAAGCTTTCAGGTTTAAGTCTCAGTCATACAATGAAACACCCGTATTTTCACTAGTGCCCATTTTCCACCACCAAAACCCCCAGTATTTCCCCCCATCTCACACCCTCCCCCTACCTGTGGGGTAGATGATTTCCACATTATTTTCTCTCTACTTTGATTGCATTCAATATTTTGACACCAAATTCACCATTATTATTTGGCATTTTACCCCAACATTCAGATCTGCCGAAAAGGCAACAGTAGACAATTTGTTTTCTATTGCTGGTTATGACATATGATGTCATGTGGCTGCAGCAGTAGTGGCCACGCAATTTTGGAATTCCGAAATTTTAACAATTAAATCTGGAGAGATTTCTGTCAAAACCTGCTGGGTTCCAAGATTTGTTCCTGAGTCTCTTGGATCATGGCCATTACGCAGCTTGATCAGGAGCCAGAGAGGCCGTGATCTTGTGGTCTTGCTAGGACAGGGAGGAAAGGGCCGGCTCCACCCCCATCCCCAGAGACCCCACGTGTCTCATCACTGCAGGCCCAATCCTGACTGTCCAATGACCTGTGGAGGATGGCTGCCACCAACCTGCCAAGGAGGAGCAGGTGGAGAGACAGCATTCTTTCCCCTCTGGGGTAGCCCAGTGCTGGCAACCTACTGCGGGGACCAGACACATTTCTGCCAAAAGCTGCTGGGTTTCGAGATTTGTTTCTGAGTCTTTTGGATCATGGTCATTAAGCAGCTTGATCAGGAGCCTGAGAGGCTGTTCATGGGCAGCGACCCGGGGTCTTGTGGGGTGGGGAGGAAAGGGCTGGATCCACCCCCATCCCATGAGGCCCCATGTGTCACTGCGGACCCAAACCTGACTGTCCAATGGCCTTTGGAAGATGGTGACCACTGGGCCGCCAAGGGGGAGCAGGTGGAGAGACAACATCTTTTCCCCCATGAGTGGTCCGGCGCCTGTAACCCATTGCGGGGACCAGATGCATTTGTGCCAAGAGATGCTGGGTAACGAAATTTGTCTCTGAGTCTCTGGGATCATGGCCATTAAGCAGTTCGATCAGGAACTAGAGAGGCCTTGCCTCCAATTATATAGCTGAGCAGAATTTGGTTTGTGGAGTGTCCACCCATACCCAACTTTTGGCCCTTTACTTTCTTGGTAAACTTTGCCCCAAGTTTTTGGGGTCTGGCCAAAGGCACAACAGCAGTTTTGGGGTATCTGGAAGTCAGAAGGTGCCATCAGGCTGCTGATACACTCGCTTCACAGGTACAGATTGACCTGTTGGCAGCACCATACCCCCAAGTCTATATTTTTCAAAAGTAAGAGGAAACTATCAGAAAGAGAACTTCCTGGGGGGAACGCATTGGCAACATCCAGTGGTGCTCAGGGTTTACTCCTGGCTCTCTGCTATGGGATCGCTCTTGGCAGTGCTCAGGGGACCATATGTAGTGCTGGAGATGAAACCTGGTCAGTAATACGCAAAGCAAGTGGTTCAGAAAACAGATTTTCTTTTTCTTTTCTTTTCTTTCTTTCTTTCTTTTTTTTTTTCAGGGAGAGGAACACATCCAGCTGTGCTTAGGGCTTACTCCTGGCTCTGCACTCAGAGATCAATCCTAGTCATGCTTCAGAGACCATATGGGATGCTGGGTTAGCTGGATGCAATACAAATGCATTACCTGCTGTACTATCTTTCTGTCCCAGAAAACATAAAACAGATTTTTTTTAAAAAAGCCCAATAATTCCTTCCTTTTTAATATCTATATAAGCTTTAATTAATAATCAATACTTAAAGAGGAATGCAGTAGAGACAGATATTAGGTGGAAAATCCACGAAAGGTCTTTATAGGTCACAATTAAAATACAGGTTATAGTCTCTTTATTTTCTAAAATTAATGTAAAAATTAGTCTTTGGGTCATCACTTAATCACTTAACTTCCCGTTAGTTGTCGATTTGCTTGAGCAGGGGCAGTAACGTCTCCATTTGTCCCTGTCGCGTGCTAATGTAGCCCAATGGCATCTGTTCGCTCTGGGAACATGAAGAGCCTCAAACTGATCATTCATGATCTTGACGAAGAAGTCTGACCATCTGGTAGGTGGGCGGCCACGTGGTCTTTTGACATCCCGTGGGATCCAGTCGGTAACAGCTCTAGTCCAGCGGTCGTCTTTAAATCTCATTACGTGACCAGCCCATCTGATTTTTGACACCTTGGCACATGAGACAGTGTCCCTGATTCTTGATCGTCGACGGATGTCGGAACTCCGGATTCTTTCTCTCATTTGAGTGAGACGTGATATTCCAAGCATAGCTCTTTCTATTCTTCTTTGGGAGACCTGAATAGCGTTCTCATCCTGTTTGCGTAGGGCCCAGGTCACTGAGGCATATGTTAATGCAGGAAGAACAGTGGAATCAAAGAGATGTGCCCAGAGCCGGAGGTTCTTCGTCCTCTTTGCTATTTCTTCCATGTTCTTGAAGGCGTTCCAAGCCGCTCTCTTCCTCCTGCACAGCTCGGGTGCCAGGTCATTTGTCATGTTGACCTCTCGACCTAGGTACACATAGCTGTTGCATTCAGAGATGGTCATTCCGTTGAGAGCGAATGTGGCATCAGGAACAAGGCTGTTTCTCATAAACATTGTCTTCGTAAGATTCAGCTGTAGTCCTACCTTTCCACACTCACGGTCAAAGTCGGCCAGCATTTGTGCCGCTTGGCTGATGTTTGGTGTTATTAAAACAATGTCATCAGCAAAGCAGAGGTGGTGTAGTTGCCGACCATCTATCTTCACTCCCATTCCTTCCCATTCCAGTCGTCGCATGATGTTCTTGAGGGTGGCACTGAAGAGTTTCGGTGAAATGGTATCACCCTGCCGAACCCCTCTCTTGACATCAACGATCACTTCTTTGTAGAATGGTGAGTTCCTGGTAGTGAATCTGCAATACAGCTCACGGAGGATCTTGATGTATTGGGCTTGAATGCCCTGATTGGCTAGGGCTTCAATGACCACATCATTCTCAGCAGAATCAAAGGCCTTCTTTAAAACAATGAACGTTAAACAGAGCGGCATCTTGAACTCCCGAGAAACCTCAATGAGTTTGGTTATGGTGTGGATATGGTCGATGGTGCTGAATCCTTTGCGGAACCCTGCTTGCTTGCATGGTTGTCCTTCATCAAGTGTTCTGCCAATCCTATTTAGGATGACTCGAGTGAACAACTTGTAGATGACAGACAATAGGCAGATCGGGGGATAGTTGCCGATTTCATGGATGTCTCCCTTCTTGAACAGTAGTACGGTCCTGCTGGTTTTCCATTGGAACAGAACCTTGCATTCAGACAGGTAGCGAGTGAAGAGCCGAGCCAGTGTATTGATGAGTACTGATGGCAGGTTCTTCAGGTGTTCAGGTCTGACCTTGTCTGGGCTGGGTGCTGTTTGTTTCTTTACTGACGAAATGGCGTGTCGGATTTCAGAAGGGAGAATGTTGGGAACGATGTATCCATCCTGTGGAATTTGGTATGTCTGCAAGTGTCAACCACAGGTGACAAAGGAATTCTAATCAGGGGCCCCACCCTACCCTGCCCTGTCTACTTCCATCAACCACCCAGGGATCGGATTGCGTACAGGAGACCCACCCTACCCAGATAAATACCCCACTGGCAAACTTCCACTATCGACACTACTTCCACTACCCAGCCGTCGCCACACTCCAGGACGCTTTCCGGACCCGTGCGGCCGCAAAGTGGCTGCACAACACATCATAAGACACTAAATACCCATCTTCCGGAATTGTCGTACCATATTTGATAGGGTTCAAATATGGTAACACCTACAAGGGTGATTAGAGGTCGCCTCAAAAGCCTCTATCCCTCTCGGAAAGACTGGCAAGCTACCGAGAGTATTCCGCCCACACGGAAGAGCCTGGCAAGCTATCCATTGTGTATTCGATATGCCAAAACCAGTAACTACAACTGGTCTCATTCACCTGACCCTGACCCTTTGGGTCATACTTTGGGGAATATATTTGTTTTAGAATGAAGGCAATCTAGATGGATCACAATATAGATCAATCAGATAGAATATCAATAAAGATACAAGAACCCTAAGTGAAGAACATAAACAATGGAGATTACTGAAACATATATAGGGTCCTTCAGCTTTATAAAGCTGAATACATATTCTTCTTCAGTGCATATGAAACATTTGCAAATATAGATTGTATACTATGACATAATTTATACCAAACATCCTATCAGGTCATAATGCCATAAAGGTAGAAAATAGCCATAAAAAGAACAAAAAAACTCCAACACCAGGAGACTGAACAACAAGCTGATAAACAACAATTGGATTGAAGACAGCATTAATGAAAACATAAAATGATACATTGATACTAATGAGCATGAAGAAATAAACTATCAGAATCTATAAGACTGTCAAAATCTGTGCTAAGGGAAAAGTTCATAGCAAGATAGGCCTATGTGAAGAAAGTAGAAAAAGCTCAAGGAAAACCTGAACGCCTCAGTGCACATCTTCAATAGTTCTGTGCTGTATTCACCCACTTTCAGATACAATAATGAATATTCTTTAAGAAAAAGTAGTCTGTGAACTGATGAGAGGTGTGTGTGTGTGTGTGTGTGTGTGTGTGTGTGTGTGTGTGTGACATGTTTGATTTCTTGAACTTTGGCAGGGAGCTTTATTCCTCAGCTTAAATTTCTCCATTTTTCTGGAACCCCAAACTTAGAGAATTATGAAATTTTAAACCAAATAATGATGTGAGTTTCCACAACTAACAACATTGTTATATTAAGCTTTGTTTAAGTCGCAATGACAGCCCAATTATATTAAAGAATACAACTATGAACACATGCAAGCTTGTAGTAAACATGGTGTTTTTGACACATTTTAAATAATGTTTACTTGCTCTTTAGTGAGGGAAGTATTATATTTTTCCATTTCCTTGATGAGAAAAGGAGTGCAGAAGGTTTCAGTGAATGTGCTCCTATGGGTAGCAGAAGCCAGCATTTGACAACAGCTGCAGAGTGTTTTTATTTTGGCCTTATGGGTCACAACTGGTGATGCTCAGGGTTTACTCCTGACTCTGCACTCAGAAATTACTCCTGGTGGTGCTCAAAGGATGCTGGGGACCAAACCTGGGTTCGTTGAATTAAAGGCAAACACCCCTACCTGCTGTATTATCGCTCCTACCTCCTAACATAATTTATAAAACACAGTATAATTATGAAATCCTGAATGCCATTGGAAATTCTGAACAGCTACAAAAAACACCTATGGTCCATTATTAGTTTTCACTGTCTCTGTCAGATTGGTTTTTTTTTTTTTGCCTCAGCTTTTGCTACTTAAATGCCATAGAGAATAAACAAGAGAAATTCATTAAAATGTTTACCTGAGGAAAAATCCATGTCCCTTTTCTTGTTAAAGGACTCTGAATTTTTGCTTCAGGTCTAAAAACATATTCTAAATGACTTGCAAAATTTTACAAGATAAATTTCTAAATTCATGAGAACAATCCAAGAAAGCATCTTTATTCTTTTCATGTTAATTTGAAAGTTGCATGTCTAATTATGATAAATAATTTTAATTTAGTGTGTGAATTAAGACAAGAGGAATCTCAAACCCTTCAATACGGTTTGTTTCTAAGCTTTAGTGCAATGTAGTGTTTAGCTAAAACAAAGCCCTCTCTCTAGGAAATGAACCATCTTAATTACTCAAGCGTTGGTTAAAGAATATCTAACTTGACCAGACCCTAGAGGGGACAGAGTCATAATGAAGGATGTTTATTGCAGTGCTTATGTACTTATTGCTCAGTGACACACAGAAGCATCTCTACTTTCTAGTGTCTTGTAATCAACATTGAATAATTTTCTCTGAAAAAAATGACCCCGCTTACTATTAAATTGCATGTATACTGTTTAATGATTTACAAGCTGTCCAAGTTAGCTTCATTTTTTACATCTTCCAGTGATTGCATTTCCATTTTATAACAAACTTCTCATAGGTCAAAGAACTCATTCTTTCAATGAGGTCAAATTCCCTTTTACTTCACATTCAATTTAATGAAGCAGGATAGGAAATTGCTGTTTCTGATGCATCACTCCTAGGGTTTGGTAATATGGCAGATCCTGAGTGATGGAAATCTTTAAGCTGACATCTGGTGTTGGATGCTTTTAGAGACACAAAGGAAATCGACTTGTACTGGGGCTGCTGTGGAGGCAGCAGGAATATGCAGTTAAACAATAGCATATAAACCACTCTTGCTCAACTTCTGAAATAAAAAAGAAAAGGAGTAAACATCTGCTCAGCATCTGTTGTTTGAAACGGTATCTCTCACATGAAATTCAGAATGTCCCTAAAATATTGCCTTACATAGTAATAATAATGGGAATCTTGTTCTTTTCAAGGCGTAATCCTGTTCCTCTTATAGAGCCAGTTTTATTTTGGTTACATATTAAGACATTTGGCTTAATATGTATGGTTGCTTGTCAAGACATCTGGCAAGACTCTTGACTAAATCTTGGTTTAGTCTCAGGTTTCTTCCAAATAGTCTTTTCTATATCCTCAACACATACTTGTTCTATTTCCAATGCTTTGTACCATACTTTACATATAGTTGATACTAAAAAAAAAGACTTTGGAAATATGACTAATTCGTTAAAATTTGTCAGATAGTATAACAGGACTTTGATCTTCCCTTATATGTTTTCCCTTTATTTGCTTTTCTTCCAAATAAAAATTTCTCCCAAATATTTGTTTATATTACATTTGAAAATATTTGATTTACCTTTATGTATTTCATTATTGATTTTTCAGCCATAAAGACAAACTCATATTGTGAATATTATCATACTCTCAAGCAAGCTTTAAAATATTAACACTTTCCCTACGTGCATTTGTAGAGGCATATTTTGAAAGAAACAAAACACTGCAGAAGCAGTTGCAGTGTATCTCACTACTCTCTACATAGAGGTTGGTATGTATCAATCATTTTCAGACACAGTATATATTTACACTTTTTACTATGTAACTTATATCTATTATTGCTACATTTTCCTACATATCTGTTAAAAAACAAAGTGAGTCATGGTAAATACTTTGAGATTCGGGCAAAATTTGATTTGAGAAGCATGAAATTAGCAGAGAGATAGGGGCTCTGAGAAGCTGTACATATAGACAAAAGAAAGTTGAATGAAAAGTTATATGAGTCAACAACCAGATTACCTATTTTAAATAATGCTTCTATCAGATAGATTCCTGAACTGATACTGATCAATACGTTTCTAATTGGTTTAAGATTTCGTTTCTGAGAGAGGCTAAAGCTAGTTAACTATTCATTTAATGCCAAACTGGGTTTTATTCCTCTGCCCCTCTTGGAGAGCCCAGCAAGCTACTGAGAATATCTTGTCTGCATGGCAAAGCCTGGCAAGCTACCTGTGATGTATTCAATATGACAAACACAGTAACAAGTCTCAAAATGGAGACATTACTGAGTCCGCTAGAGCAAATCGATGAACAACGGGAGGACAGTGCAGTGCAGTGCAGTGCAGTGCAGAGCTATGGAACTGAAGTATTGAGACTCCATTTTATGTCTGTTATTTAATTCTTATCATGCTTGCAGCATATATTTTATTATAAAGATTTATCTCTAAAATCATTGACAATACACAGTGCATATTTAAATTTTCTCTTTTTAATATTACATTTTTCAGGCATATTCATGCTTGCCTAGTTAGAGATCACAGTTTCTCCATCTCTGGTTAGGAAGGTTTTTGTTTTAACATTTTGTAGTATTTTCTATTTAAGTTTAGAATTTTGAAAACCTAAAGAACATTAATTAAAAAGTAAAAATAAATCCCTTACACATCGCAAGTCAATATTTAAAATTTTGACATGAGTTCATTTAATTACAAAAGTTACAAGTTATGGTATTTTGCAAATGCTGACATTTTAAAATAAAGTTTATATATCAGTCCTTATAGCTATTACTGGAATGTAAATATTAGTAATCATACCCTTTATTTTCTTTCTCAGTCCTTGAGCACTGCTGGGTGTAGTTCCAACATCCAACCCCTCACCCCAATGCATAAGACTTGAAAATTTTACACTGTAATTTTATGCTATAAATTCATATTTTTATCTCATTTTTTTGAAAATAATTTTGTGCTTATTAATCTCATTTTATGTCTTAAAGTGTTTATCAGCCATTTAAGGTAACTTGGTGAGTGGTTTGGTAGTGTGAGAAATACATTAGAATTAAAATATAAACCATGTTAATTTGTTTTTAATTTTATGAATTGTTTTAAATATTTATAAATGCATATACTTTCTATTTATGCATTTAACTCAACATGTTCTTATCGATTTACTTCTTTTCTACACGTTTTCTGCCATCGATTTAGTTAGATAAAAGGGCTTTTAATTGTATCTTTCTTTTAATATTTTTTGGGGGAGTGTTTTCACCTGGTGGTGCTCAGAGTTTTCTCCTGCCTCTGTGATCAGGGAACACTCCTAATGGTGCTCCAGGTATCATCTGGTCCTGGGGACTGAGCCTGGAAGATAGTTTAGAGTACTGGGGATTGAAACCAGGTAACACTGTGTAAGGCAAGTGTCCTACCTGCTGTACTGTCTCTTCAATTCCTGTATTCTTCTATTAACAAAAATTTAATAAATTATGAGTATTTTATTGATATAATAGTTTTCTTCAACAAACACATACAGATACATTGAAACAAAAATTTAACTGCATTGTGATATTAGGCTCTAAAAATTAGTGTATATGTAGATATTATAAGAGTTATTATTACATGTGTTCAAGACAATAAAAATATGCTAGCATTTTTTAAAGGTAAAATTTTATTGGATTATATTTTCAGATGTGATGGATTTTGTCAATTTGTTTATATAAATTTATATTTTATATTGCAGAGTAAAAATAGATGGTGTCAACTTTACTCTTATTTACCTATATAAATGAGATTAGAAGAGAAGTCTTTTGTTGCTGCATAATATATTTCACTGACTGTTCATGCCAAAATTAAAATTGTGATCTACCAAAATAATTATGAGCAAATATTTAGCCATATGTTTAATTATATTATACAGTTTTGTTAAAAGTAAGGAACTAAAATCCATCTCACTTCAAAAGGATAGATAGTTTGTTTCCTCATTAAAGTTACTAATTTTCTTGCTTTTTGAGTATTGCAAAAAGACTTTTCCAAGACTTAACAATTATGACTAATTATAACCTACCGATTAATTTTTCACTTCAAGGACCATACCTAATCCAATTACTCAGAAAAATTGAGAAAAATAAAATTCCATTTTGAAAAAATTGAAAAGACTATTAGTTTTAATAAGTTTTTTTACTTTATCATATCTTCATATAATTTTTCTAATGTCTTAGAAACATATAGAAGGGAATGAAAATACACACCAATTTCTTTAATCAAACATGATTTAAAAACAAACAGAGAGAACACCTAATGGCAGATTAGGTTGGCTGAGAATGTTCACAAATTTTATATATTTTATTTATCCCCTGTTTTTTAAGGGGACACCCAGCAATGCTTAAGGGTTACTCCTGGCTCTGTGCTCAGGAATTATCCGTGGTGGTGCTTGAGAGATCCTATGAGGGGCTGGAGATCAAACCTGGGTTGGCCTCGTGAAAGAAATATCTTCTGTACTATTGGTCTGGCCCTTAATTTTATATATTTTAATTTTAAACTGATAAAACACAGTTTTGGACTAACTGTGCTTCCTGTGCTTCCTAGATTAAGTAAGGCACAATTACTTTCAGTATTTTTTTTTATAACTTTCTTTTTTATTTTCTCTTGTGTGTGCTTATATATATGATAAAGAGCTGAAACTAATATTTTCAAAAATCTATTTGGAATGTCTTCTCATCCTTCTAAAGGATTTTAGAAGTGTGCTGTACATGACCATGTACATGACATAACTGAACATGACCATGTTTATTTAACTGAACATGATCACATTGCTTTTAAACATATTTTTATAGTCCTGTCACTCCTGTCATCAGTATATGAATGTTATTATTTCTCTACATACTTGCCAATCCCTTGTATTGTCAGATTTTATTTTTGTTAGTCGATGGATGTGAAATGATATGACATAGATGTTTAAATGTTCATTTTCTTCACATGTTGTGGTTTTCTTTTGCTATAATTCAATGTTTTCTTATTTTTACTGTGGTTTCTAATTTGATCTTTGGGTTATTTATAAATGCTCAATTTCCAAATATTTAAAAACTTTAAATATCTAATTTAATTTTATTGTGATAGGGAATATATTTGATATTTATGTTCTTGAACATGTAATGAAACTTACATTATGGCCAGAATAAACTTTGGTATTTTCTGGGGAATTTTCTCTTTGTCCTTGAGAAGAATGTAAGTGAAGTCTATTTCTGGGGTAGAGTAGCTATATGTGTGGTCATATTGATCAAGTGTTTAAATATCTATCAGAATTGTCTGTCTTTTCATTGGTATATGCATCTTTTTTTTGTTTGTTTTGGCTTCACACCTGGCTGAGTTCTGGGCTTACCCCTGGCTCTGCACTCAGGTATCATTCCTGGCAGTGCTTGGGGAAATATATGCAATACCAGGGATTGAACCAATGTTGGCCTTGTGCAGGGAAAATACACTACGCCTGTACTATACTGTAGCACTGCACTGTCCTCCTGTTGTTCACCGATTTGCTAGAGTGGGCCCAGTAACATCTCCATCATTGTGAGACTTGTTACTGTGTTTGACATATCGAATGTGTCATGGATAGCTTGCCAGGCTCTGCCATGTGGGCAAGATACTCTGGGTAGCTTGCCGGGCTCTCTGAGAGGGGCGGAGGAATCAAACTCGGTCCGGCCTGGCCAACAGTGTGCAAGGCAAATGCCCTATCATTGTACTATACACATTTTTAAAAAGATACTAGGAACTGAAGAGACAGTGCAGTGTGCAAGGCACTACACTGACACATGGCTGACCTAGGTTGATCCCCAGCATCTCAAATGGGTCCCTTGAACACTGCCAGGAGTGATCCCTGATCACATAGCCCTGAGTACAATGGGTGTGGCAACCAAAACAAAAAAAGATACTGATATAGCTGGATTTGAATTTATACTATCGTTAAAAAATAACAATATATATATATATTTTGCTTTTTGGGCCACACCCAGCGATGCACAGGGGTCACTCCTGGCTCTGCGCTCAGGAATTATCCCTGGCAGTGCTCAGGGGACCATATGGGATGCTGGGAATCGAACCTGGGCCGGCCGCGTGCAAGGCAAACACCCTACCTGCTGTGCTATCACTCCAGCCCCCCAAAATAGAAATATTCTTTATCTTTTTGAACTCCTGTTCTTAGTTTAAATTTTTATACTGAGTAAATATTTAAATGTATTATTTTATGTTTTTAGTATCAACATTGTTATATAGTATATATATGCATATAGTATATATGTGCATATATACTATATTACATTACTATATATTCATTATATATACTTTATATGGGCTGGAGAGATAGCACAGTGGGTAGGGCATTTGCCTTGCATGCAGCCGACCCGGGTTTGATTCCTCTGCCCCTCTCGGAGAGCCCGGCAAGCTACCGAAAGAATCACGCCCGCGACCCACTCGCCCACTCCTCTCTGGAAAGAAAGATGGCGGCCGCAAGGGAGCCTTGTGGACAGCAGGTTTGAGCTGCGGGGGGGCGGGGGGGGGGCGGCAGGGACCTCATGGGAAGGGGGGCGTAATGGGCCGTTCTTCACGCCCGACCGAGGTCGCCAGCTGCCCCCCACGAGCGGTTCTCCGGCACGGCCATGACTCCAGAGCACAGAAACCAATCTCTTAACTATCTAACTTTTAATAGAAATTCTTACAGGGTTAATAAGTAAAATAGCAGAAATCCAAAACCGCGCGGCCGCAATAGCAGCCGCGCGACATCGTTTTATTCTTAAACCAAGTTGTAGAAAGCAAATCATTTCACAATGCTGTTTCAGCATGTCTGATTGGGGGGGAGGGGGGTCGTAAACTCTAAACAATAATTGTGCATCTTCTATCGAAACAATGTATCGAGTCAAAGTAGATAGAGTATTAACTAGAACTCATCTGCCTCACAGGAACTGGGAGGGGTGGGAGGTGGGGTTCTAGTGGGGTTCGCGGTTAAAAATAAGTATTGGTAAAGGGAAATGTGTTTGATATTTGCATGACTGAGACCTAAACCCGAAAGCTCTGTAACTTTTCCCACAGTGATTCAATAAAGAAATAAATTAAAAAAAAAACTCTATAATGCAATGTTACTTTCATTTTTAAAAAACTATTCAGTTGTTCAATTCAGTATACTACGTATCTATTCTTTTTTGTGTCTTCTTTAATAACTTTATTTAAAGGCTTATCACTTTCTCCATAGAGATAATGCGAATATATACATTTCATTATAATGAATTCATCATTTATGGGATCATTTCAAAATGTTTATACTCCTGGGGAAATTGTCTGTCATGGAGGCAGGGGGAGGGTTGGAAAGGGGGAGTATACTGGGGACATGGGTGGTGGAGAATGTGCTCTGGTGGAGGCATGGGTGTTTGATCATTGTATAATTGAAAGTCAAACATGAAAGCTCGTAACTGTATCTCATGGTGATTCAATAATAAAAAATAAAAATAAATAAAAATTAATGTTCATATTCTAAATATTGAAAAAAAAAAAGAATCACGCCCGCACAGCAGAACCTGGCAAGCTCCTGTGGCATATTCGATATGTCAAAAACAGTAGCAAGTCTCATAAATTGTTGTGAGACGTTACTGGTGTCTGCTTGAGCAAATCGATGAACAATGGGAAGACAGTGCTATATAATTTATATATCATGTATTTATACACAATATACAGTAATGTATATATTACCACGTTCATAATATATACACATTACTATATATTACACATATAACATATATTATATATAAATATGCACATTGTATATAATGTGTTCATTGCATATTGTAGATAATATACAGTATACATTATTATATACTATATAATTTTATATATATGATACATATCTATATCAAAAATACATATGAATTTCAGTTTATAATTCATATTATATACACTGCATCTTTTAAAATGCACAGATCAGTAATTTTAAAATGTATTCAAAATTGAGCAATAATCACCACACTTAATTTTACTGTTAATTTTTTTTGTGTTTTGTTTGAGGATCAAACCAGACTATGCTAAGGGCTTACTCTTGGCCCAGTGCTGAGGAATCACTCCTGAGGTGACCAGGGAGCACATGCAGTGCACCAGCTGGAAATGGTGTTGGCTGTAAGTAAGTGCCTTAACCCCAATATTGCCTTTATTTTCCCCAACCTAAGCTTAGTTTTAGAATATTTTAGGTTCTTTTTCAATAAATCCCCCTACTCATGTGCAGACACTCCTCATTTCCCATTAAACTGCTCTATGCTTCAGGCTTAGGAAGACTAATTTACGTCCTATTACAGATTTGCTTATTCTTGTGAGAGCAGATATTAGAGTCTCATTTTAGCAAGAAAGCATTTAGTTGTTTACCATCAAGTATACGAAGTGTTAGTTTAGCTTCTTTTTTTTAAAAATTTATTTATTGAATCACTGTGGGAAAAGTTACAGAGCTTTCATGTTTAGGTCTCAGTCATGTAAATATCAAACACATTTCCCTTTACCAATACTTATTTTTAACCGCGAACCCCAATAGAACCCCACCTCCCACCCCTCCCAATTCCTGTGAGGCAGATGAGTTCTAGTTAACACTCTATCTACTTTGACTAGATTCATTGTTTCAAAAATGGATGCACCATTATTATTTAGAGTTTACGACCCCCCCTCCCAAATCAGACATGCTGAAAAAGTGTTGTGAAATGATTTGCTTTCTACAGCTGGGTTTAAGAGTTAAATGATGTCACGCGGCTGCTATTGGTTTTGGATTTCTGCTATTTTACTTATTAACCCTGGAAGTATTTCTATTAAAAGTTAGATAGTTAAGAGATTGGTTTCTGTGCTCTGGAGTCATGGCCGTGCTGGAGAGCCGCTCGTGGGGGGCAGCTGGTGACCTCGGTCGGGCGTGAAGGACGGACCGGAATGCCCCCCTTCCATGAGGTCCCTGCCGCCCCCGACCCCCAGCTCAAACCTGCTGTCCACAAGGCTCCCATGTGGCCGCCATCTTTCTTTCCAGAGAGGAGAGGGCGAATGGGGCAACACCCTTTCCCCTCCGGGCAGGCATGATGGCGCGGTTTAACACATAGTCCATTCGCTTTTCTGCTCCGAGTGGCTCGCTTAGCTTTTTAATAAAAGTTCTTTATCAGTCTGAGTAAATGTCTTTCTGTTTCTAATATTTTTCCAATTTTTTAAAATAAGGATAAATTGTAAACTTTGTCAGATGCATTTTCTGTATTTATTGAATAAATCTTTTGAATTTTGCATTTTAGTGTTGCTCTGACATATCACAGTAGTTGCCTTTGGGATTTAAAACCTTAGAATCGGGCCGTCCCTCACGCCCGACCGAGGTCACCGGCTGCCCCCCACGAGTGGCTCTCTGGCACGGCCACGGCCCCGGAGGCACAAGGACTTAGCACAGAGAACCAGCCACTTGGAGCAGAAAAGCAAATGGACTATGTGTTAAACCGCGCCACCAAGCCTGCCCAGAGGGGAAAGGGTGTTGTCCCGCTTGCCTGCTCCTCTCTGGAAAGAAAGATGGCGGCCGCACGGGAGCCTTGTGGACAGCAGGTTTGAGCTGGGGGCGGGGGGCAGCGGGGGCCTCATGGGAAGGGGGGCGTTCTGGGCCGTCCCTCACGCCCGACCGCGGTCACCGGCTGCCCCCCACGAGCGGCTCTCCGGCACGGCCACGACTCCAGAGCACAGAAACCAATCTCTTAACTATCTAACTTTTAATAGAAATACTTCCAGGGTTAATAAGTGAAACAGCAGAAATCCAAAACCGCGCGGCCGCAATAGCAGCCGCGCGACATCATTTTATTCTTAAACCAAGCTGTAGAAAGGAAATCGTTTCACGACACTGTTTCAGCATATCTGATTGGGGGGGGGGTCGGAAACTCTAAACAATAATTGTGTATCTTCTATCGAAACAATGTATCTAGTCAAAGTAGATAGAGTATTAACTAGAACTCATCTGCCTCACAGGAATTGGGAGGCGTGGGAGGTGGGGTTCTATTGGGGTTCACGGTTAAAAATAAGTATTGGAAAAGGGAAATGTGTTTGATACTTACATGACTGAGACCTAAACCCGAAAGCTCTGTAACTTTTCCCACAGTGATTCAATAAAGAAATAAACTATTAAAAAAAATAAAACCTTAGAATCTTGGGGCTGGAGCGATAGCACAGTGGGTAGGGCGTTTGCCTTGCACGCAGCCAACATGGCCGACCCGAGTTCGATTCCTCTGCCCCTCTCGGAGAGCCCGGCAAGCAACCGAGAGTATTCGATATGCCAGACACAGTAACAACAAAGTCTCCAATGGAGACGTTACTGGGCCCGCTCGAGCAAATCGATGATCAACGGGAGGGCCTTTACTTTTACTTTACTAGAATCTTGGGAATAAATTCACAGAGGTGTATAATCCTCAGTCAAATATAGATTTCTCTATTTGATTTACAATATTATAGAGAATTTCTAGCTATCTTTATATATTGGTCTGTAGTTTTTTTTTGCTATATCTTTCTGATTTTGGTATTATGCTAATACTAGTTTCGTAGGTTGAACTGGGTGTATTCTTTCCTATTATAAGTTTATTCATATTTTGTATTTTTTAAAAAAAGTTTCAGTATTTTTTCCCCTCCTTGAATTTTTTGCATCTTCTCTAATGTATGTAATTTTTTTTGTTCTGTTTTGCAAACAGTTGTGTGGGCTGGAGCAATAGCACAGTGTGTAGGGGGTAGGGTGTTAGACTTGCACGTGCCGACCTGAACGAGATGGGTTCAATTCCACTGCCCCTCTCGGAGAGTCTGGCAAGCTACCGAGAGCATGAGCATCGCGCCCACACGGCAAATCCTGGCAAGCTACCCATGTCTTTTTTCGATATGCCAAATACAGTAACAAGTCTCACAATAACGATGTTACTGGGCCCACTCAAGCAAATCTATGAACAGCAGGAGGACAGTGCTACAGTGCTAAACAGTTGTGTAGAGTATTTCTTTATAAAACACTATATTTTGTAAGGTTCATAGTTATGTTTTTATGATATATTTTTAATTATAATACTCTGTCATAAAAACATTTAACTTGTTTTTGTTGTTATTTTCAGGATACACTATGTATCATAACTGTCACAATCTAGAACAGATAATTAGTTATTTAATTCCAGTAAAATATAACAACGTGGACATGAATTAAAATCGTCTGGCATTATTAGTTTATATTCTATAACCCAATGATATAGTGCTGTAATTTTTGCCTGATGTGATCTGTATTACTTTAATCTCTAGGGATTCCTTCAGATGGGACTAAAAATTCAAGTGGGGCTGGAGCGATAGCACAGTTGGTAGGGCATTTGTCTTGGACGGGCCAACCCGAGTTCAATTCCCAGCATTTCATGTGGTCCCCCGAGCACTGCCAGGAGTAATTCCTGAGTGCAGAGCCAGAGGTAACCCCTGTGCAATGCCCGGGTGTGATCCAAAAAAAGCAAAGAATAAATAAATAAATAAAAATTCAAGTTATAAAAATTCAACAAAACTTTCCTCATTTATTTATTAGCAGGTTTGCAGCATTTATTGCAACACTATCATCTTAAGTTAATGCCTTCTGCTTCAAATCAAGTCACCTCCCCATTGGAAGCAAAAGAGCTGATGGTTTCTTGACCAGTTTACCTCTTACCCTTTTACTTAAAAAAAACAGTCAGCTGTTGGAGATATTTGTGTCGTGTGTATTCATTCATGTTCATGTGTGTGCATGTATGAATTGTGTTTATTTGGGTAACAGATTAAGTACAGAAGGTTGGACTCCCTCTGTTCTTGTACAGAATTTTGTATTTATCACAGATAAATGCTTCTTAATTTGTTGTTTACATTGGTAAAATTTCTACAGTACTGAAGTGTTTTTATATTTCTTTCAAGGGTGAGTGAGAAGAGATTCTCCAATGCCTTCATGTTGATATATTTAGAAAGTTTTTTACTTTACAAAAATAGTTTCTTGTATAAATTAGTAGAGAACTAAAACTAATTCTTTTATAATCTCAACATATATTAGCTTCATCTACTATTAATCTCAATGTGAATGCCCTAATATATCATTTTGCTTTATCACTATAGATTTTATATTTAAAATGCCATGCACGTTAATGTTCTATAATCTTTTGTACTTCAACAGAATAGTGAGTTAATATTTATGGGAATAAATATTTCATGTCAATGTGAGTTGGTTTACATCATCCGTTTTCATGCCTTCACAGGATTCCACTTTATTACATGGTTGTTCAAAAATTAGCTTTCATACTCTATTGGGAAATTTTGAACAGACTTTCTTCTTTTTTTTCACTTTGTAAACAATAACATAATGCATATATATCATTATGTATTTGTCTATATACATTCATAGGACAATTTTCTACAGGAAATGTTATCAGTTTATATGCCTGATCATTTCTTGGCAATGTTTTATAAATTCAACATTTAATTTATATCCTCTTCTTCATTGCATATGGGTAAATATTTCTCCATATTTTCTTTTCTCTTTGCTTTCTTTTGTGTGGATACTGTTGCAGTGCTCTGGAGTTTGCATATACCTGGTTGCAGTGCTTGTAATTAATGATAGTGTCTTAGAGATCCCACTGGTAGATTTCAGGATCACACTTGGCTTTGCTGGCAGTTGAACTCAACTCCACACATGCAAGGCGGGTACTCTCTCATATCTCTGGACTCTACTTATTCGTAAATTTCCAAAGCCTTTTTTTTTTAGCTTTTTGAGTCATACCCAGAGATGATCCGGGGTTACTCCTGCCTCTGCACACAGGAATCACTCCTGGTGGTGCTCCGGGAATCATATGAGATGCCAGGATTTGAACCCAGGTCGACTGCATGCAAAGCAAACACCCTATCTGCTGTACTATCGCCTAGCCCAACTTTACAAGTTTTGGGCATCATTCAATACTTTCCTGCTCCCCAGGTAAACAATTGTCATCAATATTTTATTCCTCAGAAGGAGTGATATTGTATCTGGTAAGTCACTCACTGTTTACCCAGATTTTTCCCTAAAGTCATAGAAGATTGTTCAAGCATAACCAGAAAATGACCCCTGAGCACAGAGTCAGGAACACTTCTGGGTGTTGCTCCCCACAAAAAGAAAACAATTTATTTATTTTTTTAACATGTATTTGATTACTGGTACTATCAAACATGCTTTCTCATTTCATCTCTATTAAATTACAGTTATTCAGAGTAATCACTTATAAATTAAATATTTGTCTAGAATTATTTTTACTTCTATTATTGTTTTTATATTTTTACTCTGTCATTTTTTTAATTTATAACCACTTTTTTTCTTTTTGGGTCACACCCGGCACTGCATAGGGGTTACTCCTGATTCTGCACTCAGGAATTACTCCTGGTGGTGCTCAGGGGACCATATGGGATGCTGGGAATGGAACCTGGGACAGCCACATGCAAGGCAAATGCCCTACCCACTGTGCTATTGCTCCAGCCCCTATAACCACTTTTAATAATGATATGCCATGGAAAAACAGCATACTATCAAGAGCCATTTCAAGGGAAAACTACTTTTACATGGTATCTGGCTGTGAAAAATATTGGTAAAAATAATACAGTATTCAGCCATGCTTTAATTCATTGTTTTTTATCTGTTATTATCTATTGTAAATCCTTTTACTATTATTATTTAATATCTTTAGCTCTTTTATTGGATTTATTATTTATTATTTTATTTGTTATTTTGTTCTTATGAGAGAGCACTGGCCATAGAGTTGAATGCTGTGACTCTAATTTTGCTTGTTTAGTTTTGAAATATTTTAATTGAAATAGCATTGTATTATATTATGTTTTGTATATGCATCATTATAAGTCATTACCTGTATATACAAAAAAAGAATAAATATTTTTTAGTTTTAGAATATATATTCTAGTAGTAGAAATCCTCCCCTTTTTAAATTATATAACATGACTTAAATCAATTCCCATACTATACTTCCATTTTATATTTGTGAAGCTACTTAACCACATGAAAACCAGAGTCCATAACCCTCCACCCCTGTCCCATTGTCTCCTCTCCAACACAAAGACTTTTCTTTAAGATAGGAAAGAAGCAAATCTTTAAATCTTTTTTAACCTAAAATGAAAAGAAAAAAATTTATCTAATAAGGTGGAGGGCACAATTGGTAAATCGGATCCAGGAATAGTTTAGGTGAAAACAAAATAATTTGGTATTAGATCTAACTTGCCCCAAATGGTGTTTTCAGTAAAAACTCAGAAGTGAATTTACTAATTGCATAGGGACACACAGCATCTTAGGGACACGCATAAATATGATTAGTTTTCTTCCTGTTTGATCTTTGTCCAAGCTTTCGCTGACTTTATAATGTAATATTATTCAATAGTTAATTGTACATATGCACGGCTTTTTTGTATGTCAGTTATGAATTTCATTGCACATAACTTTCTTAAAAACAGATTAATGTGTTCTCTATTACTGTTATTTTTAATTGGTAGAGCTGAATAATGTTTTCACACTATTAACATAAAAATCCAAGATATTTCTATTAAAATAAAGCTTTTTAAAAATTTTATTTTTATAAACTTGTTCATAATAATTGATTACATTTAATATTCAAACATAAATCCCATCACCATTACATCTTCCTACCAGCATATTTCAAATATTTCCATCCTGAACCCCAAACCCTGCCCCAAAAGTAGAACTGAAGTAATTTATTTTGTATTTCTTGTTGTGAAGATTTCACTAAAAATGATCCAGAAAAGTTTTTTTAGAGGTAAGTGAATGAAGATTGTTGTATTTCACCCACTAGCCATTAAGCCTGTCTATGAGGGATTACTGACATGTTGTTAAAGGTTGAGCCTTGTGTACTTATATGTGCATATTTCCACCTAAGATTGGTTGCCTTCTACTTTAAACTCCATTAAATGTGGTGTGCTACACTTGGTATATCAGTGGTGTAAAGTATGAGATGTTGAGGATGTACTATTCAGGAATAGATTCACTCATGGGTAACGCTTGTCCGAGCATGTGAAGAGCAGCCATGAGCATGGTGGCAGTTGAATTCTGGAGGTTTTTGGCTGCCAGGGCTGGGTCCCTTGGGGTGGGGAGGGGAACTCAGCAGTCCACCTCTGGGTTGCCCCAAATGAAACAGCCTGGCATGGGATCTGGAGGCATCTCTATGATGTATTGAAAATCAAGCTTTTCTTGACTATACTCAACTGCATTTTTTCTAGAGCTTTTTTCTAGTATAAAGCATAAATATTAAAAAAATTAAAAATACAGTTCAGTTAAACTCACTATAACAGAAATATCACATAGAAAGAAATAAATGCAGTGTCTCTGTTTTAATGGATTTACTATACTTAAAGTTTTAATGTACTCCTCTTAAATAGTCTAGCATTGTATTGAACTATTTGTTTATATGTATTTGCATCCATATGTTACATTTTCACATATATACACATTTATTTAATAAAATATCTTGTTTAGTTTACATGAGAAGCAAATTTTTGTTACAGAGGACTGATAACATCCTGATGGAGAAATAATTTTTCCATATTCACTCACCATCATCAGACAACCAACTGACAATCATCGTTTTAGAAAGGCTGCTGTTTTCTCAAATATCAGAATACAAGGGTTGAAGCTGAGGCAAACCCAGGAATGCAGAAATTTTGGAGGATATAAGTTTTGCTGTTTTTGGACAACTCCTGATGTGCTTTAGTCTACTCCTGGTATAGTGATAGGGAGTCTGTTTCAACACAGCATGGGAAGGGAGTTCATGTGGTGCAAGGGATTGAACCCAGACCTCCTGCATGAAAAGTATGTACATCAATCCTTTGAGCTATCTCTGGTCTGGAAGGATAGTATTTTATAACAGGTCTCTCAGTATTCCTCCCACAGTTGGTTTGGCGTGCAACATATATCTTCAGTTTTTGTTTGCCAAATGTTCTTATCCCTCCTTCAAATCTGAATGATAGCCAAGAAGGGTGAAGGATTCTAGGTTGAACATTTTCTTCATTCATCACTTTGAATATATCATATCACTTTCTTTTTGTCCAAAGAATTTCATGTGAGAGATCTATTGTGAATTTTATGCTATTTCCCTTATACTTGAGGATCTGTGTCTCTCTTGCTGCTATAAGTAGTCTGTCTCATTTTTTCTTGCCATTTTGATGACTGTGCTGCTGTTGTTCTGAGTTTATTGTTTGACACTATAAGGACCTCTGGATCTCAGCATAGGTCTTCCTCCTCAGACTGGAAAAGCTCTTAGCTATTATTCGTTTCACTATTCTTCAACTTTCTCTTTTTCCTCTCCTTCTGGTATTCCTATGATTCAGAGATTATTCATCTTGATATGAGTGATAGCACAGCGGTAGGGCGTTTGCCTTGCACGCAGCCAACATGGCCGACCCGAGTTCGATTCCTCCGCCCCTCTCGGAGAGCCCGGCAAGCTACCGAGAGTATCTCGCCCGCACGGCAGAGCCTGGCAAGCTCCCCGTGACGTATTCGACATGCCAAACACAGTAACAACAAAGTCTCCAATGGAGACATTACTGGGCCTGCTTGAGCAAATCGATGATCAACGGGAGGGCCTTTACTTTACTTACTTATTATCTATTAAATTTTTCTTAAAATTTAATATTTAATATTTTACTTCTGCTTTCTACTGCCTCTTCTATTCACATGATGTCTTCTGTTTTGTCTCCAAGCCACTAATTCAGTTTTTAGCATTTCCGTTTTGACTACTGTCATTTGATACAATATTCTTTAGCTGCTTTAATTTGAAGCAAATAAATTACTTAATATTTTTCATCAATTTTATTTAAGTTGTGTGGACCTCTGATCCAAAGCTTTCTTCATTTTCAGTCACCACTGAGGAAACTGTTGTTTTGAGGTCATCCTCAAGACTATCGATCATTTTGATAAGTTTAAGGGCTTCTGTCCCCATTCAGAGAAACCACTGAATTGCTTTGTTTTTTCATTATTCCTAATAATTTGTTGGTGCTTGATGTATAACTTTGAATTCCAGATGGTCTAAGCAGTGGTTAGTAGGTTGTTCACAATAACGGGGTACTGTTTATTGACTCTCTATTGACTCTCTATTGACTCTCTATTGACTCTCAGTCACCTACAACACCTTGTGAAGAATTTTTGGCAGATAAGGCAGGATAAAGAGAAATTTAAAATTACATTTACATTAATGGAAGATTTTTGCAGAGGTAAGGGTCTTCAGTGAGGCCCTGTCCTGATGTGGGTTCTCAACAGGAGGTTCAAGTATGTTGAGTGGGAGGAGAATTTCAGGTACATATTCAGGCAAGTGGTCACTTGGTGAGTTTGAATGTCCAACTGCAGTTGATGTCAGAGGTTGGACATGGAGGCTTCCAGATTCCAAGTGAAGGGAATCCACTTCCATTTCCAAAAAGACCCTGGGAATATGAGCTATAGGTCATCCTCGTGTAAGGAATGAGTGAGTGAGAATCTGCGGTATGGACATGGGCCTGCAGAAACAGCAGGACTCTAGCTGGTTTATTTATAAACTCTAGAAAATGAAGTTTCATTTACTTATTCATTTTATGTATTTGTTTTTGGCCACACCCAGCAGTGCTCAGGAATTACACCTGGCTCTGTCCTCGGAGGTCACTCCTGGCAAGGCTCAGGTGACCAAATGGGATTCTGGAGATCTAACTGGATCAGCTACATGCAAGGCTAGTGCTATTTCTCTGTCCCCAAAGTTGTTGTTTTTGTTGTTTCATTTTGGGACCACCCTGGGCAATGTTCAAGGCATACTCCTGGCTCTGTGCTCAAAGATCACTCCTGGCAGTACATGGGGGATTATATGGGGTTCCGGGGATCAAATGTGGGTTGGTTGCATTCAAGGCAAATACCCTACCCACTGTACTGACACTCTAGCTAAAAGTAAGCTTTTAAACCTTTGTTTTGTCAGACATGGGCTGGAGCGATAGCACAGTGGTAGGGCGTTCGCCTTACAAGTGGCCAACATGGTTCGATTCCTCCGCCCCTCTCAGAGAGCCCGGCAAGCTACTGAGAGTATCTTGCCCTCACGGCAGAGCCTGGCAAGCTCCCCGTGACGTATTCGATATGCCAAACACAGTAACAACAAAGTCTCCAATGGAGATGTTACTGGACACGCTTGACCCGCTTGACGATCAACGGGAGGGCCTTTACCTTTACCTTTACCTTTACCTTTGTCAGACATAAACTATGAGTAATTTTTGTACCTATTACATAGAAATTGTCCAAGTGGTAATTATATGTGAAACAATTAGAATTCTACTTAAAATTTATCAATGACACAACTAATTCTAGTACAAAATCTATAATTTCCATCTACCTTTCTGGTTTTTATAGATAGTCTGATTTTGTGAAATGCTGAGCATGATTCATCATTCTTAGATTTTAAGTAAACATATTAATAATTTATTCCAATATTTCTATTTCTATACTTATATATTCATCTATTTTTGTTCTCTTAGGTAAGACATATATCAAGTGCTGATTTTTTTCAAGAATAAAAACTGTTAATTCAGTGTATAAGCTATTTTATTAAACAATTTCCAAAAAATGGAATAGTTCCATAATATCCTTTTCCATAGAAATTTTAGGTGCTTGATTTGTATGATATTGAATAGTTACACATAGTTGAATCTAAATATGTACTTTTTAGTCTAATTGTGTTTGTCTATATTTCCAGATCACATTACTAGTATCTAGCTTTTGAAGTAATTTAAATATATTTACATACATAATGCTGTTTTCTCAACTATAAAATTATAAAAACAGTAATAGCACTTCAAGAGTTACTCTAAATGTATGTATTAGTTGTATTTGGAACAATTACTTGATATTTGCAAAATTTTCATTGCCTATTGACAGTTGTAGTATCACTCTGAATGGTTTTATATCTCTTATGAGCTGACAGTTTTTCTTTTTTTATATATGATTATTGATATTCTTTTTTCAAATTTTATTGAATCACCATGAGATAGTTACAAGCTATCATGTTTGGGTTAAAATCACACAATGATCAAACCCCCATCCCTCCATCAGTGCACATTCCCCACCATCAATATCCTTAGTATACCCCCCTTTCCCACCCTCTCCCTGCCTCCATGGCAGACAATATTCCCCATACTCACTCTCTACTTTTGGGCATTATGGTTTGCAATACAGACACTGAGAGATTATCATGTTTGGTCCTTTATCTACTTTCTGTACACATCTCCCATCCCGACCGGTTCCTCAAGCCATCATTTTTTTAGTGATCCCTTCTCTATTCCAGCTGCCTTTGCCCCTTTGCTCATGAGGCAGGCTTCCAGCTATGGAGCAATCTTCCTGTCCCGTGTATCTTCTATCCTTAAGTGTCAGCCTCGTGTTATGTTGTTTTATAGTCCACAAAAAAGTGCAGTACTTCTATGTCTGTCCCTCTCTTTCTGACTTATTTCACTTAGCATGATACTCTCCATGTCTATCAAATTATAAGCAAAGTTCATGACTTCATCCTTCCTGACAGCTGCATAGTATTCCATTGTGTAGATGTACCAAAGTTTCTTTAACCAGTCATCTGTTCTAGGGCACTTGGGTTGTTTCCAGATTTTGAATATTGTGAACAGTGCTCTGACAATTTTTCTCGAAGTGCTAAGGATGGAGCTTATGGCTTCACACAGGCAAGGAAAGCAATCCACTACTGAGCTACATTCTTGTGCCTGTAGTTTTGTGTTGAGACTGATGGACTATCTAAAAGTCATCTTTCAGTGAACCATGCCTCCCTATGTTCATGTCCCTTTCTAATATGAATTTTTATTTTTAATCATGAGGTGGATCTTTGTATTTTCCTTCTTCTTGTATTAAGATAGAACAATGTTTTTTTTTAAGTGAATGATTGTGATGTACACAGTTACAAAGCTGTTCATGATAGTATTTCAGTCATACTATGTTCCAACACTCATTCCTCTACCAGTGTACATTCCCCATCACCAATGTCTCCAGTTTCACTCTCATCACTCACCCTACCTCCCCCTCTAACCCTGCTTCTATGAAAGGCTCTTTTATTCTTTCTTGGAGCACTGCTTTAATCTGAGTATTATAATGGTATTCGGTCACAGTCACAGTCCTCCCGTTGTTCATCGATTTGCTCGAGTGGGCCCAGTAATGTCTCCATCATGAGACTTGTTGTTACTGTGTTTGGCATTCGGCATATCGAATACGTCACAGGTAGCTTGCCAGGCTCTGCCGTGCAGACGAGATACTCTCGATACTCTCGGTAGCTTGCCAGGCTCTCCAAGAGGGGTGGAGGAATCAAACTCGGGTCGGCCATGTTGGCCGCTTGTAAGGCGAATGCCCTACTGCTGTGCTATCACTCCAGCTTAATAATGGTATTAAGAGACATATTGCTTAAAGGGTTGTGTATGATAACTAAAGGTCCTTACTTTTGGTTCTATACTCAGGAAACACTCCTGGTGGTGCTCAGAGGATATATGGGATACTGGTGATCAAATCCAGGGTCAGTCGTATACAAGGTAATTGTCCTACCTACTGTATTATTACTCTGGCCCCAGGAATGTTGTTTTAAGCCTCATTTTTGTTCTTTTAAAATGCCACTTTTGCATAGATTATTTCTTGTTTTCATTTAAACTTAAATAATTACCTTCATATGCCAGTATCTACACCTTTTTATTATTTTCTAAGAATATGTTTACTTCCTCTTTCAAAATTTGCAGTTGAATCTATATTCTGGTTGTCATTCTGACAATGAAAAATATCTATGAAGAAATAAAGGCAAAAAAGCTCACAATAATTTATAAAATAAAAAATGACCAATTACTGAATTACCTATGAAGATTTATTTTTACTAATTGCATGAAAGACATAATCAGATTAGAACAATGATCCACCTGTACTTTGCCTGGGATATCTGAAATAAAGAGATATTCTACCCTTCTCACTAACATAACTGTCTAGTCTTAGACTCTTCCAGCCACTACATAGAAACCTAGGATTAGTACTGAATAACTAATGTGATTCTGTTTTTATCAGTTTTGATTTGTAATATGAATTTAGGCTTACAAAAGAGAGACCCAAACCTCTGTTGCTTTAGAAATTATACAAGAATAAATTGTGATAATAAGAATCTTGAAATCAGTAACTAAGCCAAACCTATTCAAGTCTGCTTCTCTGTTACATACAAAAGATTCTCTGAAGTCTAAGGTTTTAAGATGTTCACATGCAGGGTTTTTTTTTTTTAATTTTCTTTCATAGAAAGGTCCTTACTTGGTATGTGACACAATTTATTTTATTTTTTGATTAATCTAAATAATATTTTATTTTGTTTTGCTTTCTGGGGCTGGAGTGATAGCACAGCGAGTAGGGTGTTGGCCTTGCACGCAGCGGACCTGGCCGACCTAAGTTCCATTCCTCTGCCCCTCTTTGAGAGCCTGGCGAGCTACTGAGAGTATCTCACTGGCACGGCAAAGCCTGACAAGCTACTCGTGATGTATTCAATATGTCAAACACAGTAACAACAAGTCTCACAATGTTACTGGGTGCCCTTGAGCAAATTGTTGAACAATGGTAGGACAGGGACAGTGACAGTGACAGTTTTGCTTTGTGACTACACTCAGCAATGTTCATGGGTTACTCCTGACACTGCACCCAGGAATTTCTCCTGGAGGTATTTGGGAGATCATAGAGAATACTGAGGGTAAAACCAGGGTCAGCTGCATTCAAGACAAGCACCATGCACTCTATACTATCTCCCCAACCCTGTATCACTATAGTTTTTATTGAATGAAATTACTTAGAAAGATGTGAAGGGAGAGAAAGAAAGGAAACACATGGTTCAAGAGAGAACATGGGCTCTTCAGAGTGGAAAAAAGCAGAGAGAGAGAAATACTGTAGCACTGTAGCACTGTTCTCCCTTTGTTCATTGATTTGCTTGAGTGGGCACTGTAACATCTCCATTGTGAGACTTGTAACTGTTTTTGGCATATGGAATATGTCACAGGGAGCTTGTCAGGTTCTGCCGTGCGGGCAGGATACTTTCCGTAGCTTTCCAGCAAATCAGAGAGGGATGAAGGAATCAAACCCAGGTCGGCTGCATGCAAAGCAAACTCCCTACCTGCTTGTTTGAGAAATATGAGATACGTTAGAATTTAGAAAAAAAAAAAGGAATAACATATTTTGGGAAGTCAGGGAGAAAATTAAGATCAACAAAGAAATTAATAGATTAGAATATTTTAAAAAGTAATTTCCTCAAATAAAGACAAAAAATTGTGACTCCTGTCAAAATAAAAAGAAAAAAATTCTTGGGAGCAAATGAAAACAATTTTAAAATTATTTGGAAAGAGCTATAAAAAACATGGTCCGAGAGTTCAACTATAGGATACAGAATTTTAACTCAGGGAACTTCATAACTGCATCCTGCAAAGCTCCAAGGCCTAGTGGTATTAATAGTCTAATAGGGATTTGGCTCATGCAAGGCATGTGCATTACCCCTGTACTATCACTATTTGCTTTCTTTCCTTTTTTTATTTAATTCAAGGCTAATTTTCCCAACTACTCCTGCCTGCCTCTTTAGCAGGCACCAAATGATTTATTTTATGTTGCTTGTTACAACTGTGTAGTTATCAAAAATCAATAAAAGAAAATTTATTAAAATTGTTATACCTCAAAATGGGATCATTAAATCCTTGTCTGAGGGTTTACTAAGCTGTTTATTGTAAGCTGAGCTTTCTGTGTTATTGTTCTTATTTATTGAGTTTAGTTGGCTTCTATGTTACTTTCACGTCTTAATTTGATGTGATCCTACTGGGATGTTAATATTTTGGAATTCAGAAGAGTGAGTACCTAGAATTTTTGTCAGTTTGGTGTTTCTACAGAGATCAATTATTTATTTATTTATTTATTTAATGGGGTGGGGGTGCACACCTGGCAGCACTCAGGGTTTTCTCCTGCCTCTGCACTCAGGAATTACTCCTGGTGGTACTAAGGACATCATGTGCGATGCTGAGGGTCAATGCTGAGAATTGATGCTAGGAACCAGTGCTGGGAATCGATGCTGGGAACTGATGCTGGTCAGCCATGTGCAAGGCAAACATCCACCTTACTATACTATTGCTCCAAGCTCCTCTGCAGAGATTAATTGTGAAGCAGTGAAACGTAGCCATTGGAATGGCAATGGCTGCAGAGTAAGCTTGTCTATCAACTCAGCTTTATAGATTCTTAAGTAAAACTCTGAGTAGATGCAAGTCAAGCCACTAAAATTCACAGGTATACCAGTTTCCTGGCTGAAAATTCTGAGAGTGAGGCTGACCAAGTCACCATCCTGCGCAAGCCCTGGCAGCTGCATGTAAAGCATGTGTCCTACTTCCTGTATTATTTCTTTGGCCCCAAGACCTGACACCTGAACTGTACAAAACAAACAAACAAACAAACAAACAACCCCCCCCCCCAAAAAAAAAACCCCTCTTTTAAATTCTGTGGAAAAACTTTCTGGAATCAAGTTCAGCATAAAAATATGCTGACGTTGGGCATGGGCTGGAGCGATAGCATAGGCGTTTGCTTTTATGCGGCTGACACAGCCGAACCGAGTTCGATTCCTTCATCCCTCTCAGAGAGCCCAGCAAGCTACTATTTCGCTCGCACGGCAAAGCCTGGCAAGCTACCTGTGACATATGCGATATGCCAAACACAGCAACAAGTCTCACAATGTTACTGGGCCCGCTTGAGCAAATCTATGAACAACGGGACAGTGACAAGTGACAGATGTTGGGCATGAGCCATAGTACTATGGGTAGAGTGCTTGCCTTGAATATGGTCAATTGTGTACAATTCCCAGCACCGAATATGGTCCCCCTGAATCCTACCATCACTCCTGTCAGGAATGATCCCTAAGCACAGAGCTTGGAGCAAGCCCTGACCACAGCTGGGTGTGACCCCCCCCCCCAAAAAAAAAAAAACCCAAAACAAGCAAAAGGGCTTTGGTATTTCTAACAGCTTTATTAGGTTTCCATGTGCCTACAGAATGAAGATACCTTTCATGTTATCAACATTGCAATGACTGAGTGCAAAGGAATGACTGAACGCTGGAGTGACACCTCTTATAATTTCTCTAAAGTAGAACATACCCTTCTACTCTCGTCTTATCCACCTTGGTGTAGCCTTTTGCTTCACATCTATCATAACCTCTGTTGAAAGTTCCTCTGCTGAATACTATGTTCAATGATCAAAATAAAGATATGGTCATCAGATAAGCTCCTTTTGCCAGGGCATTAGCAATGTGTGCCAGGGCTGGTAAACATTTTCATTTGGACAGCAACCCCTGAAAGACTTTGTAGGTTGAGAAGATTTGTGAGGCCTCTTTGGTTGTGATTCTATTTACTGCAGGTAGATCAGTATTTTCTAATCTTGGTGTTTCTAATCTCTTACCCATCTTACAGAAGACAGAATAGCTAGATATTATTAAAAGATAATTAAAAGATATTACCCATCTTATAGAACACAGAATAGATATTAAAGAGATGATAAAAATTTAACATATATCCTTTAAGAAATTGCTTGTCATAGAAGCAAGAATGACTTCATTTTCTATGTGTAGGTTGATTAAAAAACTCCTACTTAATTTTAATCACTTTTGTGAGCCGTCTTTAACAAAGTGGGAGAGAATCGTTTTTCACAAAAATGTAAATATGAATAGCACACTGAAGCCTTGCCAGACCAGCCCTAATTAGAGGCGATCCTAATTACAGAGCTTGACAGTTAGAAAATGTGGGTTTGCATGGATACCCTCCCATTTGTAACACTGTGACCTCATACAATTGCTTAACTTTTTTTGGAGTCAGTCACTGCATTTGAAAAATGAAGATAATAGTATCTACCTAATAAAGTTTTTGAATGAGGATTACATAAAAATGTAAGTATTGTCATGTATCTGACACCTAGTAAGTGCTCAAAAAGTGATTGTTGTTACGATATTTTGCAACAATTAAATAAACAAGATTTCCTACTGACCCAAGAGCTCATGGTTTTGAAAAATTCTTAAGACATTTGTTCTTTATTAAAAGATTTATAGCAATATCAACAATTGCATGTTTTTGTATGCTATAATGTTACTTCTGTTAGAATCATTACAGAATTTTCTAACCTTTATTTTCTTAGATCTTTCTTAGTCCAAAATTCTCATCAATCATGATGAATGGAAGAGTTCCATTTTCATCTATCTTGTTCTGTGTCTCAGTGTCATGATCCCTCCAAATTTTATTTTCCAATCCCTGGTGGTAACTTATTTTCTGGAGAGATATGACCAGTGGGAGGTAAGACTAGGAAACTGGAGGACTGGGAGCGAAGCAAGATTATTTCTTGGCCATCTTATTTGACTTTTGGCTGCATTTATAAGTTGAGTCTTCAAAATAATTTATTAAAAATAAATTCAGTGTCCATAATAATTTTTATCTCTGGCAGATTATTTCAGGTGAACCTTACAAGCAGCACACCAGGTCTTCATGGTTATATGGAGGTTTTTCTGACAGGGAAAGCAAAGGCATTTCTGATCTTTGAATACATCCTTCATTTACAGAGGAATGGAGTGATAGCACAGAGGCCGGCCGGCTGATCCAGGTTCGATTCCTCCGCGATTCCTTCTGCCCCTCTCAGAGAGCTGGGCAAGCTACCGAGAGTATCTTGCCCTCGCAGCAAAGCCTGGCAAGCTACCCGTGAAGTATTTGATATGCCAAACATAGTAGCAACGAGTCTCACATGGAGATGTTACTGGGCCCGCCTCGAGCAAATCGATGAAAAACGGGAGGACAGTGCTACAGTGCTTCATGTACAGCATATAGATTCTTACAGACAAGTGGTTGAATTCAGGAGATGAGGAATTATCCTGTATATGGGATATGTGGAGCTGAGTTCTGTGCCTAATAGGCATCAGATTTTGAGTCAAGACAAATGTGAGGAAATTTGTCATCAAAGAATTGTGTCAATTGGTGAATTTGAACTACAAACCTAGCAGAACTTAGTGTAAAGGGGTTCAGCTACCCCCAAGAACCCTTGGTCAGGTCAGAGTAGAAAAAGTCTTTGTTAGTTTCTAGTCTTGTTTTCCAAGATCATCTGCCAAGAACTCAATCTGGATAATGTCATCCAACAATTAAGGATTTTACCTTAGGTATTTTGCCTTGGTTTGAAAAAGAGTCAAATGATTAGATAAGGCAGATGACTACAAATGATAACGTAAACAAATAACTAGAGTTCATCTAGCCTTTAGTGAAACATATATAATTTGGTTCTCTCTGAGCCTTCTAAGCCCATTTCTTTCAAGAAAATAGACAAACATCTAAATTTGAGATCCACTGTTGTCTCTGGTATCAGAAGAGTTCCAGGGGATGCTGTGTATATGTATGCTTTCATTTTAGTATTTACTCTTAACTATTGAAATCAAGAATCAGTTAACTGTGAGTTACAGAGTACATTGGAGAGATGGTACAAGTCATAATAATTTTATCTATCTCTTGATATATTATCTCTCTGTGCTCATAACTCCCATTGGGCAAATTTCTGTTATAATCCCGAACCTTAATGAGTAGTTGTTTCTCTGTGTTCTCAGTTTCTGTCAAGAACCATGTTTAAGCATATCTTAGAAATACTGAAAATTTGTTTCCAGATGATCACAATAAAGCAAATATCAAAATATAGTGAGTCAGAGTTTTAAAACATTCTCAGTACATATGAAAGTTATGTTTAACACAAGACTGTAAGTGGAGGGTCTTAAGCACTTGGGTGCTACTAAGAGAGGCACCAAAATCATAACTGTCAGTTAACAAACAATGGAGGCAAGGGTTGAAGAGATGAAATGTTGGTCCAAGGCATAGGGTTTATGGGGAGACTCATGGGAACTTGGATGGTGGGGGACATCAGGAACTTGGTACATCAACATCAGATACCTGAGCACTCTTGTAACTCTATCACCAAAACTGTAACAGAAAGCAAAAATCAAAAGGGTAAAGAGACATATGATTTAAAAAGAAACCAAAGAAGTTGCAAATGATAAAAGATATCATGTGTTCATAAAAGATAGAAGTTACGTTTAATGTGTAGTATATCCTTTTAAATTTGGAATAGCAGTATGCCTAAAAATGTCCATTTTAATAACAATGCACTTTGTGTGAAAAGATGCTAAACACATCTGAACTATTAGTAGTTTGTAAAATTTTTGATGGATATAGGGCCTTGCTTCAATGTAGATTATTGTTAAATGATCAGCGCAATAAGTGGTGAAGGCTGAGGTGGCTGTTACAATTCTTAAAAATAAGACAATGATGAAATTTGATACATCAAATTGAGTCTTCTTTCCACAAAAGACTTCTGCATAGTATTGTTGCTTGTTTGTTTTCACCTTTGTGCAGATGTCTTATATTCAATATTAGTGAAATGTGAAATTGTCAAATGTCCTTAGATATATACCTCTGCTTAACAGGCAAGTTTTTTCTATTTTCATAATAATTGGGAAAAATTTAGGGTTATCTCAGAGTTACAAAACATATCTAAATTTGTGGAGTATCTTTTTGATAGATTTAGGAAGTTATTAGTTAATGCAAATAAATAAATTTATCAAATTGATCATTTGGGCAAATCTCGGTGAAGTAAACCATGATTTATCTGTTTTGCTGCAGCTGGTGCTTAGCAAATTTTATTGACCCTGAGAAATATCACAACACACCAACAATTATAATGCTCTAATTGAAGAAATAGTTTGTTTGGTGAGGAGAGCTGCATTAATAAAAACACCATTTAAAAATCTTAATGAAGTAATATAATTATAAAATGAGTCAGGAAAAAATGTAGTGATTTTAATGTCATATGAAGAGTTTACTGAAGAACAACCAGATCCAAGATTTAGAGACTTTTGGATATACCATTATCAAAAACTTAATGTTGTAGTTAAAATAAATTTAAAGGTTACTACAATTAAAATAGAAACCAGGAAACATCACATGAAAAGACGTAATTTTATTTGGCACTTATTTTTAATAATGGGTTATTAATTTTTATTTTGTTTGGATGATACAATTATCATAGTACTTAAGTTTATGGTATTGATGTTTAAAGTTACTGCACCCCAGCCCCAATAAAGTGCCCATGATCTTTCACCACTGTCCTCATGTCATCTCTGAAAAGACAACTTTTGAGCTGCTTTGTGTTTAGAGAAAATTGAGAAAAAATTAATATTCTACTTCTCTCCAACATAATTTTCTTTAGTATTAACATCTTACATTATGGAACTTACTGTAATTCATGAATCCATATTTATTACTACTAGAATTATTATTTGGTTTTGTATCATCTTACATTATGGAACTAAACTATAATTCATAAATCTGTATGTATTATTCTACAATTATTATTATTTAGTTTTGAGCCACTCCTGGTGGAACTCAGGTGCTGCTCCGTGTTCATGAATTATTCCTAGAGGTACTTGGAGGACCATATATTGTTCTGGTGATTGTACCTGAGTCTCCTGCATAAAAAGAATGCACTCCAACCTGTGGAGCTCTCTCTAGCCATTGATATGTTATTTCTAACTGAAGTTCATAATTTATATTAAGATTCGCTCTTTGTGTTATTCATTCTATGGTTTTAATAAATGGTTAATGACATATACCACTACACTATGTTACATAAAAATTGGGCTGGAGCGATAGCACAGCGGGTAGGGTGTTTGCCTTACATGGAGGCAACCCAGGTTCATATTCCTCCATTCCTCTCGAAGAGTCCGGCAAGCTACCAAGAGTATTCTGCCCACATGGCAGAACCTGGCAAGCTCCCTGTGGAGTATTTGATATACCAAAAATGGTAACAAGTCTCACAATGGAGACATTACTGGTGCCCACTCAAGCAAATAGATGAACAACAGGAGAACAGTGCTACAGTGCTACATAAATATTGCATAAAAAAGACTACTGTGATCCACCTATTTTTCCTTCTTTCCTCACACAGTTTTCTGATTTTTTTCTTCTAATAAGTGGTTTAAAATTTCTATTTAACCTAAGTTTAATAGTTAGCATCATATAATGCATAACCTTTCTGGAATAAATTGTTTCATTTGAAAACAAATAACCTGTGTTGGAGTTGATGTAAAGAAAAGCTATCCTCATTCACTGCTGGTTGGAATGTCAATTGGGTCAGCCTTCTGGGAAAAAATTTATGGTAGTTTGTTACGGAAGCATAGGTTGTCTTAAAGAGCTAAAAATGTGTAGGTATAGGACCAGAGTTAAGGCACTTGCATTACGTCCCCCAGTTAAAATTCTAGGCACCATATATGGTTCCCTGAGCATAGCCAGATGTGATTCTTGAGAGTAGAGGCAAGAATAGTTCCTGTCCCTTCCCATTTCCCTGTCCCTTTGGGGTTCTGGCTGTCATGATTACGAACAATGACTCTGGGCTGTATTTAAGAGCCACCAACCTTGATCCAAAGACAGCATTGAATCCCAGAAGACAGCAGCTCACTAGAGATCTCTTTGGAGCCTGGGCAAAGCCGATTTCATCAAGGCTACTCAGATGGAGGGCTGTCCCCTCTCCACCCACTCCAGATAAACCCCCTGTGGCCACAAACTTTCAGAAGAAAAAACTCAGGTACACGCAACAGGGTCTGAAGACACCAGGTCACTTGACAGCAGAGACAATTAGTTCTTTCCTATCTACCTGCTCCTTCGAGGTCCTGGATGTCATGCTCACCAATTGCCTCCAGGCCATATTTAAGCTCACCACCGGCCTTGATCCAGAGACTCACAAATAAATCTCAAAATGGATTAGCTCCCTACAGAGATGTCTCTAACTCCAATCATTTACATGTTTAGAATTCCAAGAGCGCACAGCCGCTTTTGTGGCTGCATGACCTCTCATGATATTCATAAGTAATAGAAAATAAATAGAATCTGCCGGTGGTAGGCAGGCTTGAACAGTGGTGGGAATATTCAAAATAATGGTGGTGTGACAGTGTAATGTGGTGGTGGGAAGGTGTAATGGTGGTGGGGTTGGTGTTGAAATATTGAATGTAATAAATTAATGTGAATAGCCTTATGAAAATAAAATAAAATAAAATAAAATAAAAAAGGAATAGTCTCTGAGCACTACTGGGTATGACCCCCAAACAAACAAACAACAGAAGCATACTTATAAAAGATAAATGTCTCTAATTTGTTTGTTATACTTATCTTTTTAAGTTTATAGGCACAATCTGTACCTTGATGCTGTTTTGCTTTCTTTTGTCTCCATTTAACTCTTACACACACTATGTCTATGCTTACTGAAGTAAGTAGTATTATATTGCAAGATGTTCATTTAAATCAAAGGTCATAAAACTTCAGCTTGGTCCCTTTACCACCTTATTATTCTAAATAAAGTTTAATTTTAATACAGCCACATCTAATTGGTTTTGTAACTGTCTCTGTCAGCTTTCCTGATACAGTAGGGTCAATAGTTGCAATATAGATTGTAGGGACACATAAATACATTTAGATATATAAGTTTTGGGATTTGGGACCATACCTGGCATCACTCAGATCTTGGATTAGTGCTCATAGTCTCTTCAGAAAATGCTCAGGGGACCATATGTAGTTCCAGAGATCAAACCAGGGTTAGGTACATGCAAGGCAAGTAACTTAACTCCTCTACTATCTCCTTGAATCACTCCTGTTATTTATCTGATGTTCATTTACAGAAAAAGTTAATTGATTTTTTTGTTTTGTTTTGTATTGGGCCACACTTGGTGATTCTTAGGGATTATTCCTGGTTATGTACTCAGGAAACACTCCTGGCAGTACTCAGGGGACCATATGGGATGCCGGTGATTGAACCCAAGTTGGCCCCATGCAAAGTAGGCACCATAGCCATTATATTTATTGAGCCAGAAGGCACAGAAATGCTTCATTTATGGGTGCTCACCTATTCAGCAATTGCAGATGCTAGATCTGGTGAGGATAGAGGGCATTGTTATCAGGATACTTCTGCTTGTGTGTGTGTGTATGGTTATGAAGCAGGCTACTTCTGGTATCAGGAAAGAGCTTCTAATGCAGGCTGTAACTCGTCACTTTGGTTTATTTACTCTTCCATGTATCAGGGCCTGCAAATATCATATCAGTCTCAGCTTATTTGGTTGGTTTCTTCCCTGGTGTTGGAACTTCTTCTCTAAAGTTCCTATAGTTAAACTATTGCTTATAGGATCTTCTCTAAAGATCCTACAGTTAAACTATTGCTTCAGCAACTATAGTCTCTTTTATGAAAGTGCTCTGAATCTGCTTTTATTACTCATATCAGCTCTTATTCTGGTCTTCCTGGACCTACGACTCAGGGAAATGAAGCTGCTGTTCTCTTGGTGGCACCAATTTTTACCTCAGCTACAGAAGAGCATCAGGCCTTACACACAAACACCCACCGCCTTCATGTTCACCATCGTATCCCATTATGAGAGGCCAGGCATACTGTCTGTGCTTGCTCTATCTGTGCTCCTCTATACTGCACTCACCATGTGGCTGGAGCTAATCTCAAAGGTCTGCAGATCAATGAATTATGGCAAATGGATATTACATATGTCACATTCTTTTCCATGTAGCTATAGATGCTTTTCTCACTTCCTGTGGGCTGTTCCCATGTCTTCTGAGAGAACCAGCGCAGTTTGCTCCTTTCTACTACAATGTTTTTCTGTCAATGTTCCCTCTACTACTAAAACTGACAATGGTCCAGTTTATACTAGTAAAGCTTGTCAATGATTCTGTAACGAATGGCAAATTAAACACATTACTGGAATGCTTTATAACCCACAGGAACAAGGCATAGTTGAGCATGTCCATAGAATCCTCAAAACACAGTTATTAAAAAAAAAAAAAGGAGGTGTGCTCCTGCTTGACTCCTTGTCCTTGACATTGTTTTCTTTAAACTTAAAATTTACCCCAAGGAGAGTCCTATACAACAGCATTTTAGGATGGTGCGCTGGCTCAGGAAACTATTGATTTTCCTATTTGGGGTAAAATTGACCAAGAATGGGTAGCAGGAAAACTCCTCATTCGAGGGAAAGGCTATGTTTTTGTTTCAACAGAGAGTAGCCCCACTAAGAGACTCTGGGTCAAACTGAGGAGTCGAATTCATCTGCCTGATTTGTCCCTCAGAGACTCCACAACCCTCCAAATTCCAGTCCCAAGGCATCACCAAACTGATTTCAGCTGGAAGTCACAAGGAATTCAGAGGAGGAGCCAGTATCAGAGAACCTGAGAAAAAAGGCCTCTAGCTCCTTTAATAAATCAAGAGATTACATTAAGAACATTCCTCTTTTACAGGTTGTGGATTGCTCAATGCCAGGACCCAGTGTTTGGACTAACAATCCTTCCTTTTACCCTCTCCTTGATATTCACAGATGCCTCAGTATAGGATAACATTGATTTATCCTTTCAGCCTCACTGAAGAGAGTTTATTGGGTTACTCCCATCAAAGTGCTCCCATTCCTCTGTGTCTATTTGTAACTTCTTTCTTTGTGCTCTGTTGACTTGTAAATATTGTTTTTCTCTTCTCCTTAAGTCCTTTGCCTAGTTAACTCAGAGTAATGTCCTTTTTGTATGGACATAAGAAGACAGTTAATGCTATGCTTTTATATAACGTGGGAGTTAATTGACTCTGAATGATATTTACCTTCTGGACATCTGTTCTCTCAACTTAAGCCTCAGTTGCCCTTACTTCCTGTCACCCCAAAAAGAGACTGGATGGACGCAGAGTAAGTGGTGAGCTATGTGCTACCCTGGTATCAAAATGGGCCTCGCCAAAGTACCATAATGCTTAACTGTAAGTTAAGAGCTTTGTCATGGACAAATGCTATCATGATCCAAAAAGCAATAACTAGATTTGGACCCTACTAGGGTTAGGAAAGATTAATCTGACCTGAGCACTATAGTTTGAGTTCGTGGTGAGATGTTCCTGGGAGAGCTGACCTACAAGCCTCAATGTATCTCTTACTGTGTCTATACAAAAATAATTAATTTTAAGAAGTAGAATCAAGATGTTAATTAAGATGTCAATTAAATTATTGGACTAAGGAGAATAGGAACACATTAGGTGTTGTTTCCACCCTTGAGCCTGATGGGCAGTCAGGAAGGGCTTTTTTATGTTGATTTTGCTACAGATTGGGTGTAGTGTGGGCCCAGAGTACTGGGGGGTGGAGGGAGAAAGATGAGAGAGTTGGAGGGGAGGAGAGAGAGCAGGCCTGAGACCACTCAACCCAGGCAACGAGGGGTAGAGCTGTCAGGGCCTCCCCGAGCCATCCTGGAGATTATACACCTCAGTTCCTAAACGAGGAAGGAACACCTTTCAATAGGAACACCTTTTCATTTCTCTCTAGGATACCCGTTTGTATGGAGCTCCCTTCTGTCTCTTCGTCTGCCCCAAGGCTTGAAGCTGTACCAAACCCTTTCATAGCCTCTGATACTTACAAAAATTATGTTTTTTTTCTCACACATAAACTAGGTCATACATCTATGGCTGCCAGTGAACCTGACCAGAGAATGTCTGCATTCTCCTGCTGAAGGTCTTGTGACAGAGGTCATGAAATCCACTCCAGTGCTCCCTGCTATTAATTGGATTCCTAATAATTGCTTCCCTGAGACACATTGCTGGGACCACTACTGCTGCTTTTGCAGGAATAGCTCTTTAAACTCAATCCAGATGCACGATTTCATCAAAATGTGGTAAAATGACTTTCACCACCTCTGGACAGTGCAGGCTGCATTCAACCACGACATTGAGCAACGATTGGACACTGTTCTGGGTTCAGGGACGGGTTGAAATTTCTTTTTTTTGCATTTTGCAAATAGAAAAGGAAGAGATGTTGGATAACTTTGGTTTGCCCTTTCTCCTCTGCCACTGAGATCTTAGGTTTATTGGGTTACACCCATCACAGTGCTCCCAAGGCACTGCCATTCCTTTGTGTTTTTCTTTAACTTCTCCTCTGTGCTCTGCTCCCCCTGTTATTCACTGTATCTTGAAATCACACCCTGTGACTTGTAAAGTAAGATTATTCTGAGGACTCTGGGCTTTGTATATGTAAGTGAAATATTACTTTTCTCTTTCCTTTAAGTCCTTTGCATAGTATAGAGCAATGTCCATTTTGTATAGACGCAGTAAGACAGTTAACACTATGCTTTCATAACTTAGGAGTTTATTGGCTCCGAATAATATTTACTCATGGGCATCTGTCATATTTACTTGACTTAAGCCTCAGTTGCCCTTAGTTCCTAAAACCCGAAAAGGAGGGTTCTGACAAGGGACTTGGATGGATCCAGGGCAAGCCTTAAAATACCCAAGCATCAATAAGGGTCAGGCTGTAAGCTACCCTGGCATTGAAAAGGGATAAGCCAAGCACCATAAAACTTATAGTAAGTTAAGAGCATGGTGATGGATAAAATCATCCAAAAGAAGTAACTGTGGTTAGGAAGGACTATTCTGGCCTGAGGACTGTAGTCTGGGATCTATAGTGAGATGTCCCTAAGAGAGAAGAGAGCCACCCTTTAAGCTTAATATATCTCTTACTGTGTCCATACACAATGACTAGAAATATTATTAAGAAGTAAATTTAAGATCATTGTTTAAATGGATTTGGACTAAGGAAAGGAGAAATATGCCCTCAGGTAAAATTCTCCTCTTGGGTGGATCTCCTTGAAGGATGAGATTTTGTCCTAGAAGAAGCTTCCCCTCAGGGAAGGGCTTTACATATGTTGATTGTGCTACCACTTCTATGTGTATTTGCTACCCCCAAATCCTGAGGATTTCCTCTATTACTGAGGCTGGGAGACAGGGCACAGGAGCTGGAATGGGAGGCAGTGTGAGACTGGAACTTGGAGCATATTGGGAGACTGGAATAAACTGCAACTGTTCACCAATCAGTCTGGCCCTGTTGTTCATTCTCTCTTTCGCCAGTCTCTGTTGGCCATCTGGAGTGGGGAGGCAGCTACTGACCACCAAAAGCACCCATCACATGTCCATACTTTTTGAACTCACACTTAACCACATTTTTTTGTTATTGTGTCTGTGGCTAACACTAGCCTTGGTATTTCTTAGGATAGACACAGAAATTTTTCACATTTTTTCTAGGGGTGCTCAGGGTTTATTCCTAGTTCTGCATTTAGGGATTACTGTTGGTGGACTTCAGAGACCAGATGGGATGACAGGAATTGAACCCAGGTCTACCATGTTTAAAGTAAACATCCATACCTTCCTGCTACACTATCTCTCTAGTCGGCATGAGTTTTCACATTTTAATCCCCAGTTATAAACACAGGCAAATTTCAGTGAGATGATGAAAATGAACTAGGGATTAGCAAAGTCAACAATGACAACAACAAGCCAAACAAAAAGGCAATGTGGAGTTTCTTGGGAGAGTTGCACAGTCTTCAAGAGAGGTACTGGAATCTCTGGAATGGTGCACAAAGAGGATTACAAGGAGGGTCTTGATCTTTTTTGTTGCTGATCTGGCAAAAGCCTGGGAGTAGCTAATAGTATAGCTAGAGTTACACTGAAGGAAGAATTTGTTATTGGGAACAGCCTTAAGGCAGGAAGCAATTGTTGAAGGTCTCCAGTTCATCACTTGCTGTGGAACAGTTGTCCATATTACTAATGGGAGGTAGTCATAGTTTCCTAATGAGGTACGGACATGAATCTCACAACCTAGTCTTTGTTACTTGGTGCAGATATCTTCAGTTTAGACAAATGGAATAAAAAGGCTACAAGGGGTAGATGGTGCTAAAAAGCACACTATCATCAATAATTACCATAATACATGAACCGGTCAAAAAGGTCTTTAATTTAAATTTTCAGATTATTTTTCAAGTGATATTAGGGTGGTTATATAAACACCCTTTGTGAGTAGTTAAGCTAAGCACTGTTGTATTTTATTTTTACAGGTATTGTAAACAGACTTGGGGATTCATGGAACTGCTTCAACTTAAGACCAAATATTAGAGAAACTAAGACTCTAAAACAAGTCTCAATCTCTGGATCCCAACTATGTTCTTCTAGTCAATGTTGTATCCCACAAAGCAAAACCAATATCTGAGACATGGAGAGGAGGGCAGAAACTACATGTGTAACAATTCTTGTGAAATTTAACAATCTGTTTTGCTTGTTTTGCAAAAGACTTTTAAGGAAGATGCTAGAAACATATTTTTGGGAAAGTCATCCAAAAGTTTCCTTTTCACATTTAACTTAGCGCATATTTATAAAGAGATTTAGGCTGAACTTTACAATAGCCAGAATCTGGCTATTGGTAGTGATATGATGAGTTTTGGGTCTATACTTTAAAAAGATTTCTCACCAGAGTATATACTAATTCTGACAAGATTGCTTTAAATAGCCTTTTCTTAAAGATCAAAGGAATATTGACATTATTTGTTGGCAAAAAATGAAGTGACTTTCCACACATCAAAGCTGTTCTAAGTATTTTGAAAATACAATTATACTATTCATCTGTTTTCCTTTAGAAGTAGTGTATCAAGCATGCCAGCTATGGTACTGCATATTAGATGGTATGCTAAGATTTAATCTCAGTTGAAATAAATTGAAGTTTTTCACTAGATTCTAAACAGCAGCTTATAGGAAACCAGTTTCCTTTAATCTTCCACATAAGGAGACACTCTTTTTGTGATGCAAGTACGGAATTTTGCATACTGATTGCATTTTTTGATGAGTGAACTTACACAGTTAAAGGCTAATGCCATTCTTTAAATAAGAAGGTGCATAATAAATATCCATTTCCATGATTGCCTCTAACAAGTTACTGCTTCAGCATGCCAAACACTAAATATCACCATTCGTATCTTCCTTTGTCATCCTAATACTACTATTCTCTGCTTGATTTTGTACTTCTACATTTTTTGCATTGATTTTATGTTTTCATAAAACATTCAAATATGCTCCTCTCTTCTATGTCCACGGTAAGTTTTCCACAGAGCTTGAGAAGGGGTAGGGTTACCTGCTCTGGTTTCTCTGGATCTGCCTTGTGAACAGTGACAGAAAACTTCACACTCAAGGAATCCCCTTAGTTGTGGAAAAAATGAATGGTTGGTAGTTTAAAGGTTACCAAACCAGAATGCTGGGTAATTGGGTTCTTGATCATGGCACATTTTTAAAAAAATTTTTTATTAGTGAAACACTATGAGGTATAGTTGTAGACTTACAAATTTTTGTGCTTGGGTTTCAATTATACAATGATCAAATACACATCCCTCCACCAGTGCCCATTTTCCACCACCACGGAACCCAGTATCCCTCCCAGCCCATATCCCACCCATCCCATCCTGTCTCTGTGGCAGGGCATTCCCTTTTGTTCTCTCTCTCCTTTTGGGTGTTGTGGTTTGCAAAAGAGGCATTGAGTGGCAATCATGTTTGGTCTATAGTCTACTTTCAACATGCTTCTCCCATCCTGGGAGAATCCTCCCAACACCCTTTATTTGGTGCTCCCTTCTCTATCTGAGCTCCCTTTTCCCCTAGCATATGTGGCTGGCCTCCAAGCCATGGAGCAAAATTCCTGATACTAATCTCAGCCACTCTTGGGTGTTAGTTTCCTATTTTGTTACTTTATGTTCCCCAGATGAATGCAATCTTTCTGTGTCTATTCCTCTCTTTCTGACTCATTTTGCTTAACATGATACTTCCCATGTAGTACCACTTGCATATAACTTGTATGTAAATTTCATGTGTAAATGTACCAAAGTTTCTTTAACCAGTCATCTGTTCTTGGGCACTCAGGTTTTTTCCAGATTCTGGCTATTGTAAAGAGTGCTGCAATGAACAAACAAGTGCAGATGTCACTTCGACTATACTTTTTTTGCCTCTCTGGGATATATTCCCAGGAGTGGAATTGCTGGGTCAAATGAGAGCTCAATTTCTAATTTTTTGAGAATCGTCCATACTCCTTTCCAAAAGGGCTGAACCAGTCGGCATTCCCACCAGTAGTGAAGGAGGGTCCCTTTCTTGCCACATCCGCGCCAACACTGCTTTTGTTCTTTTAGATGTGGGCCAGTCTCTGTGGTGTGAAATGATATCTCATTGTTGTTTTGATCTGCGTCTCCATGATGATTAATGATGTAGAGCATTTTCTCATGTGCCTTTTTGCCATTCGGATTTCTTCACTAAGAAAGTTTCTGTTCATTTCGTTGCCCCATTTTTTGATGGGGTTGGATGTTTTCTTCTTGTGGAGTTCAACCAGTACCTTGTATATCCTTGATATCAACCCCTTGTCAGATGTGTATTCGGTGAATATCCTTTGCCATTCTGTAGACTGTCTTTGTATCTTGGTCACTGTTTCTTTTGAGGTGCAGAAGCTTCTTAGTTTAAGTTAGTCCCATTTGTCTATCTCTGTTTTCACTTGCTCGGCCAGTGGCGTGGCATCTTTGAAGATACCATTAGCTTCAATGTCATGGAGGGTTTTGCCAACTTTGTCTTCAATGTACCTTATGGTTTCTGGTCTGATGTTGAGGTCTTTAATCCATTTTGATCTTACTTTTATACACGGTGTTAGGCAGAGTTCTGAGCCCATTTTTTTGCATGTAGCCATCCAGTGATGCCAGCACAATTTGTTAAAGAGGCTTTCCTTGCTCCACTTCACTTTTCTTGCCCCCTTATCAAAGATTAGATGATAACACGGTTGCGGGGAGATGTCAGTATATTCAACCCTGCTCCATTGGTGTAAAGCTCTGCCTTTGTTCCAGTACCATGCTGTTTTAATTATTACTGCTTTATAGTAGAGTTTGAAGTTAGGGAGGTTGATTCCTCCCATTTTCTTTTTCTCATGAATTGCTTTAGCTATTCATGGGGGCTTATTGTTCCATATAAATTTCAGAAGTTTTTGCTCCATTTCTTTGAAGAATATCATGGGTATCATAATAGGGATCACATTAAATTTGTATAGTGCTTTGGGAAGTATTGCCATTTTGACATTGTTAATTCTCCCAATCCATAATCAGGAGATATTTTTCCATTTCCTTGTGTCCTCTTTTATTTCCTGAAGTAGTGTTTTGTAGTTTTCTTTGTACAGGTTCTTTACTTCCTTAGTTAAGCTGATTCCTATGTAATCGATTTTCTGGGGCATAATTGTGAACAGGGTTATTTTCTTCATGTCACTTTCTTCTCTTTCACTATTTTCATATAGGAAAGCCATGGACTTTTACGTATTGATTTTGTAGGATATTGGCACATATTTTTAATTTACTTATTAACTGATATATAATTAAAAAATCAGAGAATACACACATATATTCATATGCATGTGCACACATATGCACACACATATATGCACACACATTTACTTTGTGATTGAGGTGAGTAATTGTTAAATATTCTTCTGTTTAGTTGAACCCTCTATATATGCATATGATCTTAAGGGAGTTTTCTCCATACCTGGGTGTATTTGGGTGCTGCTCCTGTCACAGTGCTTAGGAGTTTCTTTAGGCAGTGTTTGGGGATCAGTGGTGGCAGTGACTGAATTTGGGGCTCAAGCATCCAAAGTATATACTCATAGTCTATTGAGCTATCTCTTTAATCCTGAGCTATACATGTTTTAAATGAACCATGGCCAGGGGACAGAGCATCATGTCTCTTTATCTTTAAAAGTGCAGGGACTAATTTCTAAGAACAGTATCTTTTAGAACAACAGTACATTTGGTTTATTGGTTGAATAATGAAAGTTGGTGTTTATAAATAAATGATTCTAATTTACAGGCATTTTTAATTATGAAAAAATGACTTCCCCATAAAATCCTTTAAAACATTTTTGTTTTATCCTAGCATGGAATCTAATCCAATTTAAATGCATTTAATTTTATTTTTGTCATTTTAGACCTTAATCCATAACAGTTTTGCATTCTTCCCCCCAACTTCTATTAAAACATTTTGGTTTACAAAGTTGTTCGTGATACATTTGCTACAGGAATTTATATTCCAACATCAATCCTACCACCAGCATGACCTTGCCTCTACCATTGTCCCTATTTTCCCAATCACTCTAAGCCTGCCCCTGTATGCTAGCAATAATTTATTTTACATTGCTCATTCCCACCAAATGGTTAATTAAGTGATCAAAAATACCTCAGTAAAAGAAAATTTGTGAAAATTGCAATATATCACCATGGGGACATTAATTTCCTGTCTGAGGATTTACTTAGTTACTCTTACAAGTGAAGTTTTCAGTGTTAATGTTTGTGTTAGTCAAGATTAGTTGGCATCTACATTACATTCCCATCAAGTCTGCTGTGCTATTACTGGGATGTTATTATTGTAGAATTTGGAGATGTCACTCCAGAAAACCAGAATATTTAACTGGTGAGTCTGGCCAGAGGTGTGGTGGCAGCTGCTGGGGTGTGGGAGAAGGGGCTGGAGCTTTAGTGGGATGGGAATTTGGCCTGGCCCCCGAGGTCTCAGCCAGGACTGGGTATCTGAGAAATTTTTGCAGCTAGTTGATCTTTTTCAAGATTTAATTATGTCTCTGGGAAAAGATCAATAGATGAGCTTACATGGTGATGGCAGTGGGACATGGGTGTGGTTGCCAGGACTTCTGGAAGTATGGGGAGATGGGGGTAGATTTTCCATGCTGACTCCAAGAATTTTTCAGACAAAAAACCCTCAGGGTACCTGAAATGTTGGGTTGGCATATCTGTGGAGCTCAGTTGTGAGGTGGTGGAGTCTAGCTGGAAGTATGGCAGCTGCTGTTAGGGTGTGAGTGCAGCTGCCAGGGCATTGGTGGGATAAAGACATGGTCTGTCCTGATCTCAAGATTGCCCTGGAGGTCTCAGCGAGGACTGGGTATCTGAGAAATTTTTTGCGGTTTCAAGAATTTTTATGGTTTCAAGATTTCAGGGTTCTTTTTGAGATTCTGAGATTTCAGCTTTTCATTCTTTATAACATTTTTAATTTAATTTTTCTTGGGGGGGGGGCTACATCCAGCAGTTACCAAGTTTACTCCTGACTCTGCCTTCAGGAATTACTCCTGGCAGTGATCAGGAGCTGGGAATTGAACCCAAGTGGGCTGCATGTAAGGAAATGCCCTTCGCACTGTACTATTATTTTGATCCTGCCACCATTTCACCTCCATTAATTGTTATTATAGTTTCATTCTTTGGTAAGAAACTACTTGCCACATTTTTAGTTTATGGGGAGACATAAACTGGATTAAGTGTATTGCTGTTATCTTAAAGGTAAAGGTAAAGGCCCTCCCGTTGATCGTCGATTTGCTCGAGCGGGCCCAGTAACGTCTCCATTGGAGACTTTGTTGTTACTGTGTTTGGCATATCGAATACTCTCAGTAGCTTGCCGGGCTCTCCGAGAGGGGCGGAGGAATCGAACTCGGGTCGGCCATGTTGGCCACTTGTAAGGCGAACGCCCTACCGCTGTGCTATCGCTCCAGCCACTTTTATCCGTTTTATCCGGTAAAGCTGTTATCTTATTATCTAGCTTTTTCATTTGATCGACTGCAAAATACAGTGATTTCAGGTCCCTGTCTTCAGAAAATAAAAGTATATCTTTACTTCCTGTAATAGGAGAAACTAGAGTGCTATAGAAAACATTTTGAAGGATCAGAGATGATAGCATAATTATGCCACAGGAAGACTCTTCATCGGCTAATCAACTAAGTACATTTATCAAGTACCTCTTGCTTCAGCATAGAGATAACAGCTTTACCATAAGCTGCTTCAGATGATATTGCCTTCAATCTATTCAAGCACGATGAGTTAGAATTCTTTGGCAAATCACACTTATGCTTACCCCATCACTTGCCTTAAAAAAGTTCTTACTCATATTTTATCATGTTAATTGCAAAGACTTTTAAGACTTAAAAAGTAAAACAAAGCTAACAGCATAGCTAGCTGCCTATCCTCAGAAGAGAGGCATACACAAATAACTATACTTGAAAAAAACCAGTGCTCATTTAGTGATCAAAAAGTGACTATTCAGAAAAAGGATACTCGTCTGCATATGATTTTATTTTTTTTTTTTGCGTTTCAGATCATTTTTAGTTGATTGCTTTAACATCCACAGGCATATACTTAATTTAGAAAGTAGAAGAAAAATGGTACAAACTGCTAAGTGATTTAGGTTGAAAAGTTTTATCTTGGTCTATAGCTCCTTCTTCCTGAAAACTTAATAGAAAGAGAACAAATTCCAGATTTTTAAGCCCTAAAAGTCAGATTATTTGGATAGGGCATTTGAAGATGAGTATAGTGCAAATAATAATAATAATGTTAGCAAGAGTACTGAGAACAACTCATTAGCCTTAGCCATGATATCTGGAAATTTAAATAGCTTGTCTGATTTGTCTGCAATTTTGCTTCAAGAACTAATACATATCCTGGTGCTGTAGAATTTTTAAGTAATAATTACCATAGTTATTGCAGTTTTAACACCTCAGCCTGGTAAAAGGAAATTATTATTTTCATGAGTAGATTAAATATAAAGTCATCACTTACTTTGAAACTCGAGAAATTAAAATAATCCTTCTAATCCCTTTCAACACTAAGGTAGAAAATAGAATTTAATTTATTCAATAAAAAGTGAAGAATAAAAGCCCAGTAACCTACTTACCAAGAAACCCACTAGAAATATTGTGTCTACTTCATATACAATGTAATCAATGTAAATGTAAAATGCAAATTGTAATTTCAGTGGTTAGAGTAATTATTGTACTAGAATTGCATGTGTTCCCTTTGAGGGTTTTGTATAGCATGAATTTCAGATCCAGAAGATTATACTTTCTTGAACTTGTGCATCACAATAATCACACATCTGAAAATTTAACAATAACAGCAATAATAGCAAAATAGAATTTGTTTCTTTATTAGTAAAATAAGGAAGAAGGGGCATATTGTCAATCAGAAAAGGTTTATGTTCGTTTTCTTTTTAAATTTTTTTTATTTTATAAAGCAGTTCACAATATTTGATTATATTTAATATTCAAACACCAATCCCACCACCATTACACCTTCCCACCAACATATTTCGGGTGCTTGCATCTCGAACCCCAATCCCTGCCCCAAAGCAGAAGCAAAACAATATAATATTTCCCTCTAAGGTTGTTTCCCTCCTACTTTGAGTTCCATCAAATGTGGTGTGGTACTCTTGGAGTATGGATAGGGTGTGTCCTATGAAGCGTTCTTGGCAGCGTGGTCCAGGAAAAGGTTCGCTCGTGGGTGAGACTCGGCACAAGTGTGTGGAGAGTGGCCGTGAGCAGTGTGGGGGTTGAGTTCTGGAGGTTTTTGGCTGCTGGTGCTGGGTCCCTGGGGGCGGTCTCACCTGCCCTCCTCTGGAGTGCCCCATGTGAAACAGCCTGGTGTGTGGTCCAGCAGTATGGTTATGGCAAGCGTCATGTTATGGTCCTTTCCTGGAGAGAAGGACATGCGATCTGGATGGTGGTCGATGACAAGATTTATGTTTGCTTTCTGCTCGATTGTAGTGTATAGGAGTAGTAGTCTTATTGTGAGAGATGGGCACACCCAGACAAGATCATTACTGGCAAGGCTTGGAGAACCACACACAGTGCAAAGGATAGAACTAAAATCTACTGCTTGCAAGTCAAGAGACTTACTTACTATGTTACTTCTATCCAAGAATAGAATTCTTGTAAGAATAATGTATTAGAGTAGGAGGAATAGGGTGCTTGCTTTGCACGTGGTCAAGCCAGGTTTAATCCTTGTCACCATATATGGTCCCCTGACTTCTCCCAGAAGTGATCCCTGAGTGCACAACCAGGAGCAACTTCTGAGAACCATTGAGTGTGGCCCAAACCCATTCTATATATTATGTATATATAAAAATATGTATGTAGACATATATATTTGCAATTGTCAAATGCTTGCTTGAATGATTTTATAACTAGATATTAAATGTAGACTAAATTAAAGGATGCCTGTTTAGTTTAGAGACATTTTTTGTAATAGTGATCCATTATAAAATCATCAATATAAATTACACACTTCAAATCTGTTTTTTAAGTCTGGAACTTAACTGCCTTTTTAGTAATTTATACTTACTATGTTTTCACTTTAAAAACATAGTGTTGGTCATATTCATGATTCATTTGAGAAGAATACTTAGGTTAGGAATGAAAACCCCATACAGTATATTGTTCCATTGGGAAAATGCGACCTGCTTGGCAATAGTTCATTTTTAAGAAATAAATTCCAAACTGCATTGTGGTGTGAATTTAAGTCTATATTTCTATGTTTACATCAAGCACACTGAGGTTAAACTGCAAATAGTATTTACATGAAAATTCCCATGAGAAAGGAGAACAAAAACAATTTTAACGCAATAATCTTCATTGTTCCTTAGGAAAACAGAATAAAATTGAAAAATGTAGTAAAAAAGTCATCTGAAATTAGCAATAAAGAGAGAAAGAATGCAAAGAAATGAACATTTATTGATGAAAAAAGAAAGGAAAGTTTTTAAGGGAAGTATTTTACATATCATTAGAAATTATTTGTTCTTTTTATAAACAAATTATTTACTCTTTTTATAAACTATCTATTCAAGAATTTACGTTTTAAAAATCACCTTCTTGGGTCCTGAGGAATAGTACAAGGACCTTGCAAGTATATGGTTGCAAGTTCAAAATTTTTTCTTTTTCACATGTACCCACTGAAATTCTGGTGCCTGGTTGAGCCTGGCAGCTATGCTATCTGCCTTTCTGCTGACATAATTAATTTCCTACCACAGCCATATAAAAATATTTATTTTTTTATTGAATCACTGTAAGATGCAGTTACAAAGATGTTCATGGTTGGATTTCAGTCATACAGTGTTCTAACACCCATTCCTCCACCAGTGTACATTTCCCACCACCGATGTCCCAGTTTCCCTTTCATCAGCCTCCCCTCAGTCTTTCTTCATGCATTCCCACCCAGTCCCTCGTGCCCCCTCTCCTTTTGGGCATTATGATTTGCAATGCAGATACTGAGAGGGTATCTTGTTTGTTTCTTTACCTATTTTCAGCACACAATTCTTATCCAGAGTGATCTTTTCCAAATATCCTTGTCAGCTTGTCAGTCCCAACTGCCTTCTCCCCTATCACTAGCACTCAAGGCAGATTTCCAACTGCGGACCAATCCTCCTGGTCTTTGTTTCTACTCTCCTTGGGTTGCATTTTCAGTTCTGAGGGTTAGCTCCATGAAAAAGAGTGCAATCCTTGGCAAGCAAACTCTTCACCTAAAAAAAAAAGTCTATGACCCATAGATAGATTTTTGGTCACACCTGGATATGCTCAGGGCATACTTTTGGCTCTGTGCTCAAGGGTCACTCCTGGAAGTGCTTATCAGACCTTATGGCTGCCAGAAATCAAATCAGGGTTGGCTGCATGCAAGACCCCAACCCCTAGGCTAGGAAATGCGACTTCTGATGAGCTCCTGTGTAAGTACTACAGTGACCCTCAGCAAACACCTCATTCATAACTTCTGTGCCTTAGCTATTGTGTGATTCCCCTGTAAGCATGTTTTCAAGGTAATGACTACAGGAATGCAATCCTTTGTGAGTCCCTGCATGGTCATGTTTAGCGCAAGCATGGTCACTTGATGTGTGACTCTGGTGAGCATCACAACTAAAAATGTGTGAGCACCACTGCCAGGTGTATGTGCAACCCCATATATTGCAGAAACAACATCAAAAATGGAAAGAGAAGTGGGAGGATAAATAATTAATAAGGTCATTTATGTACATATGAATTTCTTATTGCAGCCATTTTTTTTTAATGGAACCACAATCATACCAATGTAGGCAGATACAATGGAAGAAAAAGGTATGTTAACAAAAATAGGCAGCTGCAGAGCTTATAGGAAAGCCAGTTATGAGCCAGCGGTGACGGGGTAACTGCAGTCTCATGGGAAGGGGGGCGGTATAGGCTTGTCCTTCAGGCCTTACCGAGGTCACAAGTTCCCCCCCACGAGCGGCTCTCTAGCACAGCCATAACACCAGACGTACAGAAACCAATCTCATAACTATCTGGCTTTTTTTCAGAAATCCAAAATCATTATATGATTCTCATAACCAGCTATAGAAAACAAAGTATTTCACAATGCCTTTTCAGCAATTATGATTGTTGGGGGAAAAATTCTAAACAATAATGGTGCATCTTGTGTCAAAATAATGAATGTAATCAATGTAGAGAAGAGTTAAGTGGAAATCATCTGCCTCACAAGCATTGGGAGGGGTGGGAGGGGAGGTATATTGGGGTTCTTGGTGGTGAAAAATGAGTACTGGTGAAGGGAGAGGTGTTTGGTCATTGTATGACTGAGACTTAAACCTGAAAGCTTAGTAACGTTTCCCACAGTGATTCAATAAATAAATATAAGAAGAAAAATAAATAGATAAAACTATGAAAAAAAAAGTAAGGTGGAGTTCATGCCCAAATCAATCAACTAATCAGTGGCTGAATAAATAGCAGTACTCCTACATAAAAAAAAAAAATAGGGAGCTAGGGGCTGGAGTGATATTACAGTGGGGGGACGTTTGACCCGGTTTGATTCCTGGCATCCCATATGGTCCTCCAGCACTGCCAGGAGTAGTTCCTGAGTGCAGAGCCAGGAGTAACCCTTGAGCACTGCTGGATATGACCCAAGAAGCCCCCCCCCCAAAAAAGGCGAGGGGGGAACTCTGTGTTAAACAATGTGCAAAAATGTGTTTACAGGCTACATACGAGGAAGAATAAGTGTAAACCAAAGGTTGATAGTAATCTTAACTAGTTGGATTTTTAATTTGCTATAGTACCAACACTTTAATATATTTGGACAACTGCTATTAGTATCTACAGTCATCAAGTTAAACAGAAAGTCTATCAGTAGTAGAATTTTTAAATAAAATAGTCTCAAGTATGTCAAGATAGAGTGAATGCCATACACTGTATTTAATTTGTTTAATTTGTCTCTACTTCTCTACTAAGAAGCACTCAATTTCTTTCCTTATTAAAATTTTTAAATAGGAATTCTCATTATCTTTGTTTTGGTTTAATCACATTTTTTCTTTCTGAAATGCTATTTGTTTTTGAGATACTATAGAATGAGAGTCTCATGAGAAGATTAGAAACATGGTATGCTGACCTATTGTATCAACATAATGCCTGTTTTGAGGATTTGTACATAAAATTTGGTCAAGGCCATAATGCTCAGAATGTTCCCATTCTTTAACGATAAATGTCATCTTTGAGTCTGTGATTCAGACCATGAGAGCAGGTTTCTCTTTACCTCTTGATCACGGTTATTAGGATGCTGTGCTTTATTTCAGATTTGGCTTGCTTTCGTGGTCTAACACAGAACACAGAAATTTCAAAATTGCACATAATCTACTCCCAGATCTTTCATTATTCTTAGTAAGGGGTCTGGACTAGAATGGGGATTTAAAATCATAGATAAGCTCATAGTGTTACAAAACCCAGTTGTTAAATCCTTCTCCCTAAGGCTATTGCTAGAGGAGACCTTGAATTGTCTTCAATTTGGCATTGGATTTTGAGCCTGGAGGCCCGAGTTTCACATTCGGCTGGGAAGGTGCCAGTCACAAGTCACAAGTTTGGGAGGTCAGTTATCCCCTAATCTCTGAGAGCACAACATGAGGGAGAAAGGGAGAAGAAAAATCTGGACACTTTTTCCCCCCTCTTTCCCATACTACTCACTGAAAGGTTGCTTTCATCAGTGAGATGGATAAGTTTTAAAAATCTGCAACTCCTATTTTCTAACTGATTAAAGAATGATAAAGCAATGTATTTCTATCTTAAATCTTTCTTTATGTATATATATACACATATGTATATAAAGTAAGTAAAGTAAAGTAAAGTAAAGGCCCTCCCGTTGATCATCGATTTGCTCGAGCGGGCCCAGTAACGTCTCCATTGGAGACTTTGTTGTTACTGTGTCTGGCATATCCAATACTCTCGGTAGCTTGCCAGGCTCTTCGAGATAGTGCATATATATATACATATATACATTTTCACATAATGTTATTTGGTCCTCTCTAGAATCTTACAGATTATGTTCCCGTTTGTTTGAGATGCTGGAGAACTGAGCAGATGCTTCTCTGAAGCTATCTCAGATATGTACAAATTACATTGGTACCTTCTATAGGTCAGGCATGGTACTAATCTGTGAGTATGCAATCAGTGAGAAACTAAGGGATATAGAATCTGTCTACTATTCTGTCCTCTGCCATCATGCCTTGATGGAGTTGTTTTATAGAGGTCTTAAACTTCAATGCATCTCTTTTCTCATCTAGGCAAAATTTCCCTCCTTCATTACTAAAACATATTCACAGTCAATACTACTGTTATCTCTTTGACATTTCACTTATTAGAACACAAACTTCCTAAGAACAAGAATCATTTTTATATTGTTTTATTGTGACATATAGAAGTTTGTTAATGGCAATTGGGCAATATAAAAATCACTGGGATATATAAAGTTCTTCATATTATAATTACTAGTCTCTGGGTAATAGTAAAGGAAGTCATGGTAATTTTGAGAGAAGGAATGAAAATAAACCTGATTTGCTGTTTTTTCATACTTATTATTTTAACTAGCTGGCATGTAGTTCTAAGTCACAAGTGAGGTAGAAGTCACAGATTTATCTGTGAAGTCATAGTATGCAGGAAAATATAATTTCTGTCATAAGGTGTCTTTAAAATTTTGATTTTCAAGTATGGGTAGACATTGTTGGTGCAATGCTTAGAGAGAAGAAAGGAAGAGGGGAGAGAGAGGAGAGAGAGAGAGAGAGAGAGAGAGAGAGAGAGAGAGAGAGAGAGAGAGAGAGAGAGAGAGAGAGAAGAGTGTTGGGCCACACCTGGCAATGACCAGAGCTTACTCCTGGCTCTGTTTTCAAGGGATCACTCTTGGTGGGGTTTGGGGGAGTCATATGAGGTGCTAAGATTGAATACAAGATTGAATACTGGTTGTCCATGTGCAAAACAAGTGTCCTACCTGTTGTTACTATTGCTCTGGCCCCAGTATTTTCTACCTTCCTTCCTTCCTTCCTTCCTTCCTTCCTTCCTTCCTTCCTTCCTTCCTTCCTTCCTTCCTTCCTTCCTTCCTTCCTTCCCTCTATCTCTTACTTACTTTCTTACTTTCTTTTCTAGATACTAATAATATAGAAGGCTCACTGTCATCACTGTCATCCTGTTGTTCGTCTATATTTACTTGAGCGGGTGTCAGTAACATCTCTATTCCTCCCAGCCCTGAGATTTTAGCAGCCTTTCCTTTCTCATCTATCCCAACCATTGGAGGCTCTTTCAGGGTCAGGAGAATGAGACCTATTGTAGTTACTCATTTTGGCATATCAAATGCATCATGGGGAGTTTGCCAGGCTCTGCCAGTGCAGATAGGATACTCTTGGTAGCTTGCTGGGCTCTCAGAGGCATATATATGTACACTTCATTTTCTAATATAGAAGGTTAACAACTTAAATGCATTGAAAGGGAAACCTTTTTTTAATGTACTCTTTATGTCTGTGTTTCATGCTAAATCAAATGGAAGTAACTAATGTTAGTGTAAAATGTCCTCCTTAATTCAAATTATTATGCTGGAATGAAAATTTTAGAACAAGAGAAAAGTTAGCTAAGTTTTGAGGTTATATTGATAGCAAATAGTATATGTTGGTGGCACCCTACTTTATCTCTTCTCAGCAATGTCCCTTTCTATATGAGACCATATCCAGAACCCTTCTAGATGGAATAACTCATACAAGATGATACATAAAATACATTTAATGCTTTTACTTTTCTCTTCTTCCTATTTTTCTCCTTCTCCTCCCTCCCTTCCTTTTCTCCTCTTCCTCTTCTCCACCTTCTCCTTCTAATCAAAAATATTTTTATTCAGAGAAATTTGCCTATGTATAGAGAGGGATGTGTTTAAGAGAGAACATGAGATTCTCCAGAAGGCAAAAAACAAGTCTAGAGTACAAATGTGATGTGTTTGAATTTCCAAGATAGAAAATCAACTAATGATAATAATGATCATGGTAGTGGTGGTGGTTTAATGGTACTGATGACGATTATTTGCTCTACTTTTGGGCCTCCAAAGTGGTGCTGGGGGCTAACACAGACAAATCTAGTGGTGAGAAAGAGATCGTGGGTTGTCCAAAAGGAGAGAGAGAACAAAAGGGAGTGCCCTGCCACAGAGGCAGGGTGGGATGGGGGATTGAGGGGGGGTGGGAGGGATACTGGGATTAGTGGTAGTGGGGAATGGGCACTGGTGGAGGGATGGGTACTCGATCATTTTGCAACTGAAACCTAAGCACAAAAATTTGTAAGTCTACAACTGTACCTCATGGTGTTTCACTAATAAAAATTTGAAAGAAAAAAAAAAAGATCATGGGTTGTCAAGGACTGAACCAGGACCAGGCATGAACTCTAGCCTTTGATCAATCTTCCTAAACCTAGACATTTTATAAGTAGAAATATTCTCCTCTATAATTGTAGTTTGTGAAGCGCACTGTTTATCTCTGCATTCCAAAGTATGTTCTATTAAGCATTTGAACTGAGAATGATCCAATGAATATAAGGAATCGGGGGTGGAAACAATATAAGAAAAATTCATATCTTGTTTTTCTCTTAAAATTTTATATTGAACTTTACTCCAATTTAAAAACTGAAGTCATGGGTATGGGCTGGAGCAATAGCACAGCGGTAGAGCGTTTGCCTTTCACGCTAACACAGTGACAACAAAGTCTCCAATGGAGACGTTACTGGGCCCACTTGAGCAAATCAATGAACAACGGGAGGGCCTTTACCTTTACCTTCACCCATGGGTACAGATCCTTCTTTTATATGTTTAATTAATGATTCATAGAACCTAAGACCAATTGGAATCAATATTATGGAGCTAGTGTTCCAAGAATCAGAATGTGGGAAGCAGATTTTCATATTTGAATGATTTTGGTAGTTTATTTTTCCAAGATTTTTGTCTATACTTGAAATTTTATTTTTCCATTATTATAATTGTGTTTTCCACTAATCTGGCAAAATTATTTCTAGCAAAACACAATTAAAATCAGATATCTCAATCAAAAGAGAACAAAGACCCTTCAGCTCTGGGCACATCTCTTCGATTCCACTGTTCTTCCTGCATTAACATACGCCTCAGAGACCTGGGTCCTGTGAAAACAGGATGAGAATGCTGTTTGGGTCTCCCAAAGAGGAATCGAAAGAGCTATGCTTGGAGTATCACGCTTCACTCAAATGAGAGAAAGAATCCGGAGTTCTGAGCTTTGTTGATGGTCAAGAATCAGGGACGCTGTCTCGTTTGCCAAGACGTCGAAAATAAGATGGGCTGAACACGTAATGAGATTTGGAGACGGCCACTGGACTAGAGCCATTACCGTTTGGATTCCACGGGATGTCAAAAGATAGCGTGGCTGCCCACGTATGAGGTGGTCAGACTTCTTTGTCAAGACTCTGAACGATCGGTTTGAGGTTCTTTGTGTTCCTAGAATGAACAGATGCCATTGGGCTACATTAGCCCACAACAGGGATGAATGGAGACGTTACTGACACCCGCTCTAGCAAATCGATGAGTAACGGGATGTCAAGTGATCAAGTGATCTCAATCTTAGGTTTTTACTAATTTGCCATGCAAAAATAAATATAAAAAAGAATAAATATCATCAAAAATTATTTCAAATTTAAAAAATGTGTTGCTTTTAATAAATTTTAAAAATCACAGAATTTTTTTTTTCTTTTTGGGTCACATCCGGCGATACACAGGGGTTACTGGCTTTGCACTCAGGAATTATTCCTGACAGTGCTCGGGAGACCATATGGGATGCTGGGAATCGAACTTGAGTCTGCCATGTGCAAGGCAAACGTCCTACCTGCTGTACTATCGCTCCACCCCCCACAGAATTTATTATGCTAAATTTTCGACATTGGTATGTGTGAGATACTTAGTAAGAATACAAATAATAATTGGGAATGAAAGTATTACAAAATCCAGCCCAGAAAATTCTTCTAGGAAGAAGCGATTTTTTATGTCCTATGTCTTGAATTACTAACGCACTATTTTATTGTGATTAAAAAGGACTTGTAGAAAAAGAGCAAAGCTTAAAAAAAGAAAAAAAAGCCTGACCTTATTTAAAGTTAAGAAATTTTTCACAATTCAAGCTAGTCATTTACCAGAGGATAAAGGAACTATAAGAATATTTTGAGTAGTAATTTCATAAAGAGGGTAAATGAGCCCCTATATGAACACAAATGGGAAGAAAACTGGATAAAAATTTTAAAGGAAGCACAAAAATAAATTGTGATTTCTTTTTGTAGAAACACTGGACTTGCTTCAAATAACTTGTAAGTGGACAGTATTTAAGTAAATAAGAATTCCAACTTTTGGAGTCAATATTTTCAAGTATTTAAAAGTGTGGCATCTGGAGTATAAATATCCTGTTTTTCATTACAACTTATGTGATATGTGAACGCTAAGTGTCATCTCTAAAACTTCTTATATTTATCGTTAAAATGAGAAAAAAGAAAAAACTAACCTAATGAATGTTTTTAAATTTTTAGCACAGTGCAGGGGAAATAAACAGCAAGTATTTATTATTCTATTAAAAATTGCATATTTCATGACACTGAACTGAACTTCTGAGAACAACAACAGAAAAATCTCAAAATATTCCTTAGAGCTTTTCTGAGAAACCAAATACTGAGCTTGGAGGAAATTGGCACAATCTACCATATTTTAAATATTTATGTAGTATTCCTGATGGTATAATTTTGAAATTATCTAAGTATTTTGGAGTTCATTTTATATCCAAATCTGTCATCAGTTGTGTTTGATGATTTTTTTGTCATAGTTTTGTCAACTTAAGTATTATAAGACCCATCCAGAATATTTTAGTTTTTATTACTTCTTCACAAGTATTCACTTATCTTTTGACTGGAAAACAATCTGTTGCCTTGGTCTATGGATTAAATTATTTTATTTTAACTTTATTAGATGTGATGGTAAAAGAAGAAAGTTGTTTTCCTCAACTATTGAAGTTTTCAGAATGTATTTACTGTAAGTAATGAACTTTAATTACGTTTGCAATTACAGCTTATTTGATTGAATTTTCCATTGACTGCACAAAACATCTGTCCTACTGGGAACATGCATAGTCTCTGATCTGAGTATAATATGCTGTTAAAATACAGTAACATCTGCAGTCCATTAATTTCTAAAGCAATAGGCAAGTTGGCCTTCCAAATGAGTTCAGCCAAGATTATTATACTTGGGAATTCTTTTTCTTCACTTTCATAACTGAACTGAGATAACTCATATTTTGTCTTCTTTTTGTCTTAACTTAGCATTTACTAAAGAAATACAAACAATTGCCATAGTATTTGATATGATGTTCTGCTTTATTCTTATTGCACTAACTTTTCTTGGAGATAGTAGAAGAAACAATGGTAGTAAGGTATTCATAGTTTTATTGACCTTAGGATGCAGTTACTGTGCTGCTAAGTGATATGAACATATTTTGTGATAATAGCATTTTTCATAGGTTTCTTTGGAGTAGACATTTATGCATGCTTGAGAAGTGCAAAAGAGACTCTTAAGAATACAAGAATTTTCCATTTTTTTCTAAATGTACAATAAAGATGATGATGATGATGATGATGATGATGATGATGATGATGATGACGATGATTGTTCCTTACAGGTTTGTTCTGGATAAAGCATAAATACTTTTTAAATAAAGTCTAAAGGTCATTTCCTGCAATTTTCTGTTTTAGAAATAATAAGTGTGACATAAAGAATTACAGAAAAGGAATAATGATTATATAGAAGGCTCAAAGAAGCTATAAATAAAGATAATTTATTCATTATATATATTTTGGTGGTAACATATAATTTTATGCAAATTTGGATTTTATTTCCAATCAATAACTATTGAACTAAAAACATTTTTAAACAGTAAAAGTAGACCAAATTCTCTCCATAATTAAAAATTCATGATCATAGAAACTCTTCTTATCTACTGGTTTTCCACAATTTCTTATATTAATCACCCCGTGATTAATTTTGTCCAATTGGATGTGTTTAGAAGTGCAAGATACAAAGGTTGTGTCTTCAATCTTCTCTATTCTCTGAGTTTAATCTTAAAAATGTAAATGACAGAGATACATGATCAGGGGGCTTATTTTATTTATCTCAGAGAACATCACCAATAAAAACTATTTTTATGTGAAACTTCTGAGATTTAGATCATTATGTTTATTGCTCATATTAATAAGATAGAAATTTATAGTACTATCTATAAATATATATTTTTAATTTTTGTATTTGATCTTGGGCCACACCCAGCAGTGCTCAGGACTTAACTCCTGGATCTTCATTCAGAGATCACTTCTGGGTGGACTCAGGAAACCATATGGGGGCTGGGGATTATATTGGAGTTGGCCATGAATAAGGTTAGTGACCTGCCTGTTATACTACCACTCTGGATTCCATTTTTAAAGTTAAATGGCTCATTAAATTACCGACCTAGCAGACCACTGGTAGTAATAGAACAGTATAATGTGAGGGAGAGAGATTCTAGGAGTGTGATCAGGAAACTCCCATAAAGGATGAGAGTAAATGGACAAAAATAAGAATTAGAGAATCATCAAAGGTGAAGGAAACACTAAAATGCCCACCTGGAGAGCATTCTTTTACATAAAGGCATTCATTCAACAGGCCAGAGCAACCATAATTCCCATAGAATTAATCTTGGACATAGCCATTGTACTTTGGAGCCTTCAGAGTGTGAATAGCTGGGTTTATATTAAAGATTCTTTCCTCCTTCTATATAACTGACATGGATGAAAAGATTGTGATGGAGAACGATTAAACCCCTTAAAATAATCTGATGCACCCTTGCTGCCACTTTTGTGCATATTCAATGAGTTTTAAACATCCTCAAATATCTACAATGTGTTCATTTCCTGTGTGAGATTTAAAGTGTGTGACAGGAAATCCATTTCTTTTCCTGTAGATGCTAAATTCATTACCTGACACAGAATTCAGACTCACTCTTTGCACTTGCTACCATGGCAACCAGTGCTAGGCATTTTCCCTCTTTCAGATAGAAGTAGGGTAGCCACATGTCACAGCAGTAACTATATTCCATTAAAATATTTATTTTAAAGGTACTTATATATCGTGTCTCTTTACAAATGAAACCAACATAATTAATAAACAATAATCAAATTATTGTCCACATCAGGGTAAAACTCACAGAATATGGTTTTCTTTAAAATGCTTCAATGAGAGGATTTCCTTTTCTTTTTATAATTTATTCAAAGAAATAGTTTTATTTGAAATAATGGATACAATAGATTTTTTTCCTGTTCAAATTATAAAAAAGTTTTACATAACGGTAATTATTGTCAGGGATAAGACCTGGACAGGCACTGCAATTAAATGATCCAAATGTTATTACGACTTTAAGCAATGTCATGTAACAATTCCACATGAGTTTGAGTGTCATCTGTTCTTTGCTTCAAGCATCTGTTTTTCTGAATGGCAAAGGGAATATTTATAAGAAAATACATAAAATAATTTTAATATTTTTTTCTGCTCTGAATATTACTTGGGATATATTGATGAGGATAAGGAATAAGAAGTGAAAGACATCTGGTATGTGTGCCCAAGTCTTATGAAGTCTTGTTTTCAATAGTTCCGTTTGCAATTTACTAAACACATATCTTGATGAGGTTTAATGCATGCTTCTATAAGTGTCACATAGAAAATCAGACAAGCACTGAAAAATAGTAAAAGTTGTGTCACTGGCAGGCTAGCTACTAAATATCGAATTGTTCATGGAGAAGTGAATGGATACAGAAAATGTACTGTATATTTGTGTGTTTGTGTGTATGCACATACTCAATGTACATATACATGCATATACACAATTAAAAGTTATTCAGTCAGAAGAAAAAGAAAACTTGCTATTTGCAGCAACGTGGATGGAATGCATTATGCTAGATGAAAGAGGTCAGAGAAAGATAAATTCTATATGAGATTAGTTATATAGAGAGTCTTTATGTACTCCATGCTTCGGTTCCTCTGACCCTCTTGGAGAGCCCAGCAAACTACTGAGAGTATCTCGCCCGCAAGGCAGAGCCTGGAAAGCTCCCCATGACATATTTGATATGCCAAACACAGTAACAACAAGTCTCACGATGGAGATGTTACTGGGCCCTCTCGAGCAAATCAATAAACATTGGAAGGATAGTGACAGTGATCCTTTATTTGTTTTCCACAGAATTATCAAAAGGAGTTGAAGAGAAATAGATGTGGAGATCATGCATGATTATAAATTTTCTGAACAACGGTCACCTGTTCAGAAAATAATAACAATTATATTTTTAAATATAATTAAATATTTAATTTTATTGAATATTGAATAAAAAATTAATATGCCAAAAACAGTAACAAGTCTCACAATGGAGACGTTACTGATGCCCATTTGAGCAAAATCGATGAAAAACGGTAGGACACTAGACAGACAGTGATAATTTTTTAAATTAAGTTACAGTGCGATGCAGTTGCAAAGTTTTCATGTAACTGGAAGATATAATGTTCCAACATCCATCCCAGTGTACATTTCCCATTACAGTGTCCCCAGTTTCTCTCCTACCCTCACTCCTATGGCAAGCACATTTCCTCTCTCTCTCTCTCTCTCTCTCTCTCTCCTTTTGAGCCTTATGGTTTGCAATAAAGATAGTAAAAGGTTATCAGGTATATCCATTTACCTACTTTCAACACTAAGTTCATATCCAAAATAATCATTTCCAATAGCACAGCAGGTAGGGTGTATGCCTTGCACGTGGCCAACATGGCTCACCCGAGTCGATTTCTCTGCCCCTCTCAGAGAGCCCGGCAAGAGAGTATCTCGCCCGCATGGCAAAGCCTGGCAAGCTACCTGTGGCGCATTTGATATGCCAAACACAGTAACAAATCTCACAATGTTACTGGGCCCGCTCGAGCAAATCGATGAACAATGGGAGAACAGTGACAGTGACTGTGATACTGGTCCCTTCTCTATTCTAACTTCTCTTTGCCCTTCAGACATGCTTGCTCTTGTGGCAGCTTCCAACCATTGACAAGGACCCCTGGATCCTGCTTTCCCTGGCCTTGGATATAAGTTTCACATATATATGTATTATATACATGTATGTATGTACACACACAGACACATATATTCTAAAAATGAATGTAATCATTCTATTTCTGTCCCTCTACTTCTGAATCATTTCACTTAGCATTATAGTCTCCATGTCCATCCATTTATAACCAATTTCATAACTTCATTTTTCCTAACAGCTGCATAGTATTCTATTGTGTAGATGCACCATAGTTTTTTTTTTTTTTATCCAGTCATCTGTTTTCAGGCACTGGGGCTGTTTCCAGATTCTGACTATTGTGAATAGTGCTGCAGTGACCATAGGAGTGCAGATGACATCTCTACTGTGTGTTTTGGGGCTCCCAGGGTATATGCCCAGAAGTGGTATTGCTGGGTCAAATGGGAGCTCAATTTCTAGTTTTTTGAGGAACGTCCATATTGTTTTCCAAACAGGCTAGACCGGTGAGCATTCCTACCAATAATGGAGAGTCTCTTTCTACCCATATTTATATCAATACTGGTTGCTCTTGTTCTTTTTGATGTTTGACAATCTCTGTGGTGTGATTTACATCTCCCTGATGATTAGCAATGTAGAGCATTTTTTATGTGCATTTTGGTTATTTGAATTTATTCTTTATGGTAGTTTCTGTTCAATTCCTCTCCCCACTTTTTGATGTTGTTGGATTTTTTTTCCTTCTAAAGTTCTACCAGTGCCTTATATAACTTTGATTGTCCTCCCATTGTTCATCGATTTGCTCAAGCAGGCCCAGTAACGTCTCCATTTTGAGACTTGTTGTTACTGTGTTTGGAATATTGAATATACTCTCAGTAGCTTGCCAGGCTCTCCGAGTGGGGTGGAGGAATCGAACCCGGCTTGGCCAGGCTGTCTGCACGCAAGGCAAATGCCCTACCACTGTGCTATCACTCCAGCCCATAACTTTGATATTAACCATTATCAGATGAATATTGGGTAAATAACTATTTTCATTCTGTGTGTTGTCTTTGTAACTTAAACACCATTTCTTTTGAGGTACAAACATTTCTTATTTATTGTATTCCCATTTGTTTGTCATTGCTTTCATTAGCTTAGTCAGTGGTGTTTCATCTTTGAAGAACTCTAGCTTCTTTGTCATGGAAAGTACAGAGAACCGTAAACTATGTAAACACATAAGCACAAATTAAATTCAGAGATAGAGAACATAATTTTGCCTGCTACAGGCTGAGGGTAAGCCAGTGAAATGTGGTAAGGAGTTCAAATCATACAAACTTTATTATAAAGTAAATCAGTTATGTGGATGTACCATAAGACAAAAAACTATAGATAGGCAGCATAATGTTAAACTATTTTTATTGACATACCAGGATTTATAATCATACGTTTTATTCATACGTTAATCATACTTTTTATTCATACGTTATTCTAACACCACACTAACCACCAAAGAGCCTATTTATCTCCACCAGTACCCCAAGAATTCCCCAATGCTCAGGGGTTATTCCTGGTGCTGTGCTCAGGAATTATTCTTGGTGGTACTTGGGAGACTATGGGATGCGGGGAATCATACCTGGATTGACTGCATGCAAGATAAACACTCTATATGCTACCCTATTGCTCCTATCCCATAAGCTCAGTTCTATAGATGAGATAAGATGACTGACCATTTGTTATTCCCTTAGTATTTTTCATCATTTTTTTTTCATTTCATCATCCTGTTATTCGTCGATTGCCTCGAGCAGGCCCCAGTAACATCTCTTTCATCCTAGCCCTGAGATTATATTCAAGGCTCTTTAGGAGAATGAGACCCATCATTGTTACTGGTATTTGGCATATTTGGTACGCCACGGGGGAGTTTGCCAGACTCTGCCCTGTGGGCAGGCTACATTCGATAGCCTGCAAGTTTGTCCAAAGTAGGAATGAGATAATAAGATGTCATAAAAAGATGTCCTGATAAGATGTCGCTCGGCAGCAATGCGGCCGCGCGGTTCCGGGATCTGGATTTTATAGTCTCTGAGTCTTGGCCGCTGATGGGATTACACGGCGCCAGGGGGCCAGGTGGTGGGTGTGACCCCCGCCTACTGGAATTTGGAGGATCTGGGTGGAAGATGCTCGACTCCAATCCGAGTAGGCTTGGAGGTCTCGGCCCTGGAACCCGCATGGCTTTGTCCCTCTGCCAGTACCTTCATGTGTGTGGAGAGTGGTCTCAGCATGGTGGTGGCTGGTCCTGGAGGTCTTCGGCTGCCGGAGCCCTGGTCGGGGCGGGGAGGAAAGCTCAACCCGCTCCCCTCCAAGGGGCCCCGGGAAGGAACACCCAGGCGCGGGGGCAGAAGACTGCACTGTTCTCGTCCGGAATCTGGATTTTATAGTCTCTGAGTCTTGGCCACTGATGGGATTACACGGCGCCAGGGGGCCAGGTGGTGGGTGTGACCCCCGCCTACTGGAATTTGGAGGATCTGGGTGGAAGATGCTCGACTCCAATCCGAGTAGGCTTGGAGGTCTCGGCCCTGGAACCCGCATGGCTTTGTCCCTCTGCCAGTACCTTCATGTGTGTGGAGAGTGGTCTCAGCATGGTGGTGGCTGGTCCTGGAGGTCTTTGGCTGCCGGAGCCCTGGTCGGGGCGGGGAGGAAAGCTCAACCCGCTCCCCTCCAAGGGGCCCCGGGAAGGAACACCCAGGCGCGGGGGCAGAAGACTGCACTGTTCTCGTCCGGAATCTGGATTTTATAGTCTCTGAGTCTTGGCCACTGATGGGATTACACGGCGCCAGGGGGCCAGGTGGTGGGTGTGACCCCCGCCTACTGGAATTTGGAGGATCTGGGTGGAAGATGCTTGACTCCAATTCGAGTAGGCTTGGAGATCTCGGCCCCGGAACCCGCGTGGCTTTGTCCCTCTGCCAGTACCTTCATGTGTGCGGAGAGTGGTCTCAGCATGGTGGTGGCTGGTCCTGGAGGTCTTCGGCTGCCGGAGCCCTGGTCGGGGCGGGGAGGAAAGCTCAACCCGCTCCCCTCCAAGGGGCCCCGGGAAGGAACACCCAGGCGTGGAGGCAGAAGACTGCACTGTTCTCGTCCGGGATCTGGTTGAGCTTTCCAATGATAAAGGCTTTATTTATGACATGCAATCATGCTATGTAGGTTATTGCAAGAATAACAAAACTAAATTTTAATTAAAAATAATAACAGGTTTTGCCTGACTGATGTCTCTGTTGTCCCAAAATTCCAAATGAGATTGGGCCACCAACTCCTCGGGCAAAATTCTACTTCACAGAGTGGGGAGAAAGGGCTATAAAGTTGAAGAAGAGAACTCCCAGAATGACCACCAATGGGAGTTCTTTGGCACGATTGCAGCAACATGGGAAGATGCCGTCGTTGACAATACTGACGAAGAATATTATTGACTGGTTCAGCACCTCCATGGTTGTGCGAGGAATACTGAGAGAGAGATAGCCACAAAAAGATGCCCATTTTTGAAAACTCTTGAGCTCATTTGCCAACATGGCTTGGCACAAGTCTCAGACAACCACAAGCTAACGTCCGAGCTCACAAAGCAGTGCAGAGAAGCAATAAAGGAAGACCTCAAAGAGAGAAGAGGAGCAGTGCTGGCAGATTCGGAAGAAGCTGGGAAAAGCATTTGCAATGCCCACCTGTCCTTCGCCAACTATAAGACCAAGGTGACTGCCCTCCGACCTCCTGATGGATCTATCACATTGTCCAGAAAAGCAATCAAGAAGATTATCTATGACTTCTACTCAGATCTCTTTGATAGCCACATCCACCTGCCCACATACCAAATTCTGCAGGATGGATATGTCGTTCCCAACAAAATTCAACACACCATTTTGTCGGTAAAGAAGTGAACAGCATCCAGCCCAGATAGGGTCAGACTGGAACACCTGAAGAAATTGCCATCAGTACTCATCAATACACTGGCTTGGCTCTACACACGCTACCTGTTTGAATGCAAAGTTCTGTTCCAATGGAAAACCAGCAGAAATGTTCTACTGTACAAGAAGGGAGACATCAACGACATTGGCAACTATTGCACGATCTGCCTGTTGTCTTTCTACAAGCTGTTCACTCGAGTCATCCTGAATAGAATTGGAAAACACTAGATGAAAGACAACCATGTGAGCAAGCTGGGTTCCGAAAAGGATTCAGCACAATCCACCATATCCACACAACAACCAAGCTCATTGAGGTTTCTCGGGAGTTCAAGATGCTGCTCTGTCTAACGTTCATTGACTTAAAGAAGGCCTTTGGTTCTGTTGATACTGAAGCAGTCATCAAAGCCCTAGCCAAACCGGGCTTTCAAGCTCAATACATCAGGATCCTCTGTGAACTGTATTACGGATTCACTACCAGGATCTCACCATTCTACAAGGAAGTGATCATCGACATCAAGAGAGTGGTTCAGCAGAATGATACCATTTCACCGAAACTCTTCAGTTCCACCCTTGAGAAAGTCATGCGACGACTGGAATGGGAGTGAAGATAGACGGTTGGTAACTACACCACCTCTGCTTTGCTGATGACATCATTCTAATAAACACCAAACATTAGCCAAGAGGAACAAATGCTGGCCGGCTTCTACTGTGAGTGTGGAAAGGTCAGACTACAGTTGAATCTTAGGAAGATGTTTATGAGAAACGGTCCCATTCCTGATGTTCCATTCGCTCTCAATGGAATAAACATCTCTGAATGCAACAGTTATGTGTACCTATTAAGAAGTTAACATGACGAATGACCTGGCACCTGAATTGTGCAGGAGGAAGACAGCGGCTTAGAATGCCTTTGAGAGCATCGATAAAATAGCTAAGAGGACAAAGAACCTCTGGCTCTGGGCACATCTCTTTGATTCCACTGTTCTTCCTGCATTAATATATGCCTCAGAGACCTGGGCCCTATGAAAACAGGATAAGAATGCTATTTGAGTCTCCCAAAGAGGAGTTGAAAGAGGTATGCTTGGAGTATAACGCTTCACTCAAGTGAGAGAAAGAATCCAAAATTTCAACCTCCGCAGACAATCATGAATCAGGGACGCTGTCTCCTTTGCCAAGGTGGCAAAAATCAGATGGGCTGGACACGTAATGCGATTTGGAGATGACTGCTCGACTAGAGCTGTTACCAACTGGATTCCACAGGACGTCAAAAGATTGCATGGCCGCCCACCTACGAGATGGTCAGACTTCTTTGTCAAGACCATGAACGATTGGTTTGAGGCTCTTTGTGTTTCTGGAGTGAGCAGATGCCATTGGGCTACACTAGACACGACAGGGATGAATGGAGACTTTACTGGTGCCTGCTCGAGCAAATTGATGAAAAATGGGATGTCAAGTGATCAAGTGATCAAGTGAACATATAAAATTGAAATAAAAACTACATTGAGACTAATAGCATAGGTTTTAGAGTTTGATTTTGATAGAAAATGTATAATAAATAAGGTAATAAATTACAGAGTAATAAAATACAGTATAAATTAAATAATATAAATAAAATATAATGTAAATAAAATACAATTTCATAAAATACAATGTAAACTGCTGGGTAGTTTAGAAAATTATTAGCAATTTTATTTTCTCACTTTTTGGGGTTGGGTTAGAGCAATAGCACAGCAGGTAGAGCACTTGCCTTGCATGCAGCTGGCCCTGGCTAACCCCTGTTTGTTTCTTCTGCCCCTCTCAGAAAGCCTGGCAAGCTATCAAGAGTATCGCGCCCGCATGGCAAATCCTGGCAAGCTAAGTGTGATGTGTTTGGTATGCCAAAAACAATAACAAGTCTCACAATGGAAGCATTACTGGTGCCCACTCGAGCTAATTGATGAACAATGGGAGGACAGTGCTACAGTGCAGTGCTACTTTTTGGGGTTTATTTTGTTTTTGATCATACCTGGTGGTGACTCTTTATGATTACTTAATGGTTGCTCCAGGAATTATTGGGGGACTATACAGAGCCAGGTGTTAATTCCCTAACTCTGCAAGCCAAGTATGCAATTTATTGAAATATTTCTTTGAGACCTACTTTTTTTTTCTCAGTCTAGGCCTACTATCTTTCCCAATGAATTTTATAGCTTCCAAGTACATGTGTCAGAAGAGGAAGCAAACTATATTAATTGTAGGCAAGAAAGTATTACATAGATAGGTTAAGGATTTTGTTAATTTATATTATTGCTTATCTTTGAAAAATCAGTGTAGAATAATTCCATACAGAGAACTGATAATCAAAACAAAAACAGAAGATTACTATTTTACTTTCAACTTTTGTGTTGTCTAAAATTTCATTTCTATTAATATAAATCAGTTTTGTTTACAGTGGGCTGGAATGATAGCGCAACAGGTAGGGCATTTGCCTTGCCCCTCTCACAGAGCTCCGCAAGCTACTGAGAGTATCTCGCCCACACGGCAAAGCCTGGCAAGCTACCCGTAACGTATTCGATTTGCCAAATATAGTAACAAGTCTCACAATGTTACTGGGCCTGCTTGAGCAAATCGATGAACAAGGGGAGGACAGTGCTACAGTGCTACAGCTGTTTACAGTAAATAAATTGAGTTTATTTTTAATAATTTAATTTTAATAAAATTGATACAAGTACAGCGCAGTACAGTGCTACAAGTAAATTACTTTTAGCTACTTTTAATTTCCATATAATAAATATGATAATTTATTTATACAAAAGCACTTTGGAGTTGTCTATAATTTTAAAAGAATAAAGGGGTTCTAAGACTAATACACATGATAATTACTATTTCTATATGTTATTAGAATAGTATTACCTAGCAAAGTGTTCAAGTATAGAGTTATATTAATCAATAAACTGGAATATATATGATAGAGTCTGAGAAAAGTGCAAAGCTGAGTGATAATGCAGAATGATCACAGTGATAAAAAAGTCATTTTTTAAAAGAAACTACATGAGAACATCCTACACCTTAAAGCTTACCAATTTTAAGTAAGTCTGTTTTAACTATGAGTTTTATACCATTTAACAAAGGCATTTTCTTCTTTCCTTCCATGTTTTTTAAAAATTTTATTTTATGTTTATAAAGTTGTTCACGATAATGCATTACATGTAATATTCCAATACCAAACCCACCAACATTACACCTTCTCACCACCATATTTTGAATGTTTCTACACTGACCCTCAAAGTCTACCTCCAAAGCAGGACCTAAATAATTTTTTTTGTATTGCTTATTATGAAGAATCCACCAAAAATTATCCAGAATGTTTCCTTGGAGGAAAATGTGTGAAGGTTGTTGTACTTCACACTGGAGCCATTAAGCCCTTGTCTTGGTACATCAGTGGTATATAGTATGAGATGCTGCCCTCATGCACCCCAGGAATTCTAAAACTTTAAATACGGTGATGCAGCTGAGGTTAATTAATTATTTTTTTTAACTGGATTTGACTTTGGGTTCTGGAGGCATCTCTGCAGCATGTTTCTCTCTTACAAGAGATTTATTTCTGAGTCTCTGGATCATTTATTTTTGAGTTTCTGAGCTTACAGAGGCAGTTCCTGGGTATGACGGCCAGGTTACTGGAGGAGAGAGGTGGGGGGAGGTTACCTATTCCTGACTGTGTGTGAACTGGAGATTTTGATCACCAGGCACGCACACCTGGGTTTTTCAGCAGATTCACTCGTAGATGAGGTTCGTCTGAACCTGTGGAAGTCAACAGTGAGCATGGCGGTGATTTGAGTTCTGAAGGTTTTCGGCTGACAGTGCTCTATTGGGGTGGTAGGGAGACTCATCTATGCCTTTCTGGGATGCTCCAGATAAAACAGCCTGGGTGGGGCCTGGAGGCATCTCTGCTTATGTTTTTTTGTTGTTGTTTTTAATTGAATTACCATTAGAGGGATCAGCACAAAGCTATTAATGATTGGGCTTAGTCATACAATATTCCAACACCCATCCCTTCCCCAGTGTACATTTCCCACCACCATGTCCCCAGTTTCTCTCCCACAACTTCCCTACCACCCCACCTGCCACCCGTCTGCCTCTAAGGCATCACTTTCCTTCTTTTTTTCTCTCCTTTTTCGTCCTTGTTTTTATAGCCAGCATTTAGAATGTACACTAAAAAAGAGTTTAATAATTATAGCTGTTGGAATAGTCTGAAAAAGAATAGTTGTACATTTTCACTTGAAAATATAGGGACTAAAATATGGTAATAGTCTAAAACTGCAAACAATTATATCTTAGAATATAATAACATGGAGATATTGCCTATCAATGCCATGTCACAATAGGAATGCGGTATTTATGGCTTTTATCCAGGCAGGGGAATTCATCTGGAGACAATTAACTGGGAATGCTCAGGAGGAACATATATAGAAAAACAAACTAAATTCCTTCACATGCCTTCCTAAATAATTGTTTCAGGGTTTGAGAGATCACATTCAAATAGATTATCCAGAAGAATAAAATGTTACTTTAATTCATGACAAACTAATAATGCTTTCAAAAAGCAGTGTTGTTTGGGGAAGGGCAATGCGGTGGAGAGGACAGTAACAGACTGTTGTCATCTCAAAAATTCAACCCACAAATTTTTCTTGAGAGGCCAGGTCTTTCTTTCATCCACAGTGAGAGCTACACCTGTGTCTCTGTGTGAGGTTAGGAAGTACTTTCTATTCATGGCTCTTCAACTCAAGCCTCAAGATAGTTTCAGGTACTCAACTGGACAGTTGACGAAATAGTGAGGCCAGAGGGTGAGAGTGTTGAGTTCTTGAAAATCAAAATAAGTTGAAGAACTGTTCCAAATGAAGAACACTGAGACAGCATGACATCTGTATGCAATCGTTTGTCTGGTCCTAGGTCTTGATTTTGAAAAAAATACATTAATATGGCATCTGGAAATTTTTAAACATTTGTAATGTATTATTTAATGTATTAATTTTAGTCCTCCGATTTTGATAATTTTACTATAAGATGTAAAGGTAATATGGAAATTATACTTTGTGTGTGTGTATGTTTGTGTGTGTGCTGGAGTATGGACTTGGGTCACATCCAATCGTGCTCAAGGCTTATTCCTAGCTTTTTGCTCAGAGATTATTCCTGGCAGAGATTTAGGGGATTGACTGAATCGGATGCCAAGGATAAAATTTTAGTCAGTTGCATTCAAGGCAAGCACTTTTCCCACTGTACTATTTATCTTACACTAATTATACTCATTTGTAATTTGTTTGTAAGTCTGAAATTATTTAAACCATAAAGACATTTACTAATGAACCTAGTTCTCAGTATTAACAGTGACTAAAAATTCAGGTTGTAGCATTAGGATTTCTAGTTTTGAATCCTAACTTCATTACCTCAGCCATATAACTTATGAAATTAATTGATTTCTAAATGTTTCAGTTTCCTGTACTTTATTTATTAAAAAAGTTTTCATACTTTATTCAGTAAATGTTTATTAGAATTATGTAAATTATTTTTTCAATAAAATTATTATGCAGGGAGTGTTAGAATGAAATAAAATATTGATTCTATCTCCAGGTGAGTCACTATATATAAAGAAATCTATTTGTCAGCTACACAGGATCTTAAACAAATTTTTGGTCAAGGAGAAGCAAATAGATGAACTGATGGAAAATCTGACATTGCAATAGGCAGTCATAAGTTTTGAGAGGTCAGGAGATCAAAAAAAATCATTAAGGTGACATTTCTAAAAGCTCTGAACTTCTGTCAAGACAAGCCACCATTAGCTCAAGACAAAAAGCATTTCTGAGAAATGATGTGATGTACAAGAAGTGAATTCTTATTCAGCACATAGACCAAAGAGAAGTTTAAACTTTATTTCTTGAGAATGTTAGCTTTTACATATGCATGTGCTTTGAAACATCCCAATGCAGCACACGGAAGGGATAATGTGGTTGAGATTAGCATTAGAAACCTCAACATTCCAACACAGTAAAGCCTGCAGGAATGGGGAAAGAGTTTCCAATCATGTAAACCATTAGATGTGGGAGGATATGCTATGGGAAAACTGGACCTGGGATCATAAAATACAGTTGGCGCAGTGTAGCTCAAAGCATACAATTTCCCTCTTTGTGGCTTTGCTATTAAGGCCAGCTGTGGTGCATGGGACTCACTAAATTTTATATCTCCCAATTCGACTCATTTTATGAACTCTGCACTGTTCTAAGAAACTTTTAAGCTAAATGTTCTGACATGAAATTAATGTTATGAGCATTTGAATTTAATGAAGCATGGGAATTAGATAATTGAATCCAAATAAGGATTAACATAGGTTACCTAGTTCATTCCTTTACTTTTGGTATTAAAATCCTTTCCTATTTACAGATTGCCAGGCATGACCAAGATTGTGTCGATCAGGGTCACAACCCTGAAGCAGAAGTCACTAGAAATAGGGAGAATCCTTATGAGGGATAGAGAGACAAAGAGAGGAAGTGGTGTTTGCAGAGTCTGGAACTAAGAATATTTCTTGTGACCAAGAACTCAGACTAATAAGGGGCTGTCTAGCAGAAAGCTAGAACCATGTAAATAGAATGCCATCTGAAACTTCATTTTAGACAATGCTGTTTAAACTGTCAAAACATTTCTTGCTTATGCAGTTTATACTCTATGTATTTCTTGCAGAAACAAGAGGAAAGAAGAGAGAAATGTTCTATTTCGTCTCTTTCATCCATTGTTTACAATAAGTGTTGGAAGCCTGCCTAATAAGCTGGGGGAGTGGGCAGCTAGAATAGAGAAGGGATCACTGATGGAAGGAAGTCAATGATGGTTGAAGGGATTATTTGGGATGAGAGATGTGTGCTGAAAGTAGATAAAGGACCAAACGTGATAACCTCTTAGTATCTATATTGCAAACCATAATGCCCAAAAGTAAATAGAGACTATGGGGGAAATTGTCTGCCAGAGAGGCAGGAGGAGGATTGGGATATGGCGGTGGGGATTCTGGAGACATTGGTGGTGGAAAATATGCACTGGTGGAGGGATGGATGGGTGTTCAATCATTGTATGACTGAAAGTCAAACATGAAAGCTTTGAAACTATCTCATGATGATTCAATAAAAATTTTTAAAAAGTCAATAAAAATTAAACAAACTCTTAAAAAAAGTGTTACCTTTTATTCAAACATGCCAGAAAACCAGTTAGCAGGAGAGTTTGGGAAATGTAGTCGAACTGAGAAGGGCTGGGGTGCATCTGCATGCAAAACGAGATGTTTCTGCTCCTACTTGAAGCAATCAGAGGTAGGCAAGTCTTTCTGCTGGTACTAGCATTGTCCTAGCAGAGATTTGTCCACCTAGGTGAGTTGCTTTGATTTAAAGCAATTGTGTGAAGTGGTTACAATCTAAATATTATAGAGAGATTTGGGTCTATCCCTGACATTTCAGAACTGAAAAGGAATGTATTTGTTCACACCTAGAAGATCACTTTATGTTATTTTAGAAGTGTACAATTAAAAAAACCTAAAGAGATAGCAGAAACATGTCTGGCTTTAACGATGAGAGGACAGAACACAGGGAACATTTTGTTCAAAGTTATGAATCTGGTATCATAAAGGAAAAAATAATGCGATGTTTACGTAAGAAGTTGAGTAATTACATTAAAAATGACCTAAATTTTACCTGTCCTCCTATTTTCCAATCGAAAAATGGAGTCTTGAGTGGACAGTGGAAAGCTGAAGAGGAAGTAATTTCTTTGAAGAGGTTGGGGTCACCTACTGTACGTTGGTCTTCTTGGCATTTTCAGAAATAGGGAACAGGGAAACAAGTGATTCTTAGGCTATCTTCTAAAGTTGAGGGGAAGAAATAAGAGAGAACACTAGGAGAATGAGGTAAGATTGCATAGTCATCTGCAGAATGGAAGGGTGTCCCCTTAGGACTGGCTTACAATGCAGGCACTGTGTAATGGAGTGTCACACTGAAGAGCTAAGTGAAAGGGTTGAATGTGAGATGGCACCAAAAATAAGGCTATATGCTTTCTTTAGTTGTGTTCATGATCTGGGAATAAACAGAAAAGTCAGTGCTTAAACTGCTCCTAGCAGGACAAGCACATTGATTCAAGAAGTTCCCTAACAGAAGCCAGAGGGAATCGGGACTCTGAAAGTGAGAGCATCAAATGAAAGGGTTACCTTAGAGATTATAACTCAATTTAGGGAGAGAAAATTATTGAAACAAGTGAATCTTAGGCTAAAGTCTGAGGACACTATTTCTTTTTTTTTCTTTTTGGGTTACACCTGGTGATGCACAGGGGTTACTCCTGGCTCTGCACTCAGGAATTACTCCTGGAAGTGCTCAGGGGACTATATGGGATGCTGGGAATCGAACCCAGGTTGGCCGCGTGCAAGGTAAACACCCTACCCACTGTGATATTGCTCCAGCCCTGAGGACACGATTTCTGAAATGCAGGTTTCAGCAATGTTCAGTATTACACTAGTGACAACTCCAAATTCAGATGTGTTGTTGGTATATGATAGGGACCAGATTTTAAAGATAGTAAGAAAAGTAAAATGGGAACACAGGAAATCTTTTTGAAAAATTTAGTATCTTTTTAGGGAATCATCATATTTTAAATGCATTTAGTAAAATAAAGTTATTAAAGTTAATTTTGCATTTTCTTTATTTTTTCTTTATTCATTATTTTGATGGGCCTCCCAGGTGGTGTTCAGGAGCCCATGTGTCCATTGCTGCTGATACTTGACAGTCTGTTTGGTGCTTCAGTGCTGGAGCCTGAGGATGTAGTACGGCTCAGGATCTGCGGATTCAGGGATCGCAGGGCCTTCTTGGCAGTGCTCAGCAGTCTCCAGGGCTACGTATAGAGATGGTCTGGAGGTCATGTGATACTTGGGGGTCGAACTTGCTATAGATACATCTACCATAACCTCTGTACTGACGCTACATCTAGAATTTTAATATAAAATGTGCCTAATAAAATATTAAAATTACATATATGACTTGCACTACACTGACATTATATGGTGCTGGTTTTTTTCCTCTATTTTACTGAATCACCATGAGATACAGTTACAGAGCTGTCATGTTTGTTTCTGTCATACAATGATCAAACACCCATCCCTCCACCAGTGCATGTTTTCCATCACCAGTGTTTTCAGTATCCCCCCCTTAACCAACACCTCCCTTTGTCTCTATGGCAGACAATTACCCCTATACTCTCTCTCTACTTTTGAGCATTATGGTTTGCAATACGGATACTGAGTCTCACAGAATCAGGAATGGAAGACCTCTCCAACCAGTATTTTGATTGAGATCAATTGCTTTCTACTTTACACTGCATCAAATGTGGTGTGTTACTCCTTGTATATAATTGATCTCAATAAAAAAATTAGCACACAAGGCTCAACCTGTAACAACCTGTAGTAGTCTCTTATGCAAGAGCTTAATGTCTTCAGAGTGAGATACAACAATGTTCATGCAGTTTTCTTTAAGAAAAAAATATTTGGATCAGCAATACCATTCCTGGGAATATATCCCAGAGAGGCAAAAATGTGTAGTCAAAGTGACACCTGCAATTGTTTGTTCATTGCAGCACTCCTTACAATAGCCAGAATCTGGAAAAAACCTGAGTGCCTGAGAACAGATGACTGGTTAAAGAAACTTTGGTACATTTACACAATGGAGTACTATGTAGCTGTTAGAAAAGAGGAAGTCATGAAATTTACATACAAGTGGTACTACATGGAAAGTATCATGTTAAGTGAAATGACTCAGAAAGAAAGGGATAGACATAGAAAGATTACATTCATCTGAGGGAACATAAAGTAACAAAATAGGAAACTAACACTCAAGAATGGCTGAGATTAGTACCAGGAATTTTACTCCATGGCTTGGAAGCCAAGCACACATGCTAGGGGAAAAGTGAGCTCAGATAGAGAAGGGAAAACCAAATAAAGGGTGTTGGGAGGATCCTCCCAGGATGGGAGAAGCATGCTGAAAGTAGACTATAGACCAAACATGATTGTCACCCATTGCCTCTTTTGCAAACCATAACACCCAATAAGAGAGAGAGAGAACAAAAGGGAATGCCCTGCCACAGAGGCAGGGTGGGATGAAGGGGATGGGGGATGGGAGGGATACTGGGATCCGTGGTGGTGGAAAATGGGCACTGGTGGAGGGATGGGTATTTGATCATTGTATAATTGAAACCCAATCACAAAAATTTGTAAGTCTACAACTGTACCTCATGATGTCTCACTAATAAAAATTAGAATAAATAAATAAATTAAAAAAAGAAAAAATATTTGGATCATATTTAGCAGATTATTTATAACAAGCAATACAAAGTAAATTATTTAGGATCTACCTTTGGGGAAGGCTTGGTTGATGGTGTGAAAATTTGAAATAAAGATGGTGGAAAGGTGTAATGGTGGTGTTAAAATATTGAATGTAATTAAGTATTGTGACCAACTCTATAAAAATAATTTTTTAGGAAGGTCACAACTGGTAATGCTGAGGGGTTACTATTGGTTCTGAACTCAGGAATTACTCCTAACATTGCTGAGGGACCATGTGGGATGCCAGGGATCAAACCCAGGTCAGCCACATGCAAGGCAAACACTCTACCTGCTGTACTATTGTGTTGCCCCAAAAATTAAAAAATTTTTTTGATTAAAAATAAAAATCCCACAAGAAAAAAACAGAATAAATAATCAATAGCATAGGATTTAATAATTCTTTCTTGAAATTGACAACAAAGGAATAAGTGGCAAAAATAAAAATAGAAAAGAGACTATAATAAATTTCAAAAGAAGCAATCAACTAAGTGGAAAGCAAATGATAGAATGGAAGAAAATTATGAACTAGATATGTGATAAGAAGCTGATAACAAGATTGTATAAAGAACTCATAATTCAGCAGCAAAACAATTATATAATTTATTAAAAAAAAACATGAAGGGACTAGAGATAGCACATGGATTAAGGCTCATGTCTTGCATGCAGTAAACCCTGGCTTGATCCCCAACCGACATAGTCATCCCAAGTATTCCTTGATACAGCTTTGTAGACCACAAAAGACCACTAGGGTGGCTCAAATAATCCTGGCACTGCAACCTGGAGTGCTTGTCTTGAACCACAGGCCAGTTTGACTGAGCCCCGCCTCCACGTTAAAATGACTTGAATAATCTTCTCCAAAGAAGTATACACAATTTCAACAGAAATGATGCTAAACATTACAGATTATAATAAAGTGCAAATAAAACCCCCAATTATCACATCATATTTATAACAGTATATACCATTCTGTTATTCTGTTACACTGTTTACCATTCTATTACATTGGAGTGATAGCACAGCAGGTAGGGTGTTTGCTTTGCACACAGTCAACCCGGTTTTGCTTTCTCTGCCCCTCTCAGAGAACCTGGCAAGTTACTGAGAGTATCGTGCCTACATGGCAAAGTCTGGCAAGATACCCGTAATGTATTCAATATGCCAAGAAGTCTCACAATGGAGACATTACTGGTGCTCACTTGAGCAAATCGATGAACAATGGGAGGACAGTGTTACTGTGCATATAGCATTAAAAAATATCTTGGCAGGGATGGGAAGAAATTGGAAAATCTGTGCACTGTTACTGCAGCTACTGTGGGAAATCATATAACATTGCAAAAAAATTAAAATAAAATTCTGATATGATTTAATATTTCTATTTCTTAAAATATATGTAGAGGTATTAAACCAGCATCTCCAGATATATTTTCATACCCAAGTAATCTCAAAATTATTCAAAATATTAAGTGGTGATGCAACCCAAATACTCATTGATGGGCATATAAGCAATAAAACATGATCTATATACAATGAGATACTACTTAGTTTTGAAAAGAACTTCCTGTTACCTACTACAACGTAGATGAGCTTTGAGGACATTATTCCATGTTAGATAAGCCAGTAACAGAACGACAACTACTTAATGCAACCACTTATCTGAGGTGCTAATATAGCCAGTATAATAGAAACAGGAAGCAGAATGATGATTTGTAAGAGTAGAAAGAAGAAACTCAAGGAGTGTAGAACTTTGATAATATGAAAAGTATAAATTCTTGCAATCCCTTGAAGAACAATATAATCATAGTTAACACTACCCTGTTGTACACCTAAAATATTAGAAATGGCAAATTTTGTGTTATGTATTTTTAACCTAATTTTTAAAAGAAAATATGGTATTCATTTTAGCGACGAGTGAAAATTAAAGCAGAATTAAGGAATTGTGAAACTGTTAGAAACTAATTTATAAATACATTTCCATCTTTAAAAGAAACCCTAGTAAATGTTTTTGGATTCTCAACATTCAAATGATGAATATGCATACTACTACAGCCAGAGTTTTTGAGCAAGCCACTTAAAATAGTTGCAGGCAATAATTGTGTCATTTTAAGTGCTCACATATTTTTTTCAGTTTAAAAATATATATTTTCAATGAAAATCGGTAAATTTTCTTATATTGTTGCAACTTATAAAGTGTAAGAAAGTATTGTGTATTTTTCTTAAAGTATGAAAAACTTCATATATTAAGTGATGCCACCTAATTATAATCACAAAGTTGAGTAGAACTTGTATATGTTACACCTATATCAGGAAACAGTTCATTCACATAAGTTAACTGCTCTTCTAAATTATACATCCATTATGGTATGCAAAATATACTTTTAAAAACTTATTGCACTTTATTTCCACCTGCCACATGCCTTAAATTGATTATGTTGATTGTTTTATTAAACTTTTCAGGTAATTTTTGTGTCTACTTGTGCTATGATCCAAATGATTTTTTTTAAAATTTTATTTATTTATTTATTTATTTATTGAACCACTGTGGGAAAGGTTACAAAGCTTTCAGGTTTAGGTCTCAGTCATGCAAATATCAAACACATTTCCCTTTACCAATACTTATTTCTTACCACGAAGAACCCCAATATAACCTCACCCTCCACTCCTCCTAATGCCTGCAAGGCAGATGAATTCTAGTTAACACTCTATCTGCTTTGATTAGATTCATTGTTTCAATAAAAGATGCACCTCTATTATTTAGAGTTTACACCCCCCCCCCCCCCAAATCAGACATGCTGAAAAAGCATTGTGAAATGATTTGCTTTCTACAGCTGGGTTCAAGAATTATATGTTGGTTTTAGATTTCCGCTATTTTACTTATTAACCCTGGAAGTATTTCTACTAAAAGTCAGATAATTAAGAGATTGGTTTCTGTGCTTTAGAGTCGTGGCCGTGCCGGAGAGCCGCTTGTGGGGGGCAACTGGTGACCTCGGTAGGGCGTGAAGGACCGACCGGAACGCCCCCCTTCCCATGAGGTTTTAGTTGCCCCCACACCCCCGGCTCATACCTGCTGTCCACAAGGCTCCCATGCGGCCTCCATCTTTCTTTCCAGAGAGGAGAGGGCGAATGGGGCAACACCCTTTCCCCTCAGGGCAGACATGATGGCCTGGATTAACGCATAGTCCGTTCACTTTTCTGCTCCAAGCTGCTGAGTTCTGCATTAAGTCCTTGTGCTTCTGGGACCATGGCCGTGCTGGAGAGCCACTCGTGGGGGGCAACTGGTGACCTCAGTAGGGCGTGAAGGACGGACCGGAATGCCCCCCTCCCATGAGATTTTAGTCGCCCCCACACCCCCGGCTCATACCTGCTCTCCACAAAGCTCCTATGCGGCCGTTATCGTTCCTTCCAGAGGGGGGAGGGCGGAAGGGAGCAACACCCTTTCCCCTCTGGGCAGACATGATGGCCTGGATTAATGCATAGTCCGTTCACTTTTCTGCTCCAAGCTGCTGGGTTCTGCATTACCACGAAGAACCCCAATATAACCTCACCCTCCACTCCTCCTAATGCCTGCAAGGCAGATGAATTCTAGTTAACACTCTATCTGCTTTGATTAGATTCATTGTTTCAATAAAAGATGCACCTCTATTATTTAGAGTTGTGCTTCTGGGGCCGTGGCCATGCTGGAGAGATGCTCGTGGGGGGCAACTGGTGACCTTGGTAGGGCGTGAAGGACAGACTGGAACGCCCCTCTTTCCATGAGGTTTTAGTTGCCCCCAGACCCCTGGCTCATACCTGCTGTCCACAAGGCTCCCATGCGGCCACCATCTTTCTTTCCAGAGAGGAGAGGGCGAATGGGGCAACAACCTTTGCCCTCCGGGCAGACATGATGGCCTGGATTAATGCATAGTCCGTTCACTTTTCTGCTCCAAGCTTAACTCTGATTTTCAGGGAGAAACGTTGGAGGATTTACTTCCCATTGATCACTTTGTATATATGGAGATGTTGCGCGGCCGCATAAGCGGCCACGCAGTTTGGAGGAAAAGTCCTATTTCCCGCATACTCGAGCTATGCTTGTAGAGGCTTCTGGTCACTGGAGTTCCATCTGGGGGAGGCGGGATGCGGCACCTACTCCATCTGGAACTTGCCGGTGCTCTCGGCTCTTTTTGGAACCTGGTTTCTTCTCCGGGAGCTGGATCCACATGATTTTGAATGTTGCGTCTGTTGTTTTAAGTTTGTCTCTGCCTCTTCTCAGATAAGTAATTGATTATCTACTAGAAGAATTATTTCTAATTCTGGAAAACTCAGTTATTTTCCAGAATTATTTCTAATTCTGGAAAACTTTCAGGAGAGGTCAATGATTTTTGGAAACAATTTAAGCTTCTGTGACTTTCTATCACAATTGGGTATACCTTCAAGAGAAGATTTGCTGAGATTAATTGATCACTTTTTCAAAAACATTGAACTTTCAGATGTTCATTTTTAAGTAGTTTATTCTATCAGTTTTATTATCCCCATTAATTGAGTAAACTTGAAGATCAACACATCTTGCCTGTCAAGGGTAACATTGAATGATAAACTAAAATTTGGTACATGATATTCTTTGAGGATAACATTGCTTTGTCTTTTCTCCCTTGCCACATGGAACTCAGTTATTACAGTGCTCCTGAGGCACTTTCATTCCATTGTGTTTGTCTGTAAACTCTTCCCTATGCTCTCCTCCCCAACCAGTTAATCAGCTTTTTCCCTTCATCAGACTCTGTTAACTTGTAAGGTCAGATTCTTCAGAAATATATGATTTTATATGTATGAGTGAAATATTGTCTTTATCCTCTCCTTATGTCTTTTGAATAGTTTACCTTAAATCAATGTTTTTTTTGTATAGATACAGGAAGACAGTTAATATTAGGTTTTTGTAACTTAGGATTTAATTGGCTTTGAATATTATTCACTCCTGGGCATCTGCTTTCTTGACTTAAGCCTCAGTTGTCCTTAGTTCCTAGCACCCCAAAAGCAGGGTCCTGACGAGGGACTGAATGGACCCAGGGCAAGCTGTGAGCTACCCTGGCATTGAAATAGGCAGGCCAAAGTGCCACGATTCCTAACTATAAGTTAAGAGCTTGATTATGGACAGATGCTGTCATGATCCTAAAGTAACGACAAGACTAGGACCCTGCTAGGGATAGGAAAGACTATCTGGCTGATCACTGTAGTCCGAAATTGAGATGGCCCTAGGAGAGCAATTCTATACGCTTAATGTATCTCTTACTGTGTTCATACAAAATGATTAATATTAATCACTTAATCACTTAATCACTTAATCCCCGTTATTCATCGATTTATTCGAGCGGGTGCCAGTAACGTCTCCATTCATCCCGGTTGCGTGCTAGCATAGCCCAATGGTATCTGTTTATTCTAGGAACATGTAGAGCCTCAAACCGATCATTTAGGGTCTTGACGAAGAAGTCTGACCATCTTATAGGTGGGCGTCCACGTGATCTTTTGATGTCCCGTGGAATCCAATCAGTAATGGCTCTAGTCCAGCGGTTGTCTGTAAACCTCATTACGTGTCCAGCCCATCTGATTTTTGATGTCTTGGCAAATGAGACAGCGTCCCTGATTCTTGAGCATTGATGAAGATCAGAACTCCGGATTCTATCTCTCATTTGAGTGAATCGTGATATTCCAAGCATAGTTCTTTCAATTCCTCTTTGAGAGACCCGAATAGCGTTCTCATCCTGTTTTCGTATGGTCCAGGTCTCTGAGGCATATGTTAATGCAGGAAGAATAGTGGAATCAAAGAGATGTGCTCGTAGCTGGAGGTTCTTTGTCCTTTTAGTTATTTCTTCAATGCTCTTGAAGGCATTCCAAGCCGCTCTCTTCCTCCTGCACAACTCAGGTGCCAGGTCATTCATCATGTTGATTTCTCGACCTAGGTATATATAACTGTTGCATTCGGAGATGGTGGTTCCGTTGAGAGCGAATGGAGCGTCAGGAACAAGGCTGTTTCTCATAAACATTGTCTTCGTAAGATTCAGCTGTAGTCCGACCTTTCCACATTCACGGTCAAAGTCTTTCAGCATTTGTGCTGCTTGGCTGAAGTTTGGTGTTATTAGAACAATGTCATCAGCAAAGCGGAGGTGGTGTAGTTGCCGACCATCTATCTTCACTCCCATGTTTTCCCATTCCAGTCGTCGCATGATGTTCTTGAGGGTGGTACTGAAGAGTTTTGGTGAAATGGTATCACCCTGCCGAACCCCTCTCTTGATATGGATGATTACTTCTTTGTAGAATGGTGAGATCTTGGTAGTGAATCCGCAATAGAGCTCACGAAGGATCCTGATGTATTGAGTTTGTACGCCCTGATTGGCTAGGGCTTCCATGACCGCTTCCGTCTCAACAGAATCAAAAGCCTTCTTTAAATCAATGAACGTTAGACAGAGCGGCATCTTGAACTCCCGAGATACCTCAATGAGCTTGGTTATTGTGTGGATATGGTCGATGGTACTGAATCCTTTTCGGAATCCAGCTTGTTCACATGGTTGTCCTTCATCTAGTGTTCTGCTAATCCTATTCAGGATGACTCGAGTGAATAGTTTGCAGATGACAGACAATAGGCAGATTGGGCGATAGTTGCCAATGTCGTGGATGTCTCCTTTCTTGTATAGTAGTACAGTCTTGCTGGTTTTCCATTGGGATGGAACCTTGCATTCAGACAGGTAGCGTGTGAAGAGTCGAGCCAGTGTATTGGTGAGTACTGATGGTAAGTTCTTCAGGTGTTCAGGTCTGATTTTGTCTGGGCCAGGTGCTCTTTGTTTCTTTACCGACGAGATGGCATGTTGGATTTCGGAAGGGAGAACATTGGGAACGACATATCCATCATGTGGTATGTGGTATGTGGGCAAGTGGATGTGGCTATTAAAGAGATTTGAGTAGAAGTCATGAATAATCTTCTCCATTGCCCTTCTGGAAGATGTGATAGATCCATTATGATTTCGGAGGGCAGTCATCTTGGTTTTGTAGTTGGTGAAGGACAGGCGGGCATTACGAATGTTTTTCCCAGCTTCTGCTGCGTCTACCAGTACTGCTGCTCTCCTGTTTTTGAGCCATCCTTGATGGCTTCTCTGCACTGTTTTGCCAGTTCGGATGTTTGCTTGTGGTTGCCTGAGGCATGTGCCAAGCCACGTTGGCGAATAAGTTCAAGAGTGTTCGAAGAAAGACGGTTTTTTGTGGTTATCTCTCTCTTGGCATTCCTTGCACAATCATGGAGGTGCTGAATCATTCGATCGTATTCCTCATCAATGTTGTCAATGACGGCATCTTCCCATGTTGCCGCAATAGAGCCAAAGAGCTCCCAGTTGGTGGTTGTTCTGGGAGTCCTCTTCTTAAACCTTGCATTCTTTTCTCCTCGTTCTGTGAGGTAGAATTTTGCACGAAGAAGACGGTGATTAATTAATTAATTAATTAATATTATGAATGCTTATATGTTTGTAGGACAAGGAGAGGAGAAGCATACCCAGAGGATTCCATTCTGGGGTGGGTCATCCTGCTGAGAGAGTATCTGTCCTAGAAGCGGCTTTCCCCAAGGGAAAGAACTTTACCCCTATTGATTGTGACCACACCTATGTGTAATCCCCAATCCCTCATGTATGGGGATACAACTAGACTCTAAGAATGGACTGGGAGATCCAGATTCCAGAGCCAGAAGGAGAATGAAGGGGGATCAAGGAAAAGAATGAAGTAGTATGGTGGAGGAAGAAGCAGAGGGGGAGGCTGAGGAGAGAGACAGAAGTTAATGGAGAGAGGATTGGAATAAACTGCAACTAAGACCAACCAGCCTGGCCCTTGTTTCCTTCCTTCACCTGCCCATCACCATCTACCTTCCTGGAGTGGGGGAAATGGCCTGAGACTACTGTACGTGTGCAGTGGGAGAGATAGATCGCTGCTATCTTTTTGTGTTTACTCAATTCTTGGCTACAATTATTTGTTGATGGCATTTATTAGCATTTTGAGTCTTTAGTAAATAAACTTTGAAACATTTACCTCTAATTTTAAATGTGTTATAAGAACAATAGCCAATTGCAAACAAAAACTGGTAAATTATGAAGTAGTGCATTAACTGAGATGAATAATCTTAAATGCTAGATAAAACTTTCTGAATATTTTATTTATTGCTGTACACACATACAATGAATATCTTGTGAGTTTAATAAAATAATAAAATTTCTATCATTCAATCATTTTATTTTAAAAAAATTTGCATGCTTTTTAAAAAGTTGTTCATCATGATTTGTTGCTTTCATTATTTCAAGACCAATGCCATCACCATGGCACTTTTCTAGCACCATTATTTCCAATTTTCCCAACCATCATAAAGACTGCCCCTATTGCAGACCCTCAATAATTTAATTTGTATTGCTTGCTATAAATAATTTTCTAAAAATGATCAAAAATATTTTCATAGAAGACAGTTAGTGAAGATTGTTGTATCTCACCGTGGAGCCATTAAACCTTTGTATAAGAGAATACTAACATTTTGTTGCAGGTTAAGCCTTGTGTATTTATATTTGTTAATAGAAATTGGTTGCATTCTACATTACATTGATCCAATGTGAAGTACTACTCTTGCTTCATCAATGAGGTAGACTTTGATATATCACATGGGTGCAAATGTGGCTGCTCACTCCAGGAATTTCAAAATTTAGAATACGGTGATACAACTGGAGTTAAATTTTTAACTGGATGCTGCCTTTGGGGTGTGAACGTGACTGCCAGTGCTTCCAGAAGTACAGGGAGATGTGGAGAGGTAGCCTATCCCCAATTCATTAAAGCCAGGAGATTTCAGTTATGAAACCCATATACCTGAATTCTTCAACAGATTATTATCTGGATGAGCAGTGGAATTTGTTGTGAGCATGACAGCAAATGTGGAGTGTGGAGGGCTTTGGCTCTGGAGCTCTGATTTGGCGAGTATGGTGCTCACTTACGCCCCTCCAGGGTGCCCTGGGCAATTCAGTCTGGCTCATTCAATCATTTTCAAATGGTCTAAATCTGAAGTACCTTCCCTTAGCAATATATTTATTATTTTCTTCCTATATTTCAAGCCCTAAAACTATTAGATTGCATATTTTTTCCTTTTGTATTATCATATGAAATAAATTTTAATTAGTTGCTCATTTTCTTCTTTAAAAAGAAAGAATACTGACTTAAGGGCATTGATTATTCTTGAAAAAAGAAATAAAAAACACCTAGTTTTGTAGAAAAGAGATTTCAGGCTTATTCAACTCATAGTCAAAGAAAGTCTTGCTTCTGAGGAGTTTATGAGCAACCCCATAAAGACACACACACACACACACACACACACACATGCACATGTTATACAGACACCAGCATGATTTAATGCCAGAAACTTTCAAATTTAAAGAACGCATGTCTAAAATATTTTAAAATGAAGATTAGGGAAACACTTCAAATAAATAATTTTTCCTTTTGTAATCAGATCATAGATAAAGTTTATATATATTAAGTTTCTTCAGGGTGAATATTTGTCTAGCATTTTATGGTTACTGCTGCACTGCACTTTCCCTGCATGCCACTGACCTACATGGTATAAGAATGCAATAAATATGTGTTGAGTAGGTGAGTATTATGTTTGACTACTTGATAATGTGATCTTAATTTTTAATGTATTTCTTCTTTTTCTCCCTTTCTCTACTACTAAAATTGAGTCCTATACAAACTGGACCTGTCTATATTTATGGTATATTTTCAGTTTCAATAACACTTTCAAGTAATTAGTTGATGAGTAATAAACATTTATGGACTGAGATTTGTTAAAAAAAATAAGCAAAAAATCTTGGGGATTTGAGAGTACAGCTGGCAGAGTCAGTACCACCAGGAGTGATACCTGAGCACAGAACCAGGAGTAAGCGCTGATCGCAGTTGTTGTGTGCTCCTGACCAACAAAAGGAAGAAAGAAAAAAGTATTTTGTGTGTGCTATACTGTTGCATATTGGGTGATGTTGGTGATCATCAAAGATATCTGGACTATATTCTAAGGACCTGCTTAAGGGTCACTTGAAAGAGCAGATTTATGAAATAAAAGAAAAAAATAATTGGAGTAGAGGATAGCATATACTGCAAGTCATGCTTATGGTGGACACTGGTATACTCGAATATGTTGGTAATGAAGAGAAAATATGAATTTATTTTTGTAAACTATTTTTTTATGACTGGGCCTCTGTGATTAACAATATGGTAATGGTGATTTTTCATGCGCATAATTCTAATACCACACCCATCACCAGGGTACGTACCTATCAAAGATTCCAGTGTCTCTCCCTTTGAGCCTCCCCCAGCCTCAACTCAGTCCTGTGGATCAGTTTTTCTGTTTGTGGTACCTTTGGCCTTTGTTGCTACCTTGCTGTGTCTTTTAAAGTCCCATATTTGAGAAAGATCATTCTCTAGCTATCCCTTTCCCTCTGAATGACTTCAAAATGTGGTTCTATCTTAAGTCTTCAGACTTTTACTCAAGGTCTAGTGACTTCTCATGATAAGGAGTCATATGAATATTAGAGGTTGGCAGAAAAAAATGTGGGAAGATAATTGTCTTAACCAAATGAATCGAAGCCCTAGTAATGTGAAGAGAACCTAACCAGGAAATTTAATTTTTATATGGTTTCAAAAACTAAACTGAGCATTTAATCTGTTTGATACTTTACTTTTAAAATTTTTATTCTATTTTTTTGCTTTTTGGGTCACACTTGGCAATGCACAGGGGTTATTCCTGGCTCATGCACTCAGGAATTACTCCTGGCGGTGCTCGGGGGACCATATGGGATGCTGGGAATCGAACCCGGGTTGGCTGCGTGCAAGGCAAACACCCTACCCCCTGTGCTATCACTCTTGCCCCCCTGTTTGATACTTAAAAGGAATTTTAGGTAGAGTTAAGAATGATTAATTTATGTCAGTGACATTTATGGAAAACAATGCAACATCTTCAGATGATACTAATCATGTTATTTTATCATCTGCTCATAATAAATTTGAGCAACTTGCATGTTTAAACAAGGACCAGGCATAATTGTTTGTGTAAATTTGTGGGGGGTTGGGAGTATTATGACCCTTGAGTTATAGAGAGAAACATGAACAGTCTGTATTTCAGAGAAAAGGGAAAATCCTGAAGAGGAAATTGAAACAGCAGTGGAAGATTAAAAAGATATTGTAGAAGGGTTCTATAAAAAGACCAAGTTTATAAAAATATATTAATAAAGAAATGTAAATTTACTGGGATTATTATTTTTTTAGTCCGGTCAAGGGAAGGAGGATGAGTAAGGAAAGAGGTTGAAATGGTATAGAGAGGCTTGGTCTTGCCAGAAATGGAATTATAAAAAAAAAAACAAGATGCAACATATTTGAAAACAGTGTGGGTTCTGCCGAGATTCTGTTAGACTTTAGGAACACAAATATTTTCACTTCTATAGAATTTTAACCGCTTCTACAAAAGAAGGGCTGAGAGTCATACCTGGCTAATTTAACTTAGGATTTCAAGTCCTGGTCTTCATTGTTTTTCAAGGCCGAGTCTGATGGAAAATGCAAAGCATCATTCCTTTGACTTTTATATTGGACCCAAACAGATCAAAAAGTATGACAGGTGAATCCTTTGTGTTAATGTACCATAATGGGAGTGTGTTAGTACAGAAAGAAAGCAATACGGAAAAATTAAAAGATCACGTGCAATACATTAAAATGGGACTATATATTTCTCAATGTTTTCAAAGGTATACATTTGGGAAAACGACCTGTGAAGAATTATTTTTTAATTTGTAAAATGGGAATGATAATAACTGCTTTTACTAGTTTTATTGGTGAGTATTAAATAAAAAATGTTGAGCATACACCCAATTGTATTGGAGATGGTGAAAAAGTTGTGTTTCTTTCCTGTGAGTTTATCAATTGGATTCCTTATGTTATTTATTTATTTATTTATTTATTTATTCATTGAGCCACACCTGGCAATGTTCAGCTGTTACTCCTGGCTCTACACTTAGGAATTATTCCTTGCAAGGGGACCATATGGGATGCCGCAGATAGAACCTGTGTCAGCTGCTTGCATAGAAAACACCCTCACTGTACTATAGCTCCATTCTGGGGTTCCTTATTTTTTTTAGACCAGTTTACCTTATTCTTTTTAAAAGCAGGTTTTTAGTGACTGCTGTAAGTAATGCTGCAGGATTTGCTGAGAATATGGGAAGAAAGTAGATGTGCAGGTGTCCTAACAGAGTTTGTAGGTGAGTGTGTATTCTGATACAACTTTATATTATTCAAAACATTGGACCATGGACTAAGGTAAGTCCTGTACAACCAAGCTCATATCTTTCCAGTTTACCTCTACTCAGTGTAAATTTGCAATAAAATAAACTTGGAAAACGCTAAGAAGGATTTTTTTTCACTGTAATTGATTTGCACATCATGAAGGAGCGTTAGTCCCCTACCATCTATTTTTGTGTCATTACTCTTTTAATATTTACATTGATCCATTTATGATTAAATATTAATAATGATTTAAAGCAGTGCATGGTTAAGCTTTTACAGTTTTTTTCCTCAAAAATAATATGATTTCTGTGACATGTCAAGCTCTGTTGTCAGGATTTTCATAGTCAAAAGTTTGAGAAATCATATCTATCTGCCTTTGAGAGGGAAATGAAAGTCATGCCCCATCACCCCATAAATCAAGACTCTTATGTACAATGATTTAAAAAAAATCCACAGAAACCTAGTCACCATTTACTAGTTTACTATAAAGGCAGAAGATAATTCATCAAGATGAACTCAATGTTTTTGGTCCAAACTGACTGTATGCAATATTATATTGTATGTATATGTATACACACACGTATAATCACTGAAATCTCTGAAGCAGTACATTTCAAGAGGATGTCAGATCTCTCAGATGCTCTCTGATAGGGATCATGTATCAGCTTTACACTCACACACTTATTCAGCATGCAGTGAGCTTTCAGAACCTGCTACTGCCCTTCCCCCTCCATTTCCACTCCTCTCCTTTCCCCCTTGGGAACACGCATGCTAGTTTCCATTTGCTCTGAGCACTACAGTTGCCATGGAAACGAGCCTCCTTTTCTTCCCCTTCCCAGTTACCACGTACAGCCTCTGGACTCAGTGCCAAGAACTTCTCTGTACAACTGCAATATTCTTTCAATGTTTAGACAAATCTGGTGGAAAACGTTGTTTACATTTTTTCAATGCAGTGCTATAGCTGCATGTTTTGTGTAATCCATTTCCCATGGCCTTAATCCATGTTCTACAACAGATCATTTTTAGCCCTTTCTTCCTCATAGCTTTAGAAAATATTATATTTTTTTTTGATTTTGATTGACTTTTTCATTGGTGGTGCCAATTGGTGAGGAGTGAACACAACCACTCCTGCTCCTAGGCCTACTCCAAGGACCAGGTAGCTGCTCCTGAAAAGTGTTTTGATTTTTAATAGAGTGTGAAAGATAACTTAGTAATCACAGAGCTACTATTTATTCTTAACAATTTCATTAAATTCTAAAATTAATATTATCTATACATACAGACTTTGGGGGAATGATTTTTGTCTTACAAATATTGTGGCATCAAAGCTTCTTTAAACAAAATATGTCTTTAACTTAACTTTTATTTCCTAGGAATTCATCAAAGTACATATGTGTACCTTAGGTTATCCTGGTCATTTTATTCAGATGTTTAAATAATACATAGATAGTTTCTAGGTCTATTGCTTTAAGTTACATATTTTATCCAGATTTTTAAAAACACTGTATATGTTTTAATTGGTCATTTTGACATTCATCTACTGTTGCCACACATTTTTTGTTGGTGAAATGACTTTTTATCCCTTCCCCCACTATAAAATGCAATTTTACTTAGATATTTCTCAAACATAAAAAAGTAGTCTCAGTAACGTTTTTAATATTTTTATTACAAATAGTTAGACTATATTGACTGTACCATTAAGTTAACATTGCTTTTTCTGTCTTAATATTTGTATTTCAAAATTTTCAAAAGAAAACCTTTTAGATATTTGGGGGCAAATCCCTCTAATAAACAGAAGAGGGAGCAATATTTCCTTTTTGACACCAAATGTAGTGTTGTTTAAAAATTCCTACTTAGCCTTTTTTCCTAAATGTAAACTTCTGTCATAATCTCTCCTGTTCCTTTTTCTTTCCTTTTTTTTTTAAATGGAGGAGGGGTGTCCATTGGTGGTTGGAGTAGGACCACCCATTTTGATCAAGGAAACAAAGGTTAAATTCTTTCTGGTTTGCTACTTTCTCTTAGGATATAGTTAATATTAGAGATCTTTGTTTCCTACTGTATATTTTTACTTGCAACAATACTTTAAAAAAAATGGACTACACCACTTTACAATGAAGCCCTTGCATTGTGTAATCCTCTGAAATGAATGTGTGCATTTTCCAGGACCTGCCCTGTGAGAGACTGTCTCTCTGTTGTTCTCACTCAGAGCTAAGTAGGAGTTTTGCACATCTGAATAACAGAGTCTTTTCTGCCTGGTGCAATCCTGGATTGTTACAGTCTAGAGGCCAGCCATGCTGTCACCGGCACAAATTGATTTAACCATCAATTGCTGTGGTCATTAAAGCTGCTAAAAGTCCTCGCCAAACTGATGAATTGCAACTGAATGTGAAATGAGTCTCTTAGTCCGTTTCCCACCAACTCATATCAAAGGCTATTGTATCCCTGCAAAGTAAAGGGTCAGAGGTTCAGGCTTGGCCTTCAACAATGGACCCTGTCAAAGGATAGAGCTCCATTCACTCTGGCACTCCCAATTACAGTTTGCTTTCCATACCTTATTGTATAAAATTTGCATCCGACTAATACATTGAATTATTGGAATACTTTGGGTATCAAAGGACTCATTGAATGGTTTGTACTTAAAATACATGGAATTCTAAGCATCTGGTGGTTACCGGATTGTGACAATGACACGATTCCCTGGTTTTTCACTGCTTGCAAAAAAGACTAAACTTCTCTAAACTCAGATTGAACACTTCTAAAGACTGTGCACAACTTCTTCCACATTCACATTTATGAATCCAATTCTTCACTTTTTGAGGGGATCCATAAGAGAGGAATGATACTGTTCATGTCCAACAATAATGTAATTACATTTTTTTTTAAATGATGCATTATAATCCTTTTGACAAGAGAGGGCCCCAAAGCTGGAATGACAATGGTATTTTTCTTTCTACCTGATGAGAAATGATTTAATAAAATAAGAATGATGCGAATTAAAATCATATTCAGATTTAGACTGCAATATTTAGGAGATTTTCATTAGATGTTTAGAAAAAAACATGACTTTTTCTTTAAGTTTTTAAGTTTAAGCCAGTCAGAGCTACAAATTAATAGAATAATGCAAAGGTTTATGTTGATATTAGTAACCATTTATGTTGCTACTAGGAACTGACTAAAGAGTGAGTCAGTAACTTTGAATGATGAATAATCAGAGAAATTTCAGTTCTTTAAGCTCTGATATTGCAATATTTATTAGAAAATTCAAGATTTCAAATTTTGCAGACATGTTGGAATGATTCTGTTGATGATAGAATTAATTTCTTATTGGTAATCATCTGAACAATAATTTTGAGTTGAGATTACTATCAAGTAAATTTATGTATGAATTCTTTTGAATATAAATTTTTAGAAATTTAAAAACTTTTAGAATACTTTATTATTGGCTTACTAATTAAGGGTTGCATTATATAATCTTTTAGGATATTCTATCAAAACAAAGCATCTTCTTTTAAGTTTCCAGGTTTTAGTTGCCTGTTTTTTCTCCTTTTCTGTTCCCAAACTTCACAATAGTGTGACATCAACACTATTGGAAAACTAATGTTTTTCCAAGATATGTGGAGAAATCTACAGAGAAGAAACATGTCTGGAGATCAAAAGATGAGATGTCCATATATTATCAGGAGCCTCACATACTCTGGTTGTTTCCTTTCCTGAACTCAATTTACCACAAAGTGCTATCCACAGGACTGAGAATAACATATGTGGAAAACAAATTAAATGTAACTTAATATTGTAATGGATGTTACATGAAAACAGGTATAGGAGAGTGGAAGCCAAACTGGCAAATGCCACATTGCCACAGAGATGAGAGAGGGAGAGAGGGAGTTCTGCTTAAAGACGCAGTGCTGGGTCAGGGGTTCAGGCCATTCAAATATATTAATAATGAGCTGGCAGACAGATTCAGGTCTGTGTTTTGCTAGACTCTATTTACCATAGACATTGTGTCTCCAGTATCTCTGTGTGGAAATCCATCAGTAAGAACTGTTACATTTCGCCCAAGGTTCCAAATGACCCTTGAAGAAGGTCATTTGCGTCTTGTCTTTAAAAGATATATTGTTCAACAAAAAGTGAGGAATCATAAGTCTTTTAAGGCAAAAAGAACAAAATCTAACTCCAAATTACTAAACACTGTAAACTAAATGGCATGTCTGTGTTTAAATATCCTCAAGAAATCTAGTATATTTTAGATAGAATTTTATGTGGAAATAATTTCTTTTATAATTTTCACAAAAAGCATTAAAAATACTTGTGAATATATGTATGATAATACAACCTATTAAAATGATCTCTGAAAGATAATTTGTCTCTGTTTTTTTATTTTGAAACAACATTTAAAAATTTTAAATGGCAGCAAACTTTCCACATTTATCATTATTTACTGATATCTGGATTGACTTCATATTTCTTAACCTAGGTTGAAAGGAAAAGAAAATAATACTTTATTGTTATATAAATAATTTATTGTAGTACCATGAAAGTAAACAATGAGTGTACATTCTTACTGGAATATTCTCTTATAGAAAGCATAGTACAAGAACTTGATAAAAACCTTCTGCTTAAATTTAATATTTACACTTCATGTGAACATACATCTTAAAACAATTTAAAAAGATTTTCATAAGAATTTAATTATGTTTCCACTAGGCTTGGGAGAACAGTAAGCTTCACAAAGTCAATATTCATTCAAATACTTATATTAAATTATTTTATTGTCATTTTACTGACAATAAAGATCCTCACTTGCCATTTTGAAAAGCATTTTTTTTGCATCCTCAGACATTGTTTATGATTGGCTGATTTCTGAAGTTGCTCCATTTGTATTGTATTTTATATAGTTTGTTTTCATTATAGAAACATGGAGCAAAAAATGAGTTTAGGGGCTGGAGCTATAGTGCAGTAGGTAGGGTGCTTGACTTGCACAGGCAGTTCATGGTCCAATCCCTGGTACCACATATGATTACCCAATCCCAACATGAGTGATGTTTGAGTGAAGATCCAGGCACAGCTATGGGTACCATTGGATATCCCCCAAACAAAAACAAAAACAAGATATAGTACACAATGTTACACATCACTGTGTAACATTCCCTATCTATCTATCTATCTATCTATCTATCTATCTATCTATCTATCTATCTGTCCATGCATGCCAACACACAATGATCTATGCATACATACATTCCTACAGTTTTGTTTTGTATTTTACTTTATTTTGTTATTTTGAGGGATCTCTTGAACCATGCTTGTTTGGACCAAAACTGGTGTTTCTCAGGACTTTTGGCTCTGTGCTCAGGGGACACTCCTCATGGAAAAGGGGTAATATGGGGTGCCAAGGATTAAAGCTGGGTCAACGACAGGCAAATCAAATGCCTTACTCACTATACTATCACTTCGGCCCTAACACAAACTTAAAAAATGATAAAGAGTAGTTTTATTGTCTGTATTTTTAATAAAATAAATTTAAATAAATTTTTATTATAACTCATTGCGTCTCAAAACCAGACCATATCCAAACTTCTACAACTGATTCCAAAATATTTTTTGTGTTTTATCTAGTCTTATTTCTTGAATTTCTTTGAAATACAACTTCTCTTTGAAACAAATCCATTACATTTAGCTCGTTTTTTGAAAACTGCTCTTCTGTTTGTTTAATTTGGGGAACTTCCTGGCTATGAACTCAGGGGTGATCCATTACAGTATTTACTAATCTATAGCTGGGGCTGGGGATTTAAACCTGGCAGCCATCCCTGTACTATCTCTCCAATCTGATGTAGATCTACTCCCTTTCTCCCTTCTGCTCTCTCTCCTTTGCTCCTTTCCTTTCTTTTATCCATCCCTTTCTCCCTCCTATTATCCTTTCCTTTCTCCTTCCTTCCTCCTTCCCTGTCTCCCTCCATCCTTGCCACTTTCTCAACTCCCTTCCTTCATCTCCCCCATTTATATTAATTATTTCCCTTATTTCCAGGATTTTTTTTAAAACTGAGAACTGATAAAAGATAACAGTATGAGTGATTGGTCTGAAATATTAGTTGAAAATGGAGTATAAAATATGCTTCTTTAAAATTATGTTGAATTTCTGGGAGACTAATATCCAAGGATAGTATAGATAAGGGCCAGGAAAATTGCTCCAGGTCTTGGAAGCTGGCCTCACATACTAGGGGAAAAGGCAGTTGAGATAGAGAAGGGACCACCAAGTAAATAATGCTTGGAGGGGCTGCTCAGCGTGGGAGATGTGTGCTGAAAGTAGACTATGGACTGAACATGATGGCCACTTAGTACCTGTATTGCGAACCATAACACCCAAAAGGAGAGAGAGAGTAAAAGGAAATGTATCTGCCACAGAGGCAGTGGGGGGGTGGTGGTGGTGGTGGGAGGGATATTGGGAACATTGGTGGTGGAGAATGAGCACTGGTAGAGGGATGGGTACTTGACTATTGTATGACTGAAACATAATCATGAAAGTTTGTACATCTGTAACTGTATCTCATGGTGATTCATTAAAAAAAATTTTGAAATATTTTATTTCAATGAACTCTCCAACATATGCAAATATGTATCACCAGAGAGCAGATTATGAGCCTTGGAGATTACTCAAAAAGCTGGAGCATAGGCATCACAGGCAGGAAAGCCAGGTTTTATTCTCAGCACTGCATGGTTTCTAAAATATAATCCAGACTGAACAGAACACAGGGCAGGAGGGAGCCACTGAGCACTGCCTGGTGTGGAAATATCAAGAGTGATGAACTTGGGGAGGAAAGCAAGAATGACTTTGATAGATTTTTTTGTGTGTGTGATGATTAATATGTTACAATTAGATAATTCCTATGTAATAGAACTCTTAATACATGCTAAAAACTACTGAATCATACAAAGTGGATATATTATATGTACTATGTGATTTATATTTTAATATTCATTTGTTTAAAAGAAATGTTCAGTTTATTTTTTGCAAACTGAGGTTAACTTTAATTTTACCCTGCTCAGCAATTCAGACTTGAAATTGTGAATATAAAATATCATAGTTTTTCTTTGTTGTTTTGTTACAATATCTATTGGGACATTAGTTCCATGTTTAATGAATTAAGTTTTATTTCAGTTTATCCTTTACTAACTCCTGCCCCTCTACCAGTTTGCTTACTTTTTTTTATTGTGACTCTACCTTTACTCAGAGATTGGGTACAATAATGGAAATTGTATACAAAATAAGAATTCATTAGTTTTCTATTGGGTGTCATTAATCAGAAAGAAAAATATTTCACTTTGGTTTTTAAAATTATTAGAAAATTTTGCCAGGGGGGACAGGCCAAGGCACGAAACCTATTCCCCCCTGAGGTGGCCTGGCGCTGGTAACATACTGCAGGGACTGGATGCATTTCTGCCAAAAGCCGTTGGGTTTCGAGATTTATTTCTGGGTCTCTGGGATCATGGCCATTAAGCAGTGTGATCAGGAACCAGAAAGGCCATGCCTTCAATTATATAGCTGAGCTGGAGGTGGTTTGTGGGCATACCTAACTTTTGGCCGTTTACTTTCTTGGTGAACTTTGTCCCGAGTTTTCTGGGGTCTGGCCAAAGGCACAGCAGCAGTTTTGAGGTATCTGCAAGTCTGAAGGCGCCATCAGGCTGCTGATGCACTCACCTCACAGGTACAGATTGACCTGTTGGTGGCACCATACCCCCGTAAGCACTATTTTAATGCTGGAAGTCCAAGGTTTGATGTCCCCTGAGGATCACGTCAATGATCTTTGAGCACCGAGTCAAGAGTAGTTCTCAAGCACTACCATTTGTGGGCTAACATCTCCCCCCTTCGCCCTGTGCTATCCTCCTCACAAAGTTTTCTGTTTAGTAAGGTGATGGATTATATTTCGGAGGGAAACCTTCAAGAAACTGAGATAACAACATGTAAGTCTAAGTCTAAGAGATAGTATGGGAGTACTATGCTTCTTTGGGTCTTTGATCAAAACAACAACAAAAAATAGGGCACACTAAGATTAGTTCTGAAATTTTCAAAGAAGATGGTAGAGATGGTAGTAAGACTTGAAGTAAGTGCTGGGTAGCATAGCAGAGGTACATATCATTTAGGCCACACTGAATTTCATTTCTACCAATGGTGATATAACATGAAAAGGCTACAGAAATAATCATTTTCATAGAAAAGCATTGTTCTCAAGCATTTTCTTTACTCTCTTTGCTGGGAATAGAAAATTAGAATAGTAATCTTACCCACAGTAAATGAAATGGCTTTAAACATGGAAAATATAGAACATTAAAAAAATCTACCTATTTAAAAATATAAAAAGATAATTGCATGAGTATATGCTATAATACGTTGCTATAAGACAATTGTTTCCATTGTACTGAGTGATCCTATGTTATAAATAATCTTGTTTGAAGAGGATTGTTGAATAGGACTTAAAGGTTGATCACTTTATTGCACATAGTTTTATTCACATGTATAAAATATCACCGATGGGTATCAATATTTCAGGTAAACAATTCTTTTACTGATTGTATGAAATACAATAACATTGGGATTATTAGAATTTTTTTCTAAACATTCGATAGCAAAATCTGACCATGTCTGAGCTGACTTGGTAACCGACTACATGTAATCTTTATTTATTTGATTAATTGTATATAATATAACACTCCACCACACCCCCCAATATTAGTACTTAGTACTAGGAAGAAGCTTGAGACTTGAATGGGATATAACATAATATGTGTGCTTAGATAAAAATTATGAGAAAGTCTGATTTTAGAACATATTTGGTCCCAAGAGTTTTTTATATTTTTCATCTTATTATCTAATTCTTACTCTGGAGAACCTGGCAGGCTACCGAGAGTATCCTGCCCGCACGGCAGAGTCTGGCAAACTCCCCATGGCGTGTTCAATATGCCAAAAACCAGTAACAACGATAGATCTCATTCTCCTGACCCTCAAAGAGCCTCGAATGTGGCCCTTTCTAAAATCTCAGGGCTTGGACGAAAGAAACGTTACTGGTGCCTGCTCAAGGAAATCGATGAACAACAGACTAACAGTGATACAGTGATTTTTTATTTTGTAAGGTAGTTCACAATATTTGATTTTAATATTCAAACACCAATTCTACCACTATTGCACCACCACCACCAAGACTCAATCCCTGTCCCAAAGCACAACCGAAATAATATATTTTGTATTGTCTTTTATGAAAAGCTGCTGAACATGCTACAAAAAAATATCCATAGGGAAAACAGTGTGAAAATTGTTCTATTTTGGCAGTGGCCATTAAAACATTCTTTAGGATATCACTAACATGTTGTTAAAGGTTGAGTGATGTGAGCTTTTGTATATATATATATGTATATATATGAAAATATGTATAAATGTATATATGCATATATATATATTTACCTCTATGATTTGTTGCCTACTATTTGAACTGTATCAAATGTCATTAGATACTTATGGAGAATGGGTAGAGAGTGTCTTATGATGTGTCATGCAGCCACAAATGAGGCTTCACTGTCCAGAAATACATTCACTCATATGTAAGGCTCAGCCTGAGGGTGTGGGGAGCGGCCTTGAGCATGGTGGTGGTTGGGTTCTGGAGGTTTTTTGGCTGTTGGGGCTGGGTCCCATGGCATGGGGAGGGCTCTCACCCGTCCCCGCTCTGGGGTACTCCTAGTGAAACAGCCTGGCATGGAGTCTGGTGACATGACTATGGCGGGTGTCATGTTGTTCCCTTTCTCGAGAAAAAGCCATGAGATCTGGATGGTGGCTGATGACAAGATTATTTGGCTCTGGCAGGAGGTGGCTTATAGGTGTGATCCCTGAGTCACCAAAGACTTGGGGGGAAATGGACAGAGACGCTCCACTCCCGGTATCATTGAGCCCAGAGTCCAAGATCACAAAGTTCTGCATTACCTGAGTTTTGTTGGATTTCACTCATATGTGAGGCTCGGCCTGAGCGTCTGGGGAGCAGCCTTGAGTGTGGCAGTGGTTGGATTCTTGGAGGTTTTTGGCTACTGGGAGGTTTTTGGGGCAAGGAGGGCTCTCACCCGCCACCCTCTGGGGTGCTTCGAGTGAAACAGCCTGGTGCGGAGTCTGGGGTCTGGTTGCATGATTATGGCGGGTATCATGTTGCTCCCTTCTGGGAGAAAAAGCCATGTGATCTGGATGGTCTCAAGACATTTTGACATGGGACTACAATCAAAAGAATTTTTGATATATGACTACAATTAATGTGAACTAACATTTCTTCTTCTTCTTCTTCTTCTTCTTCTTCTTCTTCTTCTTCTTCTTCTTCTTCTTCTTCTTCTTCTTCTTCTTCTTCTTCTTCCTTCTTCTTCTTCTTCTTCCTTCTTCTTCTTCTTCTTCTTCTTCTTCTTCTTCTTCTTCTTCTTCTTCTTCTTCTCCTCCTCCTCCTCCTCCTCCTTCTCCTTCTCCTTCTCCTTCTCCTTCTCCTTCTCCTTCTCCTTCTCCTTCTCCTTCTCCTTCTCCTTCTTCTTCTTCTTCTTCTTCTTCTTCTTCTTCTCCTCCTCCTCCTCTTCCTCCTCTTTTTCCTCCTCCTCCTCCTCCTCCTCCTCCTCCTCTTCCTCCTTCTCCTTCTCCTTCTTCTCCTTCTCCTTCTCCTTCTCCTTCTCCTTCTCCTTCTCCTTCTCCTTCTCCTTCTCCTTCTCCTTCTCCTTCTCCTTCTCCTTCTCCTTCTTCTTCTTCTTCTTCTTCTTCTTCTTCTTCTTCTTCTTCTTCTTCTCCTCCTCCTCCTCCTCCTCCTCCTCCTCTTCCTCCTCTTTTTCCTCCTCCTCCGCCTCCTCCTCCTTCTTTTTTTTGAGCAACATCCAGCAATACTCAGGGGTTACTTCTGGTTCTGGACTCAGGGGGTCACTCCTGGCAGAGTTCAGAAGACTGTATGGGATACTGGGGTTTGAACCCAGGTTGGTTGTGTGCAAGGCAAGTACCTTATCTACTATACTATTTCTCCAGCCCCACATTCTTTAGCAATAAAAGCCATATTGGTGATATAAGTAACCTGCGTATGACCATGAGTAATAAGAAATAGATACATAAGAAATAAAGACTCACACTCTGTGTGAGTCCGTAGAACACTGGGATTGACAGCAGAATATGCCTTAGATAGATGTCTGTGTTGTGTGTACTATACAACCAGGGAATTAATTGTGGAGGAAAGAGAAGTCCTGTGAGAACTCATCTATCCAATTGCATGTTAAGCATACCTAGAAAAAACTGGATGCTTGTAAATAGAGGATGTTTGACTGTTACAAGTTGGAAGATGAATCAGAAAAGGAATGATTTTAAAAAAAATTAAAAGTGAAACAGGTTACTCAGAAGCTGAATCTTTCGGGCAGATAGGACCAGCAAATGCCTGCTTTCACCAAAACTACCCAACTGTGTATGAAAAACATGAATTGGCCATTAAAACTAATTAACTTTCATTCTTTTATAAAATTTAAGTTTTCTAAAGTTTTTCATGATGATTTATTACACTGAATATTCTAACACCAATCCTGCCACCATTATAGCTTCTCAACACCATTATTTCCCAATTTTCTCAACCACTACCCAAGGCTGTGCCAATATCAGGTCGTTAATAATTTATTTTGTATGTTTTATTATGAATAATTTGCTAAAATGATAAAAAAATTACCTAAGAAGAAAGTGTGTGAAGATTGTTGTCTCTCACCCTGGAGCCATTAAACCCTTATATAAGAGATTACTAACATGTTGTTACAGGATGAGCTTTCTGTGCTATTTCTTAATAGATATTGGTTGCCTTCTACTTTACATCCAATACAATGTGGTGTGCTACTCCTGGTGTGCTATTCATGGTGTAGAGTATGAGATGTTTCATGCTCCAGGAATTTTAAAAGTTTGAACGGGGTGATACAGCTGGAGTTAAATTTTTCACTGGATAGTGACTTCGGGGTCTGGAAGCATCTCTGCAGCTTGTTTATCTCTTCTGATATTTATTTATGAGTCTCTGGATTATGACTGGTTAATGAGCTTTTACCAAATGTAGTTCGTGGGCATAACTGCTAGGCTCCAGGAGAACAGGAGGGTTGGGGGGGATGTCACCCGTTTCTGACACGGTGAAAGCCTGGAGATTTCCGTTACAAAACCCCACATATCTGAGTATTTCAACAGATTCATTCATGGATGAGGCTCATCTCCAGCCTGTGGAGTCCTGCCATGAGCATGGTGGTGATTGGAGTGTAGAAGATTTGGGCTGCTGAGGCTCTGGGCAGATGGTGGACTCACCTGCCCCTCTCTGAGATGCTCCTAATGAGACTCAGCCTGGTGTGGGGTCTGGAGGCATCTCTGCAGCATGCTAATCTCTTCTAAGATTTATTTATGAGTCTAATAATTCATTTTCTGAAATCCACTCTTAAGCACCACAATCACTAACAATAACTAACGATAACTGGACACTATTTGTTTTTCAAATGCTACTTAAAAAGTGAATACTTTCATACATTATTACATTTTTTCCCTTAAAATAACTATGGCATAGTCAGTATTTATTATGTATACAATATAGATTAGAAAATAAAACATGAGAGGCCTAAAAGTTATTAAAACAATGGTAAAAGGAAAATTCAGCCTAAAAAGCTATGCTGCAATATTCAAAAATAGTTTATAACCATTTTGCATACAACTTTAGTTTATAACATCTGCTCAAGAACAATTGGAACCTTTAAACTAATGAGCAGTTAATTAAATGAATTTATGGTAAAAAAATGTACCATCAATCTCCTCTTTCCTGAAAAATCTCCAGGCTCAAACTGATTTTACATGGGATATCTCTTGACAGTCTAAAAAATCACAGTTGTACTTATCTCAATAAATATTTTAAAGAACGTAAATATATGTGGTGCCTCATTTCATGAGTATAATCAGACTAAAATCAGAGATATTATAATAATTTTATAGATCATTATTATTCTTAGTCAGATAAAAATTATGCTGCATACTTGGAGAGATAATACTGAAGGTAGTGGCTTTATCTTGCATGTAGAGACCTGAATATAAATCACATCAGAAATGATCTCTGAGTGCAGAGCAAGAGTAAGCCCTTACTACTGATGGGTATTCCACCCCCAAATATCCCAAATGCTACAAACAACTATAATAGAAAAAATATGTAGAAAGAAAAACAAATCACAGAAAACTGAATTTAATCCCAGGAATGCAAAGAACATAAACTATTAGAAAATTTAATGACATAGAAAACACTATTAAATGATAAAAGAAGTAATCATCAAATGACATAATAAAATTTTAGTAGGCAAAGAATACAAAAAATCATTAAAAACAAAGGAAATAGGGATTAGACAATCTTAGGCAGGTAAAAATCACCTATGATAGGACTGGAGCGATAGCACAGTGGGTAGAGCATTTACTGCGCACGCAGCAGACCCGGGTTTTATTCCCAGCATGCCAAATAGTCCCCTCAGCACCGCCAGAAGTAATTCCTGTATACATGATCCAGGAGTAACCCCTGTGCTGGGTGTGACCCTAAAAAAATCACCTATGAAAGAGCTAACTCTAAAAAAATAGTTAATGTTGAAATCTTGAAAATGTTTCTTTTTCATGAGAAGTCAACACTTGTAAATATATCATTGAGAATTTTGTTTGAGCAATTGCAATAAGAAAAAGAAGTAAATGGTAGCTACTGGTTGTTTATGCCTATTATGGCTCAAACTCATTATATACATTGTCATTTTATCCTCATAGTTATCATGAAATATTTATGGCTTTCACATTGTAGCTGAGACAGCTAAGATGAATAAAGGTGAATAATTTGCCTGCGGTTGACCAAACAACTTAATCCTTTCTGTTGCCAAGTTACAGCAGTAGGTCTGAGAAGAGATTGCTATATATGACTTACTGTCCTGCTATATCCTAGGAGAGTAACTTTTAGCTAATGGAGTGCTTTTTTTTTTTTTGTATAACAAACAACAGGCCCAAAGCAGTGAAAACAATATTCATGTCCCCTTTGAGGCATTCTACAGAATTTTTTTTTCTGTTTTTAACCTCCTTAGTTCACTCATTTTTCTTTCTTCTTCTTCTTTCCTTGTAGAATAGATTATATACACATATATAATCTATGATATATCTAATCTAATCTATCTATCTATCTATCTATCTATCTATCTATCTATATTTGTTACACAGGAGGAAGAGAGTGGCTTGGAATGCCTTCAAGAGCGTTGAAGAAATAACTAAGAGGACAAAGAACCTCCAGCTATGAGCACATCTCTTCGATTCCACTGTTCTTCCTGCATTAACATATGCTGCAGAGACCTGGGCCCTGCGAAAACAGGATTAGAACGCTATTCGGATCTCTCAAAGAGGAATCGAAAGGGCTATGCTTGGAATTCACTCAAATGAGAGATAGAATCCGGAGTTCCGATCTCTGTCAACACTCAAGAATCAGGGACGCTGTCTCAATTGCCAAGGCATCAAAAATCAGATGGGCTGGACACATAATGAGATTTAGAGACGACCGCTGGACTAGAGCCATTACTGACTGGATTCCACAGGATGTCAAAAGATCGGGTGGACGCCCACCTACGAGATAGTCAGACTTTTTCGTCAAGACCCAGAGTGATCGGTTTGAGGCTCTTCATGTTCCTAAAGGGCTGGAGTGATAGCACAGCAGTAGGGCATTTGCCTTGCACGCAGCCAACATGGCCGACCCGAGTTTGATTCCTCTGCCCCTCTCGGAGAGCCCGGCAAGCTACCGAGAGTATCTCACCTGCTCGGCAGAACCTGGCAAGCTACCCATGATGTATTTGATATGTCAAACACAGTAACAACAAAGTCTCCAATGGAGACGTTACTGGGCCCACTTGAGCAAATCAATGAACAATGGGAGGACCATGACCTTGCATGTTCCTAGAATGAGCAGATGCCATTGGGCTATGCTAGCATGCAACAGGGATGAATGGAGATGTTACTGGCGCCCGCTTGAGCAAATCGATGAGTAACGGGGTATCAAGTGATCAAGTGATATATATATACATATATATACATATATATGTATACATACATATATATCTTTGCTTTTTTGGGTCATACCCAGCGATTAACAGGGGTTACTCCTGGCTCTGCACTCAGGAATGACGACTGGCGGTGCTCAGGGGACCATATGGGATTCTGGGAATCAAACCCGGGTCAGCTGTGTGCAAGGCAAATGCCTTACCTGCAGTGCTATTGCTCCAGCCCAGAAAAATATTATTTTTAACGTCAAAAGGTTTATTTTAATTTTGGGGTTACATCCACCTGTGCTCAAGACTTACTTCTGGTTTCATGCCCAATGATCATTTATCAGTGGAAAGCACTACAAGAAGAAAGAAAGAGAAAAAGAGATACCCCATTGAGTTAAGAAGTCATTCTACAATTTTGATAGTCGTAGATAATAGCAAGAGGTATGTTTTTCTTATTGGTGTTTTACTATGAAGAAACTGAGGGGTGTAAAGTCACCTTCAGCAGTGTTGGAGATTGGATTGCAACTGATCCTCTACTTACTCCATGGAGCTTAAAAGGGGGAGATTGAATGGGCTAAGGGAATTACGAAAGGGAAAAGTAGTAGAATAAGTAAAGAAGGGATTTCTCAGCATCTATCTGAAATAGGACTCTCATTATAGAAATAGAGAAATGTCAAAATAAACCTCAGAAGAAGAGAGCAACACATCACAGAGATGTCACTAGACTCTGTGCCAGGCTGCCTCATCTGGGGCATCCTGGATGGGGGTAGGTGAGTCCCACTATCCACCCCAAAAGAGCTCCAGCAGCCAGAATCTTCCAGAACTCCATTGATACCATCTTCATGGCCAATCTCCAAAGGCTTGGATAAGCCTCATCAATGAGTGAATCTGCTGAAAAATCCAGCTATGCAGTACTTGTGATTAAAATCTTCAGGCTTTCATGGAGTCAGGATTGGGTGACCCCCACCCATCTCCCTGTGCTTCTGGTAGACTGCTAGTCATGCCCATAAACTGCCTCTGGCGCCATTTAAGCTCATTAATGACCATGATCCAGAGACTCACAAATAAACCTCAGGAGAGGAAGAGAGCCACATACTGCAGAGATGCCACCGACCCCAAAGTCAACATCCAGTTAAAAATTTAATTCTATCTGTATCACCCTATTTAGACTCTTAGAATTCCTGGAGAGCATGACTACAACATCTCATATTCTATACACGGGATTAATGGCTCCATGGTAATACAGCAAACTTCACACATTTTTCTCTAAGGAAATATTTTTTGGATCATCTGTAGCAGATTATTCATAACAATCAATACAAAATGAATTATTATGTTCTGCTTTGGGATTAGACTTTGGGGATTGGGGTGGAATAGTTTGAAATATGGTGGTGGGAAGGTATAATGGTGGTGGGATTTTTGTTGGAATATTGAATGTAATCAATTATTGTAAACAACTTTATAAAAATAAATAAAATTAAAAAACTGAAAAATAGAAAAATATTTTCCACAACCCCATCAGCTCTAAGAATAGGCAAACTATTTAAGTGTAAATTTTCCTTTCTAATAATGACCATCTGACACATGTCCTTCATGATATTATAAAATTAATAACAAGTTATATTTTGGGGAAAAAATGAGAATCAGCATCATGTGCAGGAGTTCAGTAAGAAACTCAAAGAAATTTCTTATTAGTTAACTTTGGGAACATTGAACATAAATGAGAGGATGGATGGACAGAAAGGCAGGATGTACAAGATATACTGTCTGTAAGCCTGCAAAAAGTAAATATCTGTAAGCTTCATCATAGAAGAGGGTCAAGTTCAGTTTGTGTACCCTCAAGTTCAGTTTATATACTAAGAAATTTTAAAATATAACAGATAACTTTGAAAAAGAATCTTTTCTTAAAAAACACTTTTATTAAGGTACAAATATTTATAATATTTTAAATATACCTATTAAGCACACATCATTCTAACACCACATCTATCACCAGAGAGCTTTACAGTGTCTCAAGGGTGTCTCCCAGGCAGTATTACTCCTTAAACTCAGTTCTGTAAACAAAAATCTCAAGTTTTGATGATAGATACACCTATCACTGTATCACTGTCATCCGATTGTTCTTCTATTTACTCAAGCAGGCGTCAGTAACATCTCTATTCGACCCAGCCCTGAGATTTTTGCAGCCTGTCCTCACTCATCTTTCCCAATGATTGGAGGCTCTTTCCGTGTCAGGGGAATGATACCTGTTATAGTTACTGGTTTTGGCATATCGAGGAGCTTGCCAGGTTCTGCCTGTGCGGGCAGAATACTCTAGGTAGCTTGCCGGGTTCTCAAAGTGGCATACATATATATATTTCTCTATGATTTGTTGCCTACTGTCTGAACTCCATTAAACATGGTGTGGTAATTATGGAAAATGGGTAGGAAGTGTCTTATGATGATGGCTTCATGGCCGCATGGTCCAGAAAGTGACTTGGAGCACGGTGGTGTTTGGGTAGTGGAGTCGGCTGCTGGGGCTGGGTCCCTTGGGGTGGGGAAGGATCTTGCCCTCCCCGCTCTGGGGCGCTCTGAGTCAAAACAGCCTGGCTTGGTCAGATACACCTATACACATATAAATGAATAAGGCTAAATTCCTGTGATTTCTCAAAATTTTATATCAATATTAAACTGAATTTTTTAAAAACTGTATGTCTTTAAATGTGAGTATAAAGTAAACATTTGTAGTATGAATAATTCACGTTAACAAATTCTAAAATTAACACGATAAATCCTATAATAAAAAATTTACCAAGAATGAGAAGAAGAGAATTAAGATAACACTAAGAAAAAAATCTACACAGGCCTATAAAAGTATAATAGCGTGTTTTATCCAAAAAAGGAAATATTGACTTTATGTCAGAAAATATCGTATTATAGATAACGCTTAAGTATCCTTATTAACAAGTAAATGATTGCAATAAAAATCTCTGTAAATTCAAGCAATTACCTGGTTAGTCATTCAATAAAATGAAGTATTTTAAAATTCTTTATTGAAAAAGTATAAAATCTTGTAGCAAGCAAAAAATAAATAGATCTTTCTTAATCTATAGAAAGCAACTGTATGAATGCCATACTCAATGGCAAAATTCTGGGTTTTCCTTTTAAAGATGTTCCTTTGGGGCTGGAGCGATAGCACATTGGGTAGGGCGTTTGCCTTGCATGCAGCCAACATGGCCGACCCAAGTTCGATTCCCAGCATCCCATATGGTCCCCTGAGCACCGCCAGGAGTAATTCCTGAGTGCATGAGCCAGGAGTAACCCCTGAGCATCGCCGGGTGTGACCCAAAAAGAAAAAAAAAAGATGTTCCTTTGACTGTTCTTTCAAAACTGGTTTCAAGACTGTATATTCCATAAATTGGAACCTGTTTGTGAAGCTCTGTATCATTCCTTCTGAATGAAAATCTAGCTGAATTGAGTATTTTTGATGAGGTGTTCTTTCCATTGAATTTTTGTACTATATCCCACCATTTTCCTCTGGCTTGTGTAGAACTGCTGTGACTCTCACTAGGTTTCCTTTGCATTTAAGTTTCTCTTTATCTTGCTACCTTCATTGTAAAGTTGTTGCCTTGGGCTTTTATTATTCTGATTACACTGTATCTTGGAGTTTTTCTATTTTGTTCTAGTTTCTCTGAGACCCTTCAAGGTCTTAGATTCTTAGATCTCTGTCTGCCCACTCAATTCTGGAAAATTCTATCTATTTTTCTAACTAGTTGTTCTTTATAAAATTTACCTTTCTGCTTTATAAGATCTTATATTGTTCCTCCTGAACTCATTTTATAGTCCTCTGGAGTGCCCTTCATTTATTTTCAGAATAATTTCTATCTTCTGTCGTTTTCTAGAGGTCTTCTGGGTCTCATCAGGGAGCTCCATGATATTTTCCTCAGCTGTTCCTATTCTGTTGTTCAAATATTTTGTTGATTTTTATCTAGCGCATGCCACACTCTGTCACCTATAATTTCTGTAACTTCTAATTGTACTTTTCTCATCTCAAAATTTCTTGTGCTTTGCTGAGTGGCTGTGCCTTTGTTTTTGTTTTGAGCTCATTAATCACCCTGAACTTGTTTTTGAGCCCAGTAAACATCCTGAATGTCTTGAAATACCTAAGTACATTATATGGTTGTTTACATAGTTGGTGGTACTGGTAGAGCCTCTACATTATAATTTTTCACTTGTTGAGCTTGATGGTATTTTCCGTCTGTCTTCTTCATTGTATTCTCTGTGCTTCTGTTGTGCTGATTGTGAATTTCTGTATGAATGCCATACTTCACAGGAAGTAGTCTCTAAAGGATTAGGCTGGCTGCCACTCTTTTTACCTCTGGGCTGGGGCAATAGTACAATGGTAGGGCATTTGCCTTGCACGCAGCTGACCCAGGTTTGATTCCTCTGTCCCTCTCGGAGAGCCCAGCGGGCTACCGAGAGTAATCCGCCCGCACAGCAGAGCCTACAAGCTCCCCATGCCTATTCGATATGCCAGTAACAAGTTTCACAACGGAGACATTACTGGTGCTTGCTTGAGCAAATCAATGAACAATAGGAGGACAGTGTTACAGTGCTACAGTGTCTGTCTTTGCCCAGTTACAGGAAGTTAAGAAAAAGGTGTTAAGAGTGTGGAATGTAATGAGTAGTACTGCCAGCTGAGGGGATCAGGAGATGTGGGGGTGAGTCTGTTGACATGATGGAGGATGCACGGGGTGGGGGGGAGGTTGCTGGAACCCAGCTGGAAGAGAGAGGAACCTGATTTTAGTTTTCAAAAGGCTCTGGGGTGTCAGCCATGAGGTTAATCCCACCTGGAATGTTGAGGAAACAATCAGAGCTTGAGATGTGGAAGTGGGCCTGCTGGGAGGAAAGGAAATTATGCAAAAGAATCTTAAACAGTCATTCTCATAAAAGAATCTTGAAGGCATTTAGTAGTAGTAGAGAAATATATTATTTTTCAGTTGTGTTTGGAGTTAGTCAAATTTCACAGGTTGAGAGTATAAGTGCTACCAGATTTTTTTTTTTTTTAAATTTTAGATGCTCAAAGATTCCAGGGCATCGAAAATTCTGAAAAATGTCTAAAATTTAGTAGTTTAAATTATTCTCTCAGATTTTATTCTGAAATGACTCATAAACCCAAGAAAATACTATATTTATCATTGCAGTTTGATTATAATGGATACAAATCAGGAACAGCCAAAAGAGGAAATGTATGTATAGTGTAAGATTTGGAAGAGTCTTAAATGTCAAGTTTCTATGTGCTTAGGTTGTATTGTTGTCTTAAGAATCAGCATATTTTGTGAATTTGGAAGCTCACTAAAACTTCAAGTATTGAGCATGGATAATCTTCACATTCTAAATTATCTAAGGACCCATCATGAACATAAATTAATGTAATCTTGGAGTGTCATCATAAATACTAAAGACACTTGTTATTGAAGAAACTCCTGAGTTTAGAGGCTCCTTAAATGAATCAGTAACCAAGATTATTAAAATTTTTTGTGTAACACTGTGTAACACAAAGATTATAGTCAGAAAAGGTCACCACTAAATATACTTTATTTTATGAAATATTTTAGAATACTGCTCTCTTATTTCCTAGTCTCTGAACTCAAATATTTCATACTTCTAGTTTAGGGAGCTATTAACCCAGATACCCTTCTAGTTTTCCCTCAAAGGGAAGCGTAGGGATTCTTGGAATGATGTGTCTGGGTGTTCATTCTCTCTATGGATCTACCATGCTTTCTAAATCTGGCAGCTGTGCTGAAGACAAAAGACAAAAAACAACAAGAGCAACAACAAAGAAAAAAAGGGTGGAGTCACACCTGTTTTCTATTCTACACAGTGTAGCTTTTCTTTCTTAATGCTCGTATTTCTTATTTAAGCCTTGAGAGAAGAAATCAAATTAGCTCTAACTAATTCCCCATCCCCTATCACAAACTGATCCACATGGTTAATCTTTAGGTTTACTCGGCCAGTGATCAATGAGCTCCTTGACACCATCTTGTGTCCACTGAGGATTGTTAACGGCTTAGTCTTTTGTTTAACAGAACAGGAATCTTTGAAAGGACATATTTTTTAAAATGGAAGCTTCAAGTTTTCACATGTTACACTGAAGAGCCATGTTAGGAGTTTGCAGGCTCTGCCTCTTTAAGGAAGCTAAACCAACTGAGTGTATCTAAGTTCTAAAGTATGACAAAACAATTCATTTTTATTAGCTCTTTTTTATTTATGATAAAAAGCAAAAAGGAAAACAACTGCATATGGAGAATTCTTTGGAAATGTAAACTAATGAAATACAAATCATTAGTTTCTTGTTTCACTTTGTTTCACTGAAAGATACAAAATCATATGATATATTCTGGTATCTTTGTTGAGTAACTCTCATAATAATTCTAAAAATTATTGTGAAATGATTTAGGGTCTTTATTTTTAAATTAAAATTGACGCGATAATTTATTAAGTACTTAATCTTGATATATCAGGATATTTTATTAAAAAGTTATTTAGTTGCATACTTTTTATGAGATGAACATACAATCTAAAAATTCTGAGTACTTCTAATCTGTAATGGAAGCTTTAATAGGGGAGACATTTAAGAATTGAGTACAAATGAATTTTCAGGTGCAGTAACTTAGGAATAAGACTGTTAAGCTTCCCTACATAGATTGTTTAGATTCCTGAGAGGATATTCTGCAGAGTTAGGAATAGGATGAACAAATTGTTTGATGTTGCAAAACTGTATTTCTTTGGATCATTAGAAGTGTATTAAGAGGAAAGCTCATGCCAATGCTTTAAAAAGTGTATAAAGGTAAAGGTAAAGGCCCTCCCGTTGATCGTCGATTTGCTCGAGCGGGCCCAGTAACGTCTCCATTGGAGACTTTGTTGTTACTGTGTCTGGCATATCCAATACTCTCGGTAGCTTGCCGGGCTCTCCGAGAGGGGTGGAGGAATCGAACTCGGGTCGGCCATGTTGGCCGCTTGTAAGGCGAGCGCCCTACCCGCTGTACTATATGGAATAAAAAAATAGAAAATCTTAAAAAAAGTGGAAATGCGCTAAGCATAATATATAGAAATACGTTTGGTTTTATTTTAATTAGCACTTGCACTAGCTGTCTCGATTTAGTGTGTGAATTTTAGAACTCAGAAACAGTTACTCAGTACTAAAGATTCCCTGTGGTTACAAGCCCAGAACTCCTAGGCAAGAAATGATTTTAATTAAAGTATTGAATTGAAAGGTGAGAACCTCTAGAGAGTCCATGGTTGGGAGGTTGCAGGCATAAAATACTGAGACTCTTCTCTCTGTTTCTTAGTTGAGGCAAATGTGTGCTAACTGAAGGAAAGAGACAGAGTACAGTAAGGTTAAAGAGCAGAAAGCAATCTAGGAATCAGGAAAACCTGCAAAATCACAGTATAGATATTAGATATATGGCATGTATTTTCACTTAAAACTCATCTTTAGGGTGGATAAAGGACGATTTTTATGCAAAGATGAAGTGTTATTACAAACATATTGCCGTAGAATCACTGCCCCCAGAGTAAACTTTTGTTACCAAACAAAAATACCCAAAACATCAACTGTTAATCAATAGAGGGAATTATACACCATATAAATGAGTTTAAAATTACTTAACAAATTACTACGAATTTCTTGCAGAAAAATATAACCATATGTTACTTTTAAGTGAGGCTACCAAATGTTGTACTACGTAAAGGTAGTACAATTCCCAAGTAGTCTACCTGTTAGATGATTTTAGGATTACCATAGCCAAAGTCTATGTTATATATTAGTAATGATAGTCAGGAAAATATAAAAAAATCTTTCTAAATATTCCCCTTCTAATTCTCAAGGTGAAAGAAAATTAACAAATTGAGAACATTAACAAAATTACATTGGAAAACATAGAAACACGAATTTTGTAGAGTCAAACTTGTCAACAAGGTATTTAATCAAATGATGCAAAATATCTACGGGGTCAAATGCATTTCTACAGTCCTTTCTCTTTTTCGGTGGAATATATCATGAGGAATTTCACTGGAGAGACAAAGTTCCTGCAGTAGATTTCTGTTATCTATTGTCAATTTCCTCTCAACCTATCATTTATTTAGTAGTCTAATTCTTGCCCACACAGCTCAAAAGCTTCAGAAGATTTCTATCAGTGCCCCTTGATTTTCAAGCGGACTTAGTTGGTTAGGGATAATAACATACTCCTTTCCACAGTAAGTTATTCAGAAGTCAAGGTTTGACTATTCAGCAAATGACACTTCTATCCTTCGGCCAATTTTGGGTTCCTTTTGTTGGTCTTTTTCTAAGATTTTGAGCTGTGTGGTTAGGTTATCTATGTAGGCCCTTTCTTCTTTCCTTAGGAATGCTTGCAATGCTATAAATTTTCCTCTTAGCACGACTGTAGCTGTGTCCCATAGGTTCTGGTAGCTCATGTCTTCATTCTCATTTGTTTCCAGGTATCTTTTGATTTTGTCTTTGACTTCTTTCCTGACCCACTCCTTATTCAACATTGAGTTGTTTAATTTCCAGGTGTTTGATTTGTTTCTTGATGTCTTTGTGTAATTCGCTTCTATCTTCAGTGCATCATGGTCTGAAAAGATTGTTGATACTACTTCTATCTTCCTGATTCTATTGATCTATGTTTTGTGGCCTAGCATGTGGTCTATTTTGGAAAATGTTCCGTGTGCACTGGAGAATAATGTGTATTCTTTCTTTTTGGAGTGTAAAGCCCTGTATATGTCTATTAGCCTTCTTCTATTTCTTCCTTCAAAGCCAATGTTTCCTTGTTGAGTTTTGTTTTTGTTGACCTATTCAGAGATGATAAGGTGATGTTGAATTCTTCAATTACTATTGTGTTGCTAGCAATGTCCTCCTTAAAATATGTTAGCGGTTGTTTTAAGTATTTAGCTGTTCCCTCATTAGGTGTGTATACATTTAAGAGTGTTATTTCTTCCTGTTGTATGTATCACTTGATATATAGAAAATGGCCTTCTCTGTCCCTTCTAATCTTTTTCAATCTGAAATTTATGTTGTCGGATACTAGTATGGCCACCGCATCTTTTGTGAGGGAGATGTTTGCTTGTAGGATTGTTTTCCATCCTTTAGCTTTGAGTCTGTGTTTGCTCTGATTGTTCAGATGAGTTTCTTGTAGACAGCAGAATGTTGGTTTCAGTTTCTGCATTCATTTGCCGCTCCGTGTCTCTTGATTGGTGCATTTAGACCATTCACATTGAGAGAGATTATTGTCAGGGTTTTTTTTTTTTTGCCATCTTTCTGTAGGGGTTGCTTGTGTTTATAAGTGTTTTCCTTCTTATCTTACAGGAGCCCCTTTAATCCTTCTTTTAGATTTGATTTTGAGTCTATTAAGTTCCTGAGCTGTTGTTTATCTACAAAATGGTGTATAATTCCACAGAGTTTGAGTGAGAGTTTAGCTGGATAAAGTATTCTTGGTGAGGCATTCAGTTCATTGAATTTTTTCACTATATCCCACCATTGTCTTCGGGCTTGGAGAGTTTCCTGTGATAGGTCTGCTGTAAATGTAAGGGGTACTACTTTGTATGTGATTTCCTTCTTTGACCTTGCTGCTTGCAGTATTGTGTCTCTGTCCACAGCATCCATCGTTCTGACTATAATATGCCTTGGAGTATTTTTATTAGGGTCTTTTTTAGCTGGCACGCTTCTGGCTCCTTGGATCTGGATGTCTGCATTCTCTAACTCTGGGAACTTTTTAGCAATGATTTCTTTGACTGTGGCTTTTTCATTGGGGTTGCCTCCCTGTCCTTCTGGTACTCCAATGATTCCAATGTTGTTCCTCTTGGCGTCATCCCCTAGGTCTCTGATTCTCCTTACAGCTATTTTGAGGTCTTTTCCCTTTGCTTGTTGTTCCCTATGTGATTTCTGTTGCTCATCTTCAAGCTCACTGATCCTATTTCCAGCTGTATTCATTCTACTGCTGAGGGCACCTACTGATTTTTTAATTTCATTTTCTGAATCCTTTATTTGTGACACTTCTTTTTGTAGCTTTTTTATTTCTGCTTTCATTTGTTTCTGTATTTTCTCAACTATCTGTTCTACTGTTTCTTTCATTTCTTCCTTTAGTTTTCTGGATATCTCCTCTTTTGGTTGTCTAGTGGTAAAACCCTGGAATTCACTAGCACTGTTCCCTCTTATCGTGGGAAAGGATTCTAGATAAGGTCGGTTGATGGTGGTCACCCTTCTCCCTTTCTAGAGTCTGACCTTCCACTCAGGCATTATTCTTTGCTTATGATGGGCATCTAGTGAAGCTTTGGAATAAGTGCTCTTTAATATTGGGCTCATACAGCTTCTTGCATACTGGTCTTTTGTTAGAATTGGAGTAGACCAGTGGATTATTGTTGTATTGCAGTTGAGGTGGCCGGGATTTTTTCCACAGAATTAGGTGATAAAGGCTGCGATGAAAGTCGAGAGTGTTGGGAGTGGGAAATGTAACTGCGGGTCTACGGTTCGGAGGAGACCACGCCCCACTTTTGAGGAGGCCACGCCCCCCTAGTGTGGTTGCCAACCCCCCAGTCAGTCCTGATGCTAGTCCACATACAGACCTGTTGGGGAAGCGACTATCTGGGCTGGTGCTTGCTGCGGAAGTGGAGGCAGGTGCCCCTGGCTGGGATCCTGGAGGTGGCTTGCTTTCAGGGTCATGAGTTTAGGTGGGGGAGAAAGCACCAAGAGGGTACAGACCTGTTGGGGGGGTGGCGACTAGCTGACGTTGTGAATTCTTTACAGAAATCTAGGCCTCATTGGATTTGCACAGAGTGTACTGGACAGATTAATTTATATCCTTATTACATGATCCTAATAAATATAGATAACATGTTTGTCTCTTTATCTTTAGAAAATTCATATTTAAGGTGCCTAAATGGTACCTGGTGTATGCCACAGTGATAACTCAAAGGACTGGACACATGCTGTGCATATCTTAGAGTTAGGAGTCACCTCAAGCACTGATGGATGTTGCCCACAAATAGCCAATCAAAAAATAATGCCTAGCACACTGTAGGAATCCAGGAATTATTTTGAGTGAATTAATGAATATGGACTTGCCAATGTACATAGTCCAGCAATCTGAATGTTGGATTTTATAGTTTAAATTTTTGTTTTTATAAATTCTAGATAAAATGTTCTACAAATCAGGGCTGCAGCGATAGCACTGCAGATATCTTGCACGAGGCCTACCCAGGTTCGATTCCCAGGATCCCATATGGTCCTCCGAGAACTGCCAGGAGTAATTCCTGAGTGCAGAGTCTGGAGTAACCCCTGTGCATTGCCAGGTGTAACTCAAAAAGCAAGCAAAAAAGTTCTAGAAATCACAGTCTTTACATGAAGCTCCCTTTGAAAGAGAGAAACTTAAAAACTCCTTTACTTCGTGTTTTATTGTGTTTAGCTGATTCATTTCCCTTTCCTTCCCTGCCTTCCATATCCCTGTCTTGTTATGCTGTTTTCAGGCTACAAATTGTTGTTTTGGGATTCATTCATCAGACACTCTGATATGCCAGGCTATTAAAGATGGCTGGAAGACCATGTTAAAATAGCATAGAAAAATAAATATTATCTTACTTCAAATTATGAAAGTATAACATTCTAATACAGAACTTCTGATGAACACAACTTTCTATTTAAAATGCATGTAATTTTAATGTGAAGAAAGATAATATTGTCTTGAGAATCCTTTTACTTAGAACCAATTCCTTCCCCATTTACTTATATTTTTTAGAAAACATAATTGCGTTTGGAGATTCTTGAAATAATGACATGTAAGGTTATCTTCTTCATATTACTGTATTTAAATTTTCAACCTCAGGATTGGGGATACTACACTTGATTTTAGCCAAAAGGATTGGGGATAACATGAAGATTTAAGCTTCTCTCTTCAAAGTTGATGTCTTTGGTATATGTGCTGCCAAAGCAAGTGCAAGTTTGATATACTTGGAATTAGAACAAATGCTTTTGGTCAGTTAGTGTCTAAATTTGTATCTTTGTCACTACTCATAAAAAGCTTTCAGAAATTCAGATTTTATCATATGCACACTGGGTTAAAATATGTACCAGGAAATGAGGACAAGTGAGGGCAGTAACTTAGCACACATACCACTACACCATGAATCAATGTCACTGTCACTCTCCTCCCGTTGTTCATCGATTTGCTCGAGTGGACCCAGTAACATTGTGAGACCTGTTACTGTGTTTGGCATATCTAGTATGTCACGGGGAGCTAGCCGGGCTTTGCTGTTTGGGCGAGATACCCTCGGTAGCTTGCCGGGCTCTCTGAGAGGGGCGGAGGAATCAAACTCGGGTCGACCATGTTGGCTGCATGCAAGGCAAACACCCTACCCGCTGTGCTATGGCTCCAGCCCACACCATACATATTGGAAATAAATTGGAATTTAGCCTCAACCAAAATTGGGATGCTTTCTCATCCCCATGCACTGGGTTTCTGTTTTGGAGTCACATGCTTGCATTACTTCCATTTACCTAAAGATTTCACTGTGCCTTAATTCTGGTATCTGTTTTGCCACACTTCTTCCGTGAAATCTGATTAAAGAAGTTCTTGATTTTATTTGACTTTAAAGAGATTTTATTTGACTTTAAAGAGAATTGTAGGCCTTTTATGGAAATCATCTATTTTAATATTGTTTACTAGCTTTTGTTTGTATATTTCTTCTATGTGAACTAAACTTCTAAGCTTCCAAATAAGTTCCCACTGACTTGACTGAGGTTGGAGAATAGTTCTTTGTACTCAAAACATGCAAAGATAGCTCTTTCTTTCAACTCTCCATAAAAAGATGTGAATCACAGAAGGACTGAAATTCTAGTTTGTGCACTTCTTTTAGGGCAGTAAGATCATTCCTCACAGAAATATCCATCTACAAAACTTTAAGTTCATATAAAAGGTCAGTTTACAGCATATCATATTTTGATCTTTAAATCTACTCCTCTGTATGACACATCACAGCACAACTCAAGTTTGTTTATCTTGTTTTGGACACAGCAATATATGCAAGTTCATGGACATACTTTATCTGCAGTAGATGATTCCAAACCTATTTAATCTATACCCTGGACTGTGACTAATTTCAAGGATCATATCAGTATGTTATTCATCTAGAATTCACAAACAATTGCTCACCTTGTATTTTGTCTGACCAGTTCTTAGATTTTTGGTGCTTTTTTTTTTTTTTTGCTTTTTTGAGCCCAACAAGCTACCAAGAGTATCTTGCCCCCATGGCAAAGCCTGGCATGCTATCCATGACATATTTGATATGCCAAAAACAGTAACAAGCCTTACAATGGAGACATTACTGGTGCCCGCTCAAGTGAATTGATGAACAATGGGAAGACAGTTTTACAGTGCAATACTAACCTTAAAATATTATATAGTTTGCCTAATTTTTATATTTAATGTAAATAGTACATCACTATTTTCTTCAAAGCTGTTCTCTTCAAAAGTTGTGATGACATATACTTTTTTCCCATTAAATTGAATAATCTTGAAATACACAGTTACAAAGACTTCATGATCCGGTTTCAGTCATACAATGTTCCAACCCATCTCTTCACCAGTGTACACTTCTCATACTCACCAATGTCCCCAGTTTCCCTCCTGTGCCTTTTCCCCAGTCTGCCTCTATGGCAGGCACTTCTCTCTCTCTCTAGTCTCTTTCTCTCTTTATTTTTCCTTTTGAGCATTATGATTTGAAATGCAGGTACTGAAAGGTTATCATGTTTGTCCCTTTAACTGCTTCAGAACTCAATTCTTGTCCAAATCAACAGTTTTCAACTATCATCGTCATAGTGGTCCCTTCTCCATTCTAGCTGCCCTTTCTCCACCACCACTGTGACAAACTTCCAACCATGGGTCAGTCCTCTGTCCTTTGTTTCTACTGTCCTTGTTTATTGGTCTTATATTATGTTTCTTATATTTCACAAATGAGTCCAACTATTCTATGTCTGTCCTTCTCCCCCTGAGTCATTTTACTCAGCGTTATTCTCTCCATGTCCATCTACTTATACACAAATTTTATGATTTCATTTTTCCTGGTGGCTGTGTAGTATTCCATTATGTATATGTACCACAATTTAATTTTAACCAGTCATCTGTTCTTGGGCACTAGGGGTGTTTCTAGATTCTAGCTACCATTATGCAAAGAATATGGAAGTGAAGATGGTTTTTCTGAAGTGTGTTTTGTACTCCCCAGGTATGTTCCCAGAAGTGATATTGCTGGGTCATATGGAAGCTCAGTTTCTAGTTTTTTTGAGGAATGCCCATATTGTTTTCTAAAAAGACTGAACCAGTTGGTATTCCCACCAATAATGAAGGAGAGTCACTTTCTCCCCACATTTGTGCAAGCACTGGTCGTTCTTGTTCTTTTTGATGTGTGCCAGTTTCTGTGGTGTGAGATGATATCTCCTTGCTTTGATTTGCATCTTCCTGTTGATTAGCCATATAGAACATTTTTTTAAATGTCTTTCGCCATTTCTGTGTCTTCGTTGAGGAAGTTTCTTTTCATTTCTTCTCCCCACTTTTTGGTGAAGTTGAATATTTTTCTTGTAAAGTTCCTCCAGAGCCTTATATATCTTGGATATTAACTCCTAATCAGATGGGTATTGGGTAAATAATTTTTTCCATTCCGTCGGTTGCCTTTGTATCTTGGTTATTGTTTCTTTTGAAGTGCAGAAGCTTCTTAGGTTAATGGAGTCTCATAAAGATGCTTTTAGTTTAAATGTCATGGATACTTCTGCCCACATTTTCCACCCATGTACCTTATGGATTCAGGTCTGGGTTTGAGGCCTTTAATCCATTTTTATCTGACTTTTGTGCTTGGCATTAGAGAGAGGTCTCATTTCATTTTTTTTGCATGTAACTGCCCAGCCTTCCCAGCATCACTTGTTCCACTTCACATTTCTTGATCAAAGATTAAGTAATTTCAGGAATTTCAGGAATGTTTTACCTATTTTTCTTAAATGTTAGAATTATCTCTATAAGACCACATAGAACAAGATCACTTGTTCCACTTCACATTTCTTGATCAAAGATTAAGTAATCTTATACTTGAGGGTTTGTGTCAGGATATTCAACTCTATTCCATTGGTCTGTGAATCTGTCTTTATTCTAATACTATGCTGTTTTAATTGCTACTGTTTTGTAGTACAGTTTGAAGTTGGGGAATGATGCCTCCCATCTTCTTTTTTCTAAGCATTGCTTGAGCTGTTCATGGGGGTTTATTATGCCATATGAATTTCAGGAATGTTTTACCTATTTTTCTTAAATGTTAGAATTATCTCTATAAGACCACATTGAATCTGTATAATGCTTTGGGGACTATTGCTGTTTTGATTATTGCTGTATTTTCTCGTGTCCTCTTTTATTTATTGTGATAGCGTTTTGTAGTTTTCTTTGTATAGGTCCTTCTTCTCTTTAGTTAAGCTTATTCCAAGGTACTTGATTTTCTGAGGCACAATTGTGAATAGGATTGTTTTTTCAAATATCTCTTTCTTCTCTTTCATTATTTGTATATAGGATAGCCATGGATGGTTAGGTATTGATTTTGTAACTTGCCACTTCACTATACAAATATATTGTTTCTAGGAGCTTTATATTTCTGCTTTTGATCAGTGTGGTTTACTTGTACAAATTTTGGTCTTCAAAGAAGCCAAGTTAAATAAAGCAGTCTCAGTGGAGAATTTGAACTATCAAGGAAATACTCCAGTATTCTTCCAAATACATGGATATAACAGGATTAATTTCCAATAATTAAAAATTGCACATTAATAAAATAGCACCCATCAAAATTATCCCTCTGTAACTATAGTAACTATAGTAACTATATATATAGTTATCTATTTACTATAGATATAGTAAATTATCCCTCTGTAACTATAGTCATTGCTTTGCAATGACTATAATTATAATTCTACATGTGCATTATTCATGTTCTTTCATGAAATCGCTCAGGTCATGGACTTGTCTTCAATAGGCAATGCCTAGTCATGAACTACTATAGCACTGTCCTCCCATTGTTCATTGATTTGCTGGAGCGGGCACCAGTAACTTCTCACAACAAATTGTGAGTCTTGTTGTTACTGTTTTTGGCATATCAAATTTGTCACAGGTAGCTTGCCAGACTTTGCTGTGCAGGTGAGATACTCTCGGTAGCTTGCCTGTCTCTCCAAGAAGGGCGGAGGAATCAATCCCAGGTCAGCCATATTCAAGGCAAATGCCCTACCTGCTATGCTATTGCTCCAGCCTGGTCGTGAACTACAGAAAAACTATTTTGCTCTAATATATATCTTGCATCACAATGAGACTCTTTAAGGCCCTGAGTCTTAGTATCCAAATTCCAAGACAAAGAACTATTCTATGATTTCATTTTCACAAGGAAAAATATGAATAATTTAAAATTAATGTAACATTTATAAAATCTTGATCTGAGTAAAGTTATATTGTAGTTTTGCAAAATATTATCATGTTATACAGCATAGAAGTGTTTTTATTTTATTCACTTTATTTATAAGGCGTGAACTCACAGCTGCTTCTCTGGGAAGGGAGCATAAAATAGGCTCCCATAACCATGTCACCAGACTCCACGCCAGACTGTTTTCACTTGGGGCGCCCCAGAGTGGGGCAGGTGAGAGCCCTCCCCGCCTCTAGGGACCCAGCCCTGGCAGCCGACCTCCACTACCGAACCACTGCCACTCTAAAGGCCATTTTCTGGACATATCATGAGACACTTTCTACCCATTTTCCATAATTTTCACACCATATTTGATGGGGTTCAGACAGTAGGCAACAAATTATATATATATATATATATATATATATATATGCCTCTTGGAGAGCCTGGCAAGCTACCGAGAGTATCCCACCAGCATGGGCAGAGTCTGGCAAGCTCCCCGTGGTGTATTCGATATGCCAAAAACAGCAATGATAATAGGTTTCATTCCCCTGACCCTGAAAGAGCCTCCAATCATAGACAATTAAGGAGAGGCTGATAAAATCTCAGGCTGGGAGGAATAGAGACATTGTTGGTGCCTACTCAAGTAAATCGATGAACAATGGGATGATAGTGATACAGTGATGCCGTGATTTATAAGGCAAGTACCTTGGACAATGATTTGTTCCATGTGTATTTTGGGATGCCAAGGAAGAGTAAAATCTGAAGTATTAAAATTTCATTTTAAAATATATCTCCCTTCATGGGGATATAGAAGAATATGAAGCAATGCAATGTATTACTTAAACTCTACACCAGGGCCAGAAACAAATTGTTTTGAATCAGATCAAATGACAGCTTCTTTAGAAAGATTTTAAGAAAAGATACTAGGAGGTGTGCTGATATGATTTACATCATAAAAATGCAAATTTCTTCATTTTTTTGTCTTTGCGTACCCCTTTAAAAATGAACAGAATAATGTATTAGCTGTTTCAAAACAAATTGCTAAGATAGACTAAATTATTTGGATTAAGATGTTTCTGTTTATAAGATACACTTAGAAGCCTAAGACAAACAAAGAATTAGTTCAGGATAATATAGGGATATGGACTATTTGTTCTAAGATGTTTTGTGAATTCTGATTTGATTTCATAAGACTTTAGTATAAAGGACTTTTAGACTATCCAGGTGTATTGAACAAAAGCAGCACCACTGAGTGAAAACCAGACTGAAGAGGAGCTGGTTGCAGGATATCTGAAGTTCAAGATTTACAAACAAATACACACACATAATTGAGCTGGACTTCAAATAACTCATCAGTCCTATTATATTTTCTTCCACAGCCCGGAGCGATAGCACAGCGGGTAGGGCGTTCGCCTTACAAGCGGCCAACATGGCCGACCCGAGGTTGATTCCTCCGCCCCTCTCGGAGAGCCCGACAAGCTACTGAGAGTATTCGATATGCCAAACACAGTAACAACAAAGTCTCCAATGGAGACATTACTGGGCCCGCTTGAGCAAATCAACGATCAACGGGAGGGCCTTTACCTTTACCTTTTACCAGGTTAATATTTCAAATTAGGTTCCAGAATATTTCAATATCCTGAACACTAACTGGTAGAATGGGCACATGGGCCCTTTCTATAAGATAATCAGAATTTATTATAAATATACCTATTTGTATTTGTAAGTATGTGCTTAAGGCTATTGACTTACATTTTTAAGTTATTATATCCAAAATTGTTTTCTTAATACAAAACATGTAACTGTCCTCCTGTTGTTCATCGATTTGCTCAAGCAGGCCCAGTAATGTCTCCACTGTGACAATTGTTACTGTGTTTGGCATATCAAATACATCACAGGTAGCTTGCCAGGCTTTGCCATGCAGGTGAGATACTCTTGGCAGCTTGCCGGACTTTCCAAGAGGGGCGGAGGAATCAAACTTGGTTCGACCATGTTGGCCGCTTGCAAGGCAAATGCCCTACCGCTGTGCTATCGCTCTAGCCCAATACAAAACATATCTTTGACCAAGTAAACATAATGCTGTATATCTCGTCAAGAAAATTTCAGGGAAGTAACAACTTACTGCTTTCAAATAGGTCCTGGTGGCTTTACATAACATAAGCATCATAGATTAAACTCTTTGATGTTAAACTAAAAATTCCATTCTCCACATACTTAGTCAGAAATCTTCTCAAAGTCTCATATTAGGAACGAATATAACATGAAACGGTTATCTATAAAGTAATTAAATTAAAATCTGAATTGTGAATTATAATTTCCTTAAGTAAAACTTCAGGCTATAGATTTGGGAGAGATTTCTCTAACAAGCATTACAGATAATTACTAAGGATAGAGAATTAATACCATTAGAAGAAAACACATATAAATGCATAGTTGCATGTGGAAGTTTGGTAGTTCAGTTCAATTTTTATAAAGATTAAAATTAGTTAATTTTGAATATGAGAACATAAAATAAAAATAATTTGATTGACTTTAAGAAAATAATTTAATTCCAAAGTGATGTTTTTAAATTTGACTTCATTTATTTATCTTTGCCATTTCTTTTTCAATTTAGGTACATTAGTTTTTATTGGGTAAATTTAAACTCTAATCTCTATCCTCTAAAGTGTTTTGCCAATCTTTCATCTAAAGATCTCAGGAAAGAAAATAAAGTGATATTTATTTGAAGTTAACATGTGCAGGTAAGTTGAGACCACATTATGTACTGTAAAAGGTTTTATATAACATTACTGTTAGTTCTGAGAATGTAAATGACACTGCTTTCTACACTTAAATATTAATATCATTTTCCTTTTCCTTAGTTATATTTTTGATTTTTCTGAAATTAAACCAATGTCCTATATATTTCATTATTTTATAATTTATTTTATTTATTAGGCCATACGCTATGATTTTAAAAGAATGTATCTAGTGGTTAATGATATGCTTCCAAAACAGACTTCTAGGTCTGATTCTATAATGAGCTGCACATATGGTGCTCATCTATCCTGATTCCTTGGATAGTCAGAGGGAAGCATGGCCACAAGCAATTGCAAGTCTTCCAGGACCTATAGAACTTATAGTAAAGTATTGCACTGATTATAAAAACTGATGCCTCTGACTGTCATTTTTCTTTTGATTTTAGGTATGCTATGCAATAAATTTATATCAGTTTTTCCAAATGATTAGAGGATTCTTGAGATTCATCTAGGCTCCATTTCCTTAGAAACTTCAGTAACCTGATATATAGACCATATTCATTTTATATGTAAATTTTCCCAATTCTGACTAATCCTCAAATCCTATGAAATGTTGGAAAATGTTCTTTGTGTTGTAAGAGATGGCAGAGGCTGGTATCAGCATAGTTAATTACTAAAAACATTGTGATTTCATACAAACAATTCTCACAAGCATCATAAAGTAAATACGCAAAAACACAGGGTTTTTGTACTGGGCACTTAAGGCTTTTCAGTTTATAAAACTGAACTCAAAGGTCAATTACCAATGCTCTTACAAGAGGTTTATTTGATTACAAGTTATAGTAATCTGTTTGAGCTATGTTAAACAAAAATGAGGAATTTATTATTAGGATATTAAACTATCTCTTTGAACAGAAGGGCAAAAAATGCTATCAAACCACAGAAAAGATGAGAACTGGAAACCCTCGAGTTCTCGGAATCTAAGGCATTTAGTGTCTCGAATTCTTTTCCACTGAGAACACATGGTTATTGACTGTATTTTTCCTCTGTAAAATTAGTTAATCCTCCATTTTTTTTCTCACACAAAAATGTCTCTCACTTCTCTCTTGTGTGAGCATGGTCTGTTACATTCATTTTATATCTCTGTTGCTCTTAAACACTATTTCCACACGTTTACAATTTTCAGTGGTGGAAAGAATATCTCTGTTTCTCTCTCTACATAAATACTTTATTTAAGGTTTTTTAAGGTCTTCCCAAGCAGTGCGAAGAAGACCAGGGACCCTTACAGAGTTTCTCGGCCAAATTTGCTGTCAGTTTAATGCAAGGTACGAGGATGTCATGCTAATGGACTCTGTAATGCAAGGGATTGCCCGGGCCACCCCTGCAATGATTGGTAGCCTGCGGGGCTTCACCTGGGACATTGAGAGATCACTTGGTACCAGGCATAAAAGCCAAGCCTGACAAATGCTAGCCATTTGCTCTGACCACTAAACTATATTTCCAAGCCATCTATATATATTTTAAATTATATGTATTTAAAACTATATATGTATATATGTATTATGATTTTTATAAAATATTTTATATGTGATTTAAAATATATACCAAAACTTAGACATTTGTACATTCAATTCTCAATTCAGAAATTAGCAAAATTAAAGACAATTCGCAAAACTTCAAATTTTTAGAAAAGCTTTAGAATTAAGTAGGTTAGTCAAATATCATTAAAAAATAAAAATATTTGGATAGTGGCAAGTGAGTAAATTTTTAAGTACGTCCCTCATGGGGCTGGAGTGATAGCACAGCGGATAGGGTGTTTGCCTTGCACGTGGCCGACCCAGGTTCCATTCCCAGCATCCCATATGGTCCCCCGAGCACTGCCAGGAGTAATTCCTGAGTGCAGAGTCAGGAGTAACCCCTGAGCATCGCCGGGTGTGACTCAAAAACCAAAAAAAAAAAAAAAAAGAATGTTCCTCATAAAATCGAAGTGTATACTTGTGCAAGCTGTGATAATCAACTGCAGATAAACTTGTGTCTCACATTGAACCAAGAAATAAAGTCAAAAGCTTAACATTCAATCTCAGCTCAAAAAATGAAGCTTGATTTTCAACACCGAAGTAATTTCAATGAGGTTCTTTGTCTGAAGTAGATTTTGCAAACTCATAGGAGCTTCCTACAATTTATTTTCTTCATTTCATTCTTAACCATGTCTGCCCTCTCCCCTGCAGTCTACTGCATAAACAAGGATCACTTAATAATCATTTTAGAATTTAGTCACAGTAATGACAAGGCCTTTCACATTAGGAACCCAACCATTGATTCCCTCAGGAAATTGAAAGAAACCTATATTTATTCTGTCTGGATATTTAACATAAAGTGATTATATTTTACAAATCTTGATTTTGTGAAACAAGGCATGGTAGCAGGAAATTAACATTATGCTTGCCATTTGATAGGTGAAATTTTCACTGAAATTCCCTTTCGTAGAAAATGGTACTCATATTACTAATCACAATTTCCAGAATAGGTTACATACTTAATTTAGCTGGCAGGTATTTATTTTTCTTGAAAGCTCAGATATTGAGTGATGATAATGTTGGTCCAATTTGCTTAAGACACATGAGGTGAAGTGGTTGATAGGTTAGGCATCATGGGAGAAGTGGTACCTATGACCAATCTCTTCTTAGCCCTGATTTTCTCTTCACTGTAGACTGATTGGTTGTCCCAGAGTCAGTGAGAGACTGGGGCTAATAGACAGATCCCAGAATTCTGTTAAGACCATCCCTTCCTAAGTATAAGCAAAACTGGTAAGATTTAGGGGACACCATACATCTCAGAACATGCTATTCCCAGACCAACAGAGCTTGTTTTTTAGAAATGTTATGTAAGAAGCAGGAGTTATTACAACTGTTAGAGCACATGCGAGGCACTGGTTTGATTCTTGGTACCACGTGGTACCCTGAGATCACTGGGTATTTTATTCCTGAAGGCCTCTAACACCTCTCAGATAGTCTAAGGTACAGTGGCATCATCAGGTCTTAACAGCATTGCATCTTCAGGCACTGGCATTAAACCAATGAGACAGTTGGTTAAGAATCACAGTGGGATCCACAGACGTTCTGAACACTGACTGCTTGGATTCTTACCAAATAAATATATAAATATAGCACTGTAGCACTGTTCTCCCATTGTTCTTTGATTTGCTTGAACGGGCCCAGTAACGTATCCATTGTGAGACTGCTGTTACTGTTTTTGCCATATTGAATACACCACAGGGAGATTGCCAAGCTCTGCCATGCAGGCTGAATACCCCCTGGTAGCTTGCCTGGCTCTCAGAGAGGAACGGAAGAATAAAACCCAGGTCGACTGCATGCAAGGCAAAGACTCTACCCAATGTGCTATCATTAAAAAAATAAATGTCACATAAGAGGACTGAGTCCCACGAAACATTCTAGGTTTCTTTTTCTTTTTTTGGGGGGGGAGGAAGAGTGGGGAGCATACCCAGTGGCATTCAGTGCTTATCCTTGGTTCTGCTCAGGGAACCACATGGGATGCTGGAATCAAACCTAGGGCAGTCACTTGAAAGGCAAGTGCCCCACCAGCTGTACTTTCGCTCTGGCCCCAATAGTTTTTTTCTTCTTTCTTTTTTCTTTGCATACACTTTGTATTTTCATTAAAATGTAAAAAAATAATCACCATGAACAGAGAAGTTACTAAGTGATTCATGATTTTCAATCATGTGTACAAACAGGTTCTAACATCAGTCCCTTTACAAGTGTCCAGTTTTTTCCACCAATGTCCATAGGTTTCCTCCTGCTTTCCAGACTGACTTTATGAAGACATTTCTTTCTTTTCCTTTTTATTCCCCCATCTCCTCTTTTAAGACACAGTGTTTCCCTTATTGTTACTGATAGAGTTTTATGCATGTTACTTTAATACCTAGTTCTAGTACTTAGTTCTGGTCCAGAGTGACAACTTCCCTCTATCATTGTCATTGTGGTCTCTTTCTTGACCTATTCCTCAATGTCTCCTGTCCCCTTATGCCAAGCTTCTTTCTCATGCAGTAAAACTTTTAATATTACCTTTAAGCACCTCTCTTATTTTCATTATACCAATGCTAGTTTTTCAAAGTATCTTTTTTCTCTTTATTCAATCTCTAGAAATTTTCTTCCCCCCCCCCCCCATGTCCAAGCTCACTTTTCTCTCGTTTCTCTGTCTCAGCAGTGTATTATAGCTGGTAGTGCATTAGGGCAACCTGTGATTACTAAGCACGGAGAGGCTCAGTTCTTTATGCTGTCAGGAACATGAATGGACTTTAAATGATGCCAAATAACATGCCAGAATATAATATTTTGTAAATAATTCCCTTGAAGAAAGATGAGTCAGAATAAACAGAAAGGTGAGTGTAAAAACACCATATTCTCAGTCCATAGAGGGATAATATAACTTCCAGTTAAAATCCAAAGCAAAATCAGTCACACCCTTTAAAGCATTCAATGGGATTGGTTTAGGAACTTAGGATTTGTTCAAAGTTATTGTAATTGGAGTCTTGCCAAACTGTAATTGTTTTACCAAGAAGGACCCCTTCAAAAAAAACACAAAAACAACCACGGATAGCCTCCAGTTTCTTGTGTGTCTTCCCTTACTATCTCCACCAAATAGCTAGTATGCTCTTATTCCCCTCACTAAGCATCATGACATGTGGAATAGACAGGGAGAGATTAGAAAAATGATCCCAAAGAAAGAGAATCATCAGTGTGAAATGTCACAAGGGTGGCCTACCTGATACTAAATTACTTGGATGACCTAGGTCTGGCTGCATAATCTATCTGACCAATACCAGAAGATAATTATTTCAGCATCCTCTTCCTTGTCTTAATGGCTATGTTTCACTATCATGCTCTTTAAAAAAGAAAAAATATCTCAAAGAATCCACTATCTAGGGGACACAATGGGTCTTTGACCTCCAAATATTACTCTCCTCTCCTTGATATGAGGTCACTTTAGCCCATCATGTGTGTACATGCTTGGAAAGGAATGTTGCTTCTCCGTGAATAAATTTAGATAAATCCAGATCAACTTTCAATCTAAAAAGTCCTTTCAATTCTGGGGATAGCCTTCTCAGGAGTCATTTTTATAGAAAATACCTGCCCTTGTCTTGCTTGGATCCTGTCCTTCTTATTAACTTATTGGACCTCTACCTGTTATAATAGATAGGACCTGGCTTATAAAATTCTTGTCAGATTTGTTTTCTTTAGGCTTTAAATCATCAAGTATAGGTGTTGATTAATATGGAACTGAGGCAGGCAGATAGATAGGGAAAGGCACCTATGGCAATAGAATTCCTGGTAATTAATAAAATCAACTTAGCCATAAGGCTGTCAGGACCCATCATGTGGACACAGAATCTAAAGCCTTTTAAGATTCACCTAGCACCAGCTAGGTGCTAGGTAGATCCAGAGAAAACTGTACCCTTCTCTTGGAGGGGTTCAAGAGAACCTGCAGCAAGAAAGGCATTTCAAAGAAGACCATCAGTTAATACCAATTCTATCTCTCTTGGCAGTTACTCTAGCAACAGATTCTTACCTAGGTAGAATGCCCCACATGGGCAGGTTGGGAGAAACCCTATAAAATTCACCTTGAACAAAGAAAGTATGTATCCTCTCCACTTCCCATAAGTCACCCCAGATTGTAATGCATCAGAACCATGAATGCAGGTGACTGAATCATGGTGTTGCAGACACCTCCAGGCACCCCTCTTCTATACCTTGACTATACTGGGCCCTAATTCTAGCATCACCCCAAAGTCAGAAAGAAATAGTCTGATCAATTGAATGACATCTATTTCCTTCTACAGAGTTTCATTTTTAAGAGGGATGGGGAAAAAGGAAGACTCAATTTCCTTTGATAGCTGCTGAGAACAATTCCTGTTTTGACTGCTTCCATCCTACATTTTTGACATGGAGTAAATTGCTGGGCTCTTTCTGATAAACAAGAAGCTAACAATAATCCAATATAAATATCTGCCCTAGAGCTTAGGCTTACAGGGAGGCTAAGACAATGAGAAACACTTAAGGCAAATGGCCAGACTGCTCTGATCCTTGCATCATCTATAAAACTTTTGTCAATTGATAAAAAATGCAAATATCTCAATTTTCATTTAAAGGGTCTACAGGAAGCCCCTTATCTGTAACATCCCTGTATTCTCTTTGTAACACAAAGACCAAGTTTTTCTATAATCCACCCCTCACAAAATAAGCCACAGTTTACTTAGTCCTATACTATGTTGCCGCCCACATGGGGAGTTCCTTTTCCTTTCTCTTCTACTTACCAATAAATTGTTATACTTTTTTTTTTTAAAAAAAGAATACACATAAAAGAAAGGGGCCAGAGAAATAATATAGCAGGTAGGGCATTTTTCCTTGCACATGATGACTTGGTTTTAATCCATGGCACCCCATGTGGTCCCCCCAAGCCCTGCCAGAAGTGATCCCTAAGTACAGATCAAAGAGTGATCCCTAAGCATTGATGTAGTCCTTAAAACAACAATTTGAAAAATAAACAGAAAAGCAGAAGCAAAACCATGGTGTAATCCTGTAAACATAATATGTCAGCCATGTATCATCAGACTTACAAATATGAGATTACCAGGAGATGACATACCTGAGATATGGATTTTGAAACATGATCTAGCTTTTGTGTGAAGAAAGGATTTGATTGGTAGAAAAGAAGAACAGAGGTGAAAAATTGGTCACTGTGTGAGTTTAAATCTTGGAAGGAGGCATGGGAAAGAGGGACAGATGGAGAAACTCATAAAGAGACAACTTTGAGAAGTTTGAGAGCATAACAGGATGTAAGAAGTGTTAGTAAAGGTAGTGTAACTGAAATGTTCTTTATTGGACAGAAGATTGGATGGGGATAAAGGTGAGCAGCAGGACCAGTTTTGAGAGAAGCAACGAAAGATTCAGTGAAGAACTTAATTAACTAGATTTTAATACCCAATTCCTTTTAAGTGCCAGATTTGTACAAGAAAATTCGCCAAGTCTTTGCTATTAAAATTCACTGATAATGTGAGCAGTTTAATTATAGTATAGATTCACCCTAAAAACAGAATCATGTCTTTAACATTTTCAGCAAAAATTACCAGCTGTAGAAATTTTATTTATTTCAAAATAAAAAGAGTTCTTTAGAGAATAATTCTAACGAGAATAATTATATAGAAAAGATATCTTGCTTTTACCTTTGTTTTCAAGTAATATTTATATAGAATGAAAGTTCAGGCATTATAAAAAAAATCCTGAGAAGAATTTATCTTAATTCAATTGAATTTTATAAAAACAAAAACCAATCATGTATATACAGAACCATATGAGAATCTCATCTATACTTAGATATGAAATTATTGGCCTCATTACCAGCGTTTAGGTGAAAGTATAATCATATTAGATTTATTTGGGGGAGATTGGGTCACACCTGACTGTGCTCAGAGCTTATTCCTGGCTTTGTGCTCAGGGTTCACTCCTAGCAGTGCCCTGGGGTCTTAGGTGAGATGCCTTAAATCTATAGTATTTTTCAAGCTCAATATTAAATTTTTTATATCACCCTAGGTTCTTTCACATAGTAGATTGAAAAAAAATTCTTTTCTTTTGATGGTCTTAATTTTAGATGAATTATTTTTAAATTTGGGCTTGAGCGATAGCACAACGGGTAGGGCATTTGCCTTGCAAGCGGCCAACATGGGCGACTCTGAGTTCGATACCTCTGCCCCTCTCGGAGAGCCCGGTAAGCTACTGAGAGTATCTCACCCACATGGCAAAGCATGGCAAGCTACCCGTGACATATTCGTTATGCCAAACACAGTTACGAGTCTCACAATGTTACTGGCCCACTCGAGCAAATCGATGAACAATGGGAGGACAGTGACAGTGTGATTTTTAAATTTATAGACTTTGACTTGTGATATTTTATTACTAATTTACCAAATATTTGATAAGAACCTACCAAATGAACTGACATATTTTGAGGTGCTTGGGAATGCAGTAGAGAACAAAATCATGTTTCTGCCATAGAAAAATTGGCACTTTTGGGAGGAAGGTAATAATAAACAATTGAAAATGGTTGTGATAGCTTTAGAAAAAAACACGGTGGCAGTCAGGGAGGGGAATTTGAAAATTAGACACAGTAGTTGTATGGGGAAAGTATTTCTGTTTGGCATCACGGAATCCATACCTGAGGGAATAGTGGGGATAGTCATAGAGATATCTGGGGGAAAATGCCTTGACAACAGAACAAAGTGAAAAAAAATCCTTAGTGTAAGAATTTTTTTTACATTGGAATGTGTTCTACATTGGATGTAATTAGCATTGATGCTTGAAACAGGGCGCAAGTGGGCCTCTGCAATACCTTAGATAAAATAAGAAATCACAGGTCCATGCTGTAAGAATGTATACAGTGCCGTATATTTAGCTCCCAGTGTCTCCTTAAATCCCACATCCTCCTAGGATCACCATTCAGGCTGACTTCAGACTGATTGCCAAGTTTTCCTCAAATAGTCTGGATTACCCTCCTAAATCTGTAGAGGGTTCCAATTCAATGCCACAAAAGAGGCTTTTTACTGTGTTACCTTGAATTTAGGATGAAACATGTGATCTCTTCATTATCTCTTCTTTTCATTACCCAACCTGGCTGTGGTCCCAGATACTCTAGGCTCTAGTCCTCTTTGAAGAGCAAAAATTAATGAATCACTGAAAACATCAACAGAATTGAATTCAAAATAACCCTGAAGTTATAAATGCCACAGCTGGAATGTAATGGCACAGTATCAGCTATAATTGAGAAAAAGATCTAATAATATTAAAAATACAGTGTTGACACTCTATTTGCTCTTTAGATTAAAGTTTCAAAGTAATTTCTATTACTTGTTCTGAAATTTCAAAGTGGATATCATTTTTTAAATTCTTTTTTTAAATTAATTTTATGGAATCACCGTGAGATAGTTATAAGCTTTCATGTTTGGGTTACAATCACACAATGATCAAACACCCATCTCTCCACCAGTGCACATTCCCAACCACCAATATCCCCGCTATAACCCCCCTTTCCTACCCTCCCTCTGCCTCCATGGCAGATATGATTCTCCATAATCTCTCTCTACTTTTGGGCATTATGGTTTGCAATACAGACCCTGAGAGCTTATCATGTTTGTTCCTTTATCTACTTTCTGCCCATATCTCCCATCCCGACCGATTCCTCCAGCCATCATTTTCTTAGTGATCACCTCTCTCTATTCCAGTTGCCTTCTTCCCTTTGCTTATGAGGCAGGCTTCCAGCTATGGAGCAATCTATCTGTCCCGTGTATCTACTGTCGTTAGGAGTTTTATACTCCACAAATTAGTGCAGTCCTTCTATGTCTGTCCCTCTCTTTCTGATTCATTTCACTTAGCATGATACTCTCCATGTATATCCACTTATAAGCAAAGTTCATGACTTCATCTCACCTGACAGCTGTATAGTATTCCATTGTGTAGATGTACCAAGTTTATTTAACCAGTCATCTGTTCTAGGGCACTTGGGTTGTTTCCAGATTTTGGCTATTGTGAACAGTGCTGTAATGGAAATATAGGTACAGATGTCACTTCTACTGTGCTTTTTTGCATCCTCGGGATATATTCCCAGAAGTGGTATTGTGGGGTCATATGGAAGCTCAATTTCGAGTTTTTGAAGGACTGTCCATATTGTTTTCCAGAAAGGCTGGACTAGTGGGCATTGCCACCAACAGTGAAAGAGTGTCCGTTTTTCCCCACATCCACATCAGCACTGGTTGCTTTTGTTCTTTTGAATGTGTGCCAGTCTCTGTGGTGTGAGATGATATCTCACTGTTGTTTTGATTTGCATCTCCCTGATGGCTAGCGATGTGGAGCATTTTTTCATGTGCCTTTTGGCCATTTGTATTTCTTTTTTGAGGAAACTTCTGTTCATTTCTTCTTCCCATTTTTTGATGGGTTGTAGGTTTTTTTCTTGTACAATTCTACTAGTGTCTTGTACATCCTGGATATTAATCCCTTATCAGATGGGTATTGGGTAAATATTCTTTCCCGTTCTTTAGGCTCTTTCTGTATTTTGGTCATTTCTTTTGAAGTGCAGAAGCTTCTTAGTTTGATGTAGTCCCATTTGTTTATGTTTGCTTCCACTTCCATGGTCAGTGCTGTTTCATCCTTAAAGATGTTTTTAGCTTCAATGTCGTGGAGAGTTCTGCCTACATTTTCCTCTTTGTACCTTGTGGATTCTGATACTGAGATTTAATCCACTTTGATCTGACTTTTGTGCCTGGCCTTAGACAGAGGTAATAGTTCATTTTTTTGCAGATAGCTATCCAGTTTTCCCAGCACCACCTGTTGAAGAGGCTTTCCTTGTTACACTTCACATTTCTTTCTCCTTTGTCAAAGATTAAGTGGTCAAATATTTGGGGGTCTGTGACAGAATATTAGACTCTGTTCCGTTGATCTACAGGTCTATTTCTAGCTCAGTATCATGCTGTCTTAATTACCACTGCTTTGTAGTACAGTTTGAAGTTGGGGAGGGTGATGCCACCCATCTTCTTTTTCCCAAGGATTGTTTTAGCTATTTGTGAGGGTTTATTGTTCCATATGAAGTTCAGTAGTGTTTTGTCTCTTTCTCTGAAAAATGTCATGGGTATCCTGATAGTGACCGTATTGAATGTGTATAGTGCTTTTGGCAGTATTGCCATTTTGATAATGTTAATAATCCACCCTATTCATGAGCAGGGGATGTGTCTCCATTTCGTAGTGTCCTCTGTTATTTCTTGAAGTAGTGTTTTGTAATTTTCCTTGTATAGGTCCTTCACCTCTTTGGTTAAGCTGATTCTGAGGTACTTGATTTTCTGAGGTACTATCGTGAACACTTAATCACTTAACTTCCTGTTAGTCGTAGATTTGCTCGAGTGGGCACCAGTAACGTCTCCATTTGTCCCTGTCACGTGTTAGTGTAGCCTAATGGCATCTGTTCACTCTGGGAACATGAAGAACCTCAAACCGATCGTTCATGAACTTGACGAAGAAGTCTGACCATCTGGTAGGTGTGCGGCCACACGGTCTTTTGACATCCCGTGGAATACAGTCAGTAACAGCTCTAGTCCAGCGGTCGTCTTTAAATCTCATTACGTGACCAGCCCATCTGATTTTTGACATCTTGGCAAATGAGACAGCGTCCCTGATTCTTGATCTTCGACAGATGTCAGAACTCCGGATTTTTTTCTCTCATTTGAGTGAAACATGATATCCCAAGCATAGCTCTTTCTATTCTTCTTTGGGAGACCTGAATAGCGTTCTCATCCTGTTTGCGTAGGGCCCAGGTCTCTGAGGCATATGTTAATGCAGGAAGAACAGTGGAATCAAAGAGATGTGCCTGGAGCCAGAGGTTCTTCGTCCTCTTAGCTATTTCTTCAACGTTCTTGAAGGCGTTCCAAGCCGCTTTCTTCCTCCTGTGCAGCTCGGGTGCCAGGTCATTTGTCACGTTGACTTCTCGACCTAGGTACACATAGCTGTTGCATTCGGAGATGGTCGTTCCGTTGAGAGCGAATGGGGCATCAGGAACGAGGCTGTTTCTCATAAACATTGTCTTCGTAAGATTCAGCTGTAGTTCTACCTTTCCACACTCACTGTCAAAGTCGGCCAGCGTTTGTGCCGCTTGGCTGATGTTCGGTGCTATTAAAACAATGTCATCAGCAAAGCGGAGGTGGTGTAGTTGCCAACCATCTATCTTCACTCCCATTCCTTCCCATTCCAGTCATCGCATGATGTTCTCGAGGGTGGCACTGAAGAGTTTCGGTGAAATGGTATCACCCTGCCAAACCCCTCTCTTGACATCAACGATCACTTCTTTGTAGAATGGTGAGATCCTGGTAGTGAATCCGCAATACAGCTCACGGAGGATCTCATTGATGTTTCTCAGGAGTTCAAGATGCCGCTCTGTTTAATGTTCATTGATTTAAAGAAGGCCTTTGATTCTGTTGAGACGGAAGCGGTCATTGAAGGCCTAGCCAATCAGGGCATTCAAGCCCAATACATCAAGATCCTCCGTGAGCTGTATTGTAATACATCGTGAACAGGATTGTTTTTTTAATGTCTCTTTCTTCTCTTTAGTTATTTTGGGTGCTGATCATCTTTTTGATGAGACATTGGATTCTATTTGCTAATAGTTTGTTGCAAATCTTTGCATCTATGTTCATCAGGGATATCGGCCTGTAATTCTCTTTCTTTGTGGTATCTCTGTCTGCTTTTGGTATCCGGGTGATATTTGCTTCATAGAAACTGTTCGAAAGTGTTTTTGATATTTCAATTTCATGGAAAAGCTTAAAGATGATTGGGAGTAAGTCCTCTTTAAAGATTTGGAAGAATTCACTAGTGAATCCATCTGGGCCAGGACTTTTGTGCTTGGGGAGACTTTTTATCACCGTTTCAATTTCCTTGATGGTGATAGGTCTATTCAGGTATTCCGGGTCTCCTTGGTTCAGCCTTAGGAGGCTATACGAATCTAGGAATTTATCCATTTATCCAGGTTTTCATGTTCTGTGGCATAAAGCTTCTCAAAGTACTCCCTGAGGATCCTTTGAATTTCTGCAGTTTCTGTTGTAATGACCCCCTTTTCATTTCTGATTCGGTTTATTAGGGTTTTCTCTCTCCCTTTCTTTGTGAGTTTTGGTAGAGGCTTATCGATCTTGTTTATTTTCTCAAAGAACCAGCTCTTGGTTTCATTGATCTTTCAGATTATTTTTTGGGTTTCCATCTCATTAATCTCTGCTCTGAGTTTTATTTCCTTCCTCCTGTTCAAATTGGGCTCCTTTTTTTGGTCCTTCTCCAAGCTCTTAAACTGTGATTTTAGGTTTCTTATGTGGGCTCGCTCCTCCTTCCTGAGAAATGCTTGTAGAGTTATAAACTTTCCTCTTAACACAGCTTTTGCTGTGTCCCATAAGTTTTGGTAACTCGTGTTCTCATTTTCATTCATTTCTAGGAATCTTTTGATTTCCTCTTTGGTTTCCTTTCTAAGCCACTCGTTGTCCAATAGTGAACTGTTTAATTTCCAGGTGTTTTGTTTAGTTTTCTGTTTATGTGTGTGATTTACTTCTAATTTCAGCACATTGTGGTTTGAGAAAATTGTTGATACAATCTCTATCTTCTTAAAATTATGGAGGTATGTTTTGTGGCTCAGCATGTGGTCTATCTTGGAGAATGTTCCATGCACACTTGAGAAGAATGTGTTTTCAGCTTTTTGAGGATAAGGTGTCCGTATATATCTACTAAGTCCCTTTCTTCCGTTCCCCCCCCCCCCCAGATGATGTATATCTTTGCTAAGCTTGAGTCTGGTTGATCTATCAAGAGATGATAAAGTAGTGTTGAAGTCTCCCACTAGTATTGTGTTGCCATTGATGTCTTTCTCCAAGACATATAAGTAGTTGTTTTAAGTACTTTGCTAGTCCCTCATTGGGTGCATATACATTTAGTATTGTAAGTTCTTCCTGTTGTACAGAACCTTTGATCAGTAAGAAATGGCCTTCACTGTCTCTTGTGACCTTCTTCACTCTGAAATCGATGTGATCTGATATTAGGATGGCTACCCAGCTTTTTTACGAGAGTTGTTTGCCTGTAGGATTGTTTTCCAGCCTTTGATTCTGAGCGTGTGTTTGCTTTGACTATTTATATGGTTTTCTTGGAGGCAGCAGAATGTTAGGTTCAATTTTCTAATCCATCCTGCCACTCTGTGTTTTTTTTGTTGTTGTTGTTGTTTTTTGTTTTTTGTTTTTTGGGTCACACCCGGCAATGCACAGTGGTCGCTCCTGGCTTTGCACTCAGGAATTATCCCTGGCGGTGCTCAGGGGACCATATGGGATGCTGGGAATCGAACTCGGGTTGGCCACGTGCAAGGCAAATGCCTTACCCGCTGTGCTATCGCTCCAGCCCCGCCACTCTGTGTTTTTAAATTAGTGCATTTAGCCTATTGACATGGAGAGAGATTAATGTTATGGGTTTTTGTCCCATTTTTTTTGTTGAAATTTGGTTTATTTGAGGGGCCTGTCTTATCTTGAAGTAGTCCATTTAGTTGCTCTTGTAACCATGGTTTTGAGTCTATGAAGTTCCTGAGCTGTTTTGTGAAACTGTGTGTTGTTCCTTCTGTTATGAATGAGAGTCTCACTGGGTGAAATATTTTTAGTGAGGCATTTATTTCATTGAGTTTTTACACTATATCCCACCATAGTTTTCGGGCCATGAGGGTTTCATCAGACAAATCAGCTGTGGATTTTAAGGATGCTTCTTTGTAGGAAATTTCTTTCTTTGATCTTTCTGCTTTCAGAATTTTGTCTCTAAAGTTTTGGTCATTTTGGTCAGGATGTGTCTTGGGGTATTTTTATTTGGATTTCTTCTAGCCTTCGGGCCTCCTGAATGTGGTGGGATGTTTTCTTCAGCTCTGGGAACATTGTAGCAATGATGTGTTTGACAGTTTCTTCATCAGGGTTTTCTTCCTGTCCCTCTGGGACTCCAATAATTCTTATGTTACCCCTCTTGGCTTCATCACGATCTTCTCTTGCCATCTGTTCCCAAATTGTGAGTCTCTTTTCCATTTTTCTGCTCCTTTCTGGAGAGACTCTGGACTTCATCTTTGACTTCACTGATTCTGTCCTCACCAGCTGTTACTCTGCTGCTGAGGCCTTCCATTGAGTTTTTCAATTCATCTACCAGGTTTTTCAGGTCTGACATTTCCATTTGTAGTTTTATTTGCATTTTCCTCATTTCTACCTTCAAATCCCCTTGTCTTTTATTGGATTGCTTTCCCATGGTTTCTTTTAGCTCCCTAAGCATGCTCAGTAGCTCCCTTTTAAATTCTTTGTCAGAGAGGTTGTCTAGCACTTCATTACTGTTGGTGTCTTCTGGGTTAGCCTCTTCAATAAGTAAGCTTGGTGGGCTCTGCGTTACTTTACCATTGTGGCCTGTGTGGTTTAGACCTTCATGCTCACTGTTACTATTTTGCTTAAGACACAGAATTAATTGAGATGGGCTTAATTAATTTTTGGCTAATGTGTTCCTGGTGGTTAAGCTAACCTAGTGAAAGTTCCATCTAAGAGGGTAACTTATGGTTCCTATAGGATATGTAGGGCGAAAATAACTAATGCGGCCATGGTTCCGGGAAGGGACCCTGCCACTGGGCAGGTACCTAGATGAGTGAGCAGAGGGTGCCGGAATAGCTCAGCTTTGGGTTCGTGTGGTGTGCCTCAATTCCCATCCCCCACAGACCAAGGATGAAAACCAGCCATTCTCAGGAGATTTAGCAAGACGTGTATCCCAGGAAAGGGCCCTGCCGCTGGGCAGGTACCTGAATGAGTCCAAAGTGGATATCATTTTAATTTCAGTGCTCTTTCTTTCCTTGCCATTGTCAGCTATTTTCAAAGTACATTCCTATATTATCTGTTAGTTCTTCCAGTCTCCTAAAACTGGTGTCAGTCTTCTCTCCAAGGCACAACCCAGATTAATTTTATTTGTGTCTCCTATAACTTTTAAATAAATTCCATAGGCGTTTATTTGAGCAATAGTGCAGGTGGTAGGGTGTGTTTTGCATGCGACTGACCAGGGTTCAATTCTTCTGCCTCTCTCGGAGAGCCTGGCAAGCTACCAAGAGTATACCGTCCACATGGAAAAGCCTGGCAAGCTCCTCGTGATGTATTCAATACTCCAAACACAGTAACAACTGGTCTCACAATGGAGACATTACTGGTGTCCGCTTGAGCAAATCGATGGACAACGGGAGGATAGTGCTACAGTGCTACATGTGTTTATTGTAATACTGCCTATCAGAACAATTTTCCTGTATTGTAGTTCAATGGTAAAGCACTACATAATATAGAAAGAACTAATTTTTATGTGTAATGATTGGTTAATAAGCAACCCTTTTTATGTTTCAAAGCCTTCTAAAAATCATTTACAGTTTGTCCTTGCTATCTTATTGATCTGATTTCAAACCCAGGTATGTGGGACCCATGGCTGAGATCTCCAAGCCTGCTCGGATTGGGGCTGGGCATCCTCCACCCATACCTCGAGTTTTCGAGTAACTTGGCAGTCACACCCACAAGCTGCCCCCTGTGCCACGTAATCTCATCAACAGCCAAGATTCAGAGATTATAAAAAAACAAAAGCCTCTCTAGAGCCGGGCAAGCTACCGAGAGTATCCTGCCCACATAGCATTGCCTGGCTAGGTACCCGTGGCATATTTGATATGCCAAAAACAGTAACAATAACGTGTCTCATTCCCCTGATCCTGAAAGAGCCCACAATACAACATTAGGCTACACTATCACGCGGCAGGGATGAATGTTACTGGTGCCCACTCCGGCAAATTGATGAAAACAGGCTGACAAGTGATCCAATTGATCCTATTGATAGCTGCCTGTAGATGCCATATAAGTAAACACATAAGTCTCTTTCCATTTAGGCACCAAGATTTAAGAAAAGAATCCTGGTTGGAACTGTGAAATGAATAAGTACTCTGGCTGGCTCAGAGATTCTGCTCAAAAAAGACCTATCACCACTTCTATTTCCCTGTTCTAAGCTAGTCACATGCTTTAGATAATGCTGATGACTTGTCTTTCTCTTTATCTATCTGGAAAATTCCTAGTCTTTGGTCATTGTTGCTCTCTAGTTTACATTTTCTCTAGCCAACCAATAGAAAAATGTTTATGTAACATATTCTATAGAATATAGAAGATGAATATAGATAAAATCACATATTCTATAGAATGTAGACTATAACCTCAATATTAGCTGGATTCCCAGAGTTTCTCAATAAGTTTTATTTTTCCTGGTTCAAATTTCTATACTCCAATCAATGTAACTTTTGAACCAACAACGTTGTCCTTCAAGCTATACCATCCTCTTCCACTTGTTCCTCTGTGGATAATTTGTCATAAAACAAAAGTAATTAAGAAAACTGAGTCTGCCAAGGTGAAATCTTATTTTCATATCTTGGCTTATCCAGCTAATCTATGAATTTGACAAAGACCATTCTCATCTTTAATACCTTTTATCTATGTTCCAGCAACTTATCACCAGTTATCCTGCTCAAAGTAATCTCCCTGTGTATTATTTATGCTACATATTTAGTCTTCTTTTTATAAATTATTAATTCCCCATTTCAACATTTTTATAATATTTTATAAAGGTTATTTGAATCACACTGCATCCATATTCATATCTTCTCTACTGTGCTGAATAGTACTTCAAAGGATAAAATGACATGCATTTCATATGTATTTGTTGGAATGCAGAGTAACAATCAGAAACTTCTAATTGTCACTAATCTCTTCCAAGGGCCATCCTAATTTCAGCTAGCCCTCCTCTAACCATGTGCTTTACATTTTGTCTCACATTCTTATATTATATAGTTGTAGCTTGATTCTCTACACATAACACAGTTAAAATTATTAAACAGTATCTATGTCACAATAACTATTTTTAGTGCTTCAAAGCTTACATTTTATCTAACTAGCAATTCTATGAAGTATATATCATTAAAATTATAACTAATTTATCTGTCAAGTACAGTTTCCCTTCGATACCTGATCTCCAGCTATCATTCAAGGGGTCACTTATCTGCAATGAAAACTGTCCATCTTTTATAAAGAAGAGGGCAGAGGCAGGGTTATGATGGGCATTATGTATATTAGAGAACCAATAGCAGCAGTCTCTGTGAGTCTCCTTTCATTGTAAACAAGACCCATGATTATCATAGGATAACATAAGAAGGGAATATAGGTGTTTGGAATAGATTTTGGGGATGACCACTGTGGCCTGGTCACCCTGATAAGACCCAATACCACTAGTGTGGGTCTTAGGAGCAGACACTTCCTGTTAAGTCTCTCTGACAGTAAACTGCCAGTAATGGGTCATAGTTTGAGTGAAATTAACATGTATGATTGCAAGCATGGCCAAGAACAACACCATAGGTGAAGGTTGGTCCTTCAGGATACGTTTCTTAATGGTCTCTCACAGGGTAGGTGAGCCATCTTGGTGACCGGTGGAGTGATGTCAAATATATCTGGCTGGAAGCCACACAGGTTTTGAACTATTCTGTGGGAAAATGCAAGCAAAGCCTCTCCCTGTCAATAATAATGGTTCCAGGCCCTTCCATAGGCCATCGTTATCAAGGGGTCTCTCCATCTTACCATGAAGGGGCTATTAATGTGGGGGGACTCTAACGGCTAATGATGGGAGATTCAGGAGAAAATTTTCAAATATTAAAAAGATTAAGGTAAAAAGAGGTGACTATAGCCTAAAATTGGGAGGGGGGAGGTAAACTCCCCGTTTTGTTTTCTCAAGTAAGTTTTCAATGTGTAATGGGCACATTCCATCAGTGACTGTATAATCAATGGGTTATACAGAATGCCAGTGGTATGCTGTATTTTCCATTGCAAACAAAAATCTTTAAAGGAGGAAGTAGAAAAGGCAGCGTAATCATCTGTTTTCAAACTTAGGGGAAGGCTCATAAGGGCCAGGCAGGTCAGTATATGATGAAACAGATAGCATGCCCTTTTACCAGCAAGTCTGTGGTCCACATGATATTGGAATAAGTACCAATAGTGCCAAAAGAATACTTCTGGTGGCCTAGTTCTTATATATGGGTAACAGTGACATGCCAGAAGGCACTGTGTTTAAGGCCTCTGGGGTTAACTCCCGGGTCTTGAAGGCCAGGGATGATAATTACGTCCAGCAAGAGGAACAGATATAGACAATACTACAAAGATGAGCAAAGGTAACATCAGAAAAGCTAGCCCAAAGGCCCTTAAGATTGACATGAATTAGACGATGAAAGACTTGAATGACATATAATGACACAAGAGTCCCGGTGGAGGCGGTGGAGGCAAGGTGATCGGTCATGGCATTTCCCTTGGACTGAATTCTTGGCGGGGGCAGGGAGGCTGCAAGCCCCAATTATGTTGAATATAAATAGGGCAAGCCTGGGTCTCAAGAGATGCAGCTATCTTAATAAGAAGAGGGAAGAGGGGATTATTATTTAAATGAACATAGAAGAAGATTAAAAATATAAACAATATCTGAAAAAAATATTCACTGGACCAGACACTTCCTGCAAAACCATAAAAAACTGTATACAATTCTTCAAATTATGGAAAATTATCAGGGATAAGAAAGAAAAGGATGGAAGGACTAGTTTCACAAGATCAAAAGATACTATAGCTGCTTCTTGTGAACCGCAATCAGTGAAGTCTGAGGGAGTATTCTTAAGAGGAGAGGTGAGAAACAAACAGGAAGGGCAGCCCAGAAAAGAAGAGAAGAGGGACAAAGCAGCACTCTTCAAGTGGATAATGACTATCAACTTGACCAGAATATCCACAAAGACTAAGGGCAAAACTGGAATGATTCCTCTACAGCCACTGAAAATCCGAAAGGGATAAAGGAGATATGAGCAGATGGGGTTCCTTGCCAAACAACCGAAGGAAACAGTCATGGCCCAGTGAATCATGTCTGCTGAAGCATTCACCTCAGTAAGAACCCCCTCTCAGGGGGTGTGAAGCAAATCTAAGATGCCTTGGGGATGATAAAGAGTCCCCAGGATGGTGGGGTGTTAAAAATCAGGAGTAACAAGGGCTGCCAAGGTTCATACCTGGCCAGGGCCAAATTCTGAAATGAAGCTTTTACTACCACTAGGGCCTCCTTTGCTCTTGGGGTAAGATGACACGATGAGGTGGGGGACTTAATGCCTTTTAGAAGGTTGAACAGAGGAGGCAGTTTGCTGGTGGGTATGTCCAACCAGGGACGGAGCCAATTAAGATTGCCAAAAAAAAAAAAAAAAAAAAAAAAAAAGAATTCTGGAGGGATGCCAGGGGAAGCTTTGTGAAAAATCAACCTGACTTTCAGCAGGCAAATGAGGTGAGTGTAATTTCAGACCCCCAAAATTGTATTGGGAGAATTGTTAGGACTTTTTCTGAGGAAACCTTAAAGCCCCCTGAAGCAAGAATGGAGGCCAGGGAGAAACAAACCTCTTGTAAATGGGTCAAGTTGGAGGGGTCCCATAAAAGCAAATCATCTATATAATGATACTATGAAAATCCTTTCCTATGGCAACCATAGCAGCAAAACTAACTCCCTCCTGGCAAATGGTTAGGCTATTGGCCATATTCTGTGGCAAGACCGCCCCACTCAACGTGCTTTACAGGGTGAGAATGATTTAGCACTGGTGAAGAAAAGGCAAATTACTGACAATCTTGTGGATGCAGAGGAATGGGGGATGCGGGGAAGCAATCCTGAATACCAGTAGCAACCCGCAACCCGGGGAATCCTCTGAGGTATGGCGGAGGCCAGCGGGAGACCAGTGAATCGTGATCAGTGAAGTCCGAGGGACTTCCGTCCTTCCCCTGTAAAGTAATCTAAATCCCAAGGGGCACTGCCACAGCCTGATTTCAGCACTTGGCCTGGTAGCACTCATCTCTATAATAGCCTCCCTATTGCAAAAAGAGGGAGCCCAGGAAGGCGGCCCAAATAAGGGTCCTCTAATCCTGTGGATTCGAAACTGGAGGTGCGATACTTCACTGTATCACTATATCACTGTAATCCCATTAACTGTCGAATTACTCTAGAGGGTGCCAGTAACATCTCTATTCCTCCCAGCTCTGAGATTTTATTGTCTTTCTTTTTTTAAATTTTTATTAGTGAAACACCATGAGGTACAGTTGTAGACTTACAAATTTTTGTGCTTGGGTTTCAGTTATACAATGATCGAGTACCCACCCCGCAACCAGTGCCCATTCTCCACCACCACTAATCCCAGTATCCCTCCCACCCTCCATCCCCCCATCCCGCCCTGCCTCTGTGGCAGGGCATTCCCTTTTGTTCTCTCTCTCCTTTTGGGTGCTGTGGTTTGCAAAAGAGGTGTTGAGTGGCAATCATTTTTGGTCTATAGTCTACTTTCAACATGCATCTCCCATCCTGGGTGGATTTTCCCAACACCCTTTATTTGGTGCTCCCTTCTCTATCTGAACTGCCTTTACCCCTAGAGTGTGCACCAGCCCTGAGATTTTATTTATTTTTATTTATTTATTTATTTTTAATTTTTTTATCAGTGAAACACCATGAGGTACAGTCGTCGATCCACAAATTTTTGTGCTTGTGTTTCGATTATACAATGATCAAGTACCCATCCCTCCACCAGTGCCCATTTTCCACCACCGTGGATCCCAGTATCCCTCCCACACCCATCCCCCCCATCCCACCCTGCCTCTGTGGCAGGGCATTCCCTTTTGTTCTCTCTTTCCTTTTGGGTGTTGTGGTCTGCAAAAGAGGCATTGAGTGGCAATCATTTTCAGTCCATAGTCTACTTTCAACATGTATCTCCCCTCCTGGGAGGATCCTCCAAACACCCTTTATTTGGTGCTCCCTTCTCTATCTGAGCTGTCCTTTCCCCATAGAGTACCTGGCTGGCCTCTAAGCCATGGAGTAATCCTCCTGGTACTGATCTCAGCTATTCTTGCAGCCCGGAGATTTTAGCATCCTCTTCTTACTCATTTTTTCCCAACGATTGGAGGCACTTTCAGGATCAGGGGAATGAGACCTATTACTGTATTTGGCATATGGAATACACCATTTGGCATATGGAATACACCTGCCAGGCTCTACCTGTTTGGGTGGGGTACTCTTGGTAGCTTGCTGGACTCTCCAAGAGGCATAAATGGGTAGGAAGTGTCTTATAATGTGACGTGCAACTGTTTTGTGTGGTCGGGAAAGCAGCCTGGAGCATGGCAGTGGTTGGGCAGTGGAGGTCAGCTGCTGGGGCTGAGTTCCTTCGGGTGGGGAGGGCTCTCACCCACCCCACAGCATGGTGCCAGAGTCTGGTGGCATGGTTCTGGGAGCCTCCTTTTTACTCCTGTCTGGGAGGAGCATCCGTGAGTTCTGGAGAATGGCGATGAGGAGATTAACTGGTGCCGGCAGGGTGTGGCTTATGGGCGTGACTCCTAGCCAGGCTGTGGGGTGGGTGAGAGCCCTCCCCACCGCAAGGGACCCAACCCTGACAGCCGACCTTCACGGCCCAACCACTGCCACTCTCCAGGCCACTTTCCAGATGCTCAGGATGAACCTCACGCAAGAATGGAGTCCCACAGAACCCAGATAATGTGGAACTTTGTGATCTTGGACTCAGGACTCAGCGGGACCTGGAACAGAGATCCTCTGACTGCTTCCCTCAGTCTCTGGTGACTCAGGGAGGTGGGATACTTACAAGGAAAAATTTGGAGAGGGAAAATGAGAAGCAGCTTCTGAAGAGGGCAGACAACTCTTCGAGGCTCAAACAGCCAAATTGCTCATGGGATCTTAAGGCGACTTTGACTTTGGATGACAGGTCTAATCCCCCTGCCTGGTTGACCGGCTAGAGTCAGTCAACTCTCTTTCAGTCTTAACATTCTCCAGGTGGAGTAGAGCCCAATTAGAGGCTGTAGCTCTCATTGTAACCCTGTCAAGCATTCAGACACAAAGGGGAACAGACACATGTGGTGCCTCAGTGCGTCCAAAGCTACGGAGAGGCATTGTCAAGCACAAGACTGGGTGATCCTTGTGTCTCATTTTGGAGACTACCCACCTGATCAAACGTGTTCCCTTCCCCCTCTTATTAACTTTGTGTCTTACGTTAGGCATCAGATATCACTCTCCACACACGGGAGTGACCAGTCTGACCAAGATGCCTGCCACAGCAGTTCTCCTGCCTCTGCTCATTGTGCAGAGGACGCAAGCAGCCTGAAAGGGAGGGTGAGTATGCAGAGGTACAAGAAAGACACGCATTCCGGGAGCATTTTGGAGAGACAACTCATTTATTGCAAGTAGGGTCGACCTTATATACTATAAGGGGCAAGAAACAAACATCTTAGGGGGACTTCAAGAAGATACTTGCACAAAATAAAGAATGCACTGCACAAAGTAGGGGCCACCTACAGCTTGTCCTGTTAGGGTCAAATCTCAGGGGCCTGATCCTCACCACTAGCTGCCCACCCCCAACTATACCCCACAACATGTCCCACAACATTTTACCTTCATTCCTCATACAGTACCTAAAATTGCTGAATGGACCATAGGGCCAAACAGAGAAGAACTTAATTAAATAAAAACTAAGGAATCGAAACAAAAGGTTAAAGAATAAGCAGAACAGTCTGAAAGTATGTTAGTATGGAGGGGCGAACCAAGTCAATAAAAGACAGGTTAAAAAAAAAACAAGTAGCATAATACAGTTTAAAAGATAGATTTCAAAGCCAGCAGTGACAGGGCAACTGCAACCTCATGGGAAGGGGGGAATTCCCGGCTCAACCTTCACACCCTACCAAGGTCACAAGTTTCCCCCATGAGTGGCTCTCCAGCTCGGCCATGGCTCCAGAGGCACAAGGACTTAATGCAGAGCCCAGCAGCTCGCGGCAGAAAAATGAATGGGCTATACATTAATCCACGGTGCCATGCCTCCCAGAAGGGAAAGGTGTCACTCCCTTCCGCCTTTTTCCCCCTGGGCAGCAAAATGGCAGCCTCCGCGGAGCTTTTTGGAAAGCCAGGTATGAGCCAGCAGTGACGGGGCAACTGCAACCTCATGGGAAGGGGGGCGTTCCCAGCTCATCTTTCACACCCTGTAGAGGTCACAAGTTGCCCCCCTCAAGCGGCTCTCTGAGCCACAGAAACCAATCTTGTAATTATCTGGCTCTTGGCAGAAATCCCTCCAGCTTAATAAATAAAATATTAGAAATCCAAAATCGCGCGGTCGCGATAGTGGCCATGCGACATCATATGGTTCTCATAACCAGCTGTAGAAAACAAATTATTTCATAATGCCTTTTCAGCAGTTCTGATTGTTGGGTGTAAAATCTAAACAATATTGGTGCATCTTTTGTCGAAATAATGAATGTAATCAAAGTGGATAGAGAGTTAAGTAGAATTCATGTGCCTCACAGGCATTGGGAGGGGTGGGAGGGGGGTATATTGGGGTTCTTGGTGGTGAAAAATAAATACTGGTTAAGGGAAAGGTGTTTGATCATTGCATGACTGAGACTTAAACCTGAAAGCTTTGTAACTTTTCCCACAGTTGTTCAATAAATAAATATAAAAAAAAGATAGATTTCAGTCTATATCATAAACAGAACAAATATTACAGGGAAAGTTGCCAAAATCCCTAGACATAGAAAAACACTGGGTTAAGTTCTGGAAGAATCTGAAATGTTAAAGATCTTACTTTCATAAAGCATGCCAAACTGGTTGTCTGTGAGATATGATCCTAAACTATTACTGTTCTCTAGAAAATTGATTGGTAAAAACCTGGCAGAGGAATTGCAGTTGTTGTTATTACAGTAGTTAAGCACAATATTTAAAGGAAAATGGCAGCTATAGTAACAAAATTGTTATTTTTTTCCTTTCCTTTTTTTTTTTTTTTTTTTGCTTTTTGGGTCACACCTGGCGATGCACAGGGGTTACTCCTGGCTATGCACTCAGGAATCACCCCTGGCGGTGCTCAGGGGACCATATGGGATGCTGGGAATCAAACCTGGGTTGGCTGCATGCAAGGCAAAGACCTTACCCGCTGTGCTATTGCTCCAGCCCCATACCTATGCTGCTTTAAAAGAAGGTTGGAATATCCAGCGAGAGCATCCATGTGGGAGGGTTTCCTGTGGGAGAACCCTGATAAGAGCATAATTCATGGGTTCTGGGATCCCTCCTCCATGCCCCTTTTGAGATTCTTTGGTGTAATGGGACCCTCTATGATTGTAGCTGCAGAATGGTTTTAATTGTACCCTGGTTGTGATTGTTTCACAATTTATGGTGCATAATCTAGTGAGTTTGCCTGGTTACTTCCCTATTCTTGGCCCCACCGGCCCAATTTCCTCCCTATTCTGTTTGGAGTAGACCTGACCACCATCTTGGGTCTTTCTGCAGGTGCCCTGCCTGACATATTCCTGATAGTGAGTTTGCCAGGCAGCTTTAGTTAGCCATCGGCTTCACCACTGAGAGCTTGGTGATGCTCCAACACCAGATCACCTCTCTTTCTGCCAGGGCCCTTCAGATTCGGCGAGCACTGATGGTGGATAAGGGGGGTACTTATGTCTTTCTGCGGGAACAATTTTTTTTTTTTTGGTGAATGAATCCAGGCTAGCTGAACAGAACATTGATGCTTTGACCAAACTTGCGAAGACCTATGCTCTCACAGTACTTGTCTTACTCTTCTTTCCCTTGGCTCCGGAACACCTTGCAGCTTGGGTTATGCTTTTAGTGGACCCTTTGTTAGGGTTGTGCCTAATTGTACTGTTGGGCTCCTGTGCCCTGAGGTTCGCTCAACAACGGCTTTAGATTATAAGAGTAGCGTGATCAACCAGGTTACTGTTTACCGGTATCTACCGCTGCTCCAGAGATCTTCAACAAAATTATTTTGACTCTGAGTTTCATAAACAAAAAAGGGGATCTGTGGAACCCATTGCAGAGCATAGTTGAGGGGCAGCTAGGAGTGAATATCGAATCCCCTCGAGACTTGACCCAAACAGGGTGAGATGCAGGCAGCCCTTTCCCTGAAGCTTCCCTTTTGGCTTCCAGCAACAGTCACCTTCCCCTCCAGTAAATGTTGAGCTCAGTAAAGCAATGCCAGGGACAGTTGAGCAAACAGGACCCCAGTCAAAAGGAACCAATATTCTGTCTTCCTTTGTTTTTATGTGCAAGTGCATTCTTTACTTTCTGCAAGTATGTTCTGGAAGACCCCCTAAGATGTTTGTTTCTTGCTCCTTATAGTACATAGGGTTGATCCTGCTTGCATAAATGAACTGTTCCTCCAAAGCGTTCCTGGAGCACATGTTTTGTGACTAGGTGTACTCACCCTGCCTCAGAGCTGCTTGCTTCCTCTACAATGAGAAGAGCTGCCAAGGCTGGCCTCTTCATCAGTCCTGTGACTCCTGTGCATGGAGAGTGACAAAAAGTCAAAGTTCTTTTTCTAAAACTATTTTACAATCTGTTGGGTGAATATCTTTAAGTGGAAGATATGATATGTTCAATCTAGGTATGATTAAAAATGTTTGGGAATGTACCAGACTTAGTCATGAATGTTACAAATTTTGCTTATTGTGCTTATAAAAAGCTTAATGGAGGAAGTAGCACTATAGCACTGTCCTCCCGTTGTTCATCGATTTGCTCGAGGGGGCACCAGTAACGTCCCTATTGTGAGACTTGTTGCTACTGTTTTTGGCATATCGAATACACCACGGGGAGAGTGGAAGTATTGAGCTAAATGTTGGAAGTATTGAGCTAAATGGAGGAAGTAAATGAGCTAAATGTTGAGAAATGAGAAAAGTTTTATAAATCAGGGATTAGAATCGTCCCTGATAAGGACAATTTGCGAAGGGATCTTAGGGAACAGGAATAGAATTTATAAAGGTACAAGGATGAGCTGAGTGCTTGTAAAGCTACTCCATGTATAGTTTGCTGTAGCTGTATTTGGGTCTTCCTTCTTGTGGCAGCACTATGAATACAATCAGTACCTCCACAGTTGCAGGAAGAAGTGTCAAAGGAATTTTTGTGATTAACTCTTATGTTGCATAGCTTAAATTAATTATTAAACTCCCACTCTTTACCTGTGCATTTCAAATTTTCTCAGGGTACAATACAATTTCCAATTATGGGAAGTGGTAAAAATTCTTTTTAAAACTAATCTTTGAAAACAATAAACAGATCATTTATAATGATAAACATAAGGGTTTTTTTTTTCTAAGGCCTGGTTTTTGAGATCTTCCAACAATAGTCTTTGAGGGCAACTTACCAAATGTATTAAAGGAAGTCATTTAGAAACCTCTTTACAGCTTTCAAAAACAAGAGAATTGAAGTTCTCTTTTGCAGCCAATTCTCTTCAGCCACACACACACACACACAGATGAAGGTTTACTAACACTCTTTCTCCTGAGAACACTATCCACTGTGAGCTGTGCCAACAGCTGAAAGCATCGAGCCTGCCCTTGTGCTGTGAGAACATAGCTCTCTCCCAGGGTCTGCCCAGATGCTCATTAAAATCCAATGAGTACCCCACAAGGGTGTGTTGTTTAGTCCAACATCATAGCTTTTGGAAAGAAAAGAATTTCAACTTGGTGTGGGAAGAAGGTGAAAGTCAAGCACCATGGTAACTGGGTCAAATTAACCCTTCATAAAGGAGGTTCTAACAAATAAATGGATCCTGACCATGCAGAACCATTGCCAACATTAGAGTTTAACTTGTTTCTATTCTGTACAGTTTTTGCTATTACACAAACTAAACTACACAGCATTTATTGTCCTGCCCTATTAACTCCATCTCTGTGCTGCTTCTGCTGCATTACTCTTCCTTTCCTAAATCAGGAGCTGATCGATATTTCTCCTAGCAATTTGGCCTCTCTGAATAAATAAATAAATAAATAAATAAATAAATAAATCTCATAAACCTGACTAGTCAGCATGATTACTTTATCCACAACTACTACATTTACTTCTTTCTGTGTTTATTCCACCTATAGGAAAGGCCTTACATTTTGGTCAAATAATTCCTATTATTGCTTAATTCTCGTCTCATTGGCATAGCAGAAGTCAGGGGGAGATGGGTATAAAGAAGAGCACGCTAAAAAAAAAATGCCATTTTTAAAAGTCTTAAAAATCTATTGGCTGTTGCAATGAGTATTCATCGTGTGAGAAAAATATTTATTTCTCCTAAAGAATTGGTATCTTTTCTCCTGTCAGATATTGGAAATTATAGCATTTAGAATCCTTCTCTTGTTTGCTTCTATTTCCAAATGTTAAGCACCAAGTGTAACATTCACACACTATAATTACATAAGCGTTAATTGCTTCCTTTGTGGGGGGGGGTATGGTACTGACTTTTTATGTTTATTACCAATGGGTGGATATTATTATGAGGTCAAACTCTAAGCTTTAGCTGGAATGATGTAGGGGTGTAAATAATTGGAATTTTTTTTTTTTTTTTTACTCTGATTTAGACAGAAGTTTAAAATCAGTTTTGTGCATGTGCAAAGGCTAGTCAAGGGCACTACAGTATTTAGAATATTTATAGATAGGGCTGGAGTGATAGCACAGCGGTAGGGCGTTTGCCTTGCACGCAGCCAACATGGCTGACCCGAGTTTGATTCCTCCGCCCCTCTTGGAGAGCCCGGCAAGCTACCGAGAGTATCCCGCCCGCACGGCAGAGCCTGGCAAGCTCCCAGTGATGTATTCGATATGCCAAACACAGTAACAACAAAGTCTCCAATGGAGATGTTACTGGGCCCGCTCGAGCAAATCGATGATCAACGGTAGGGCCTTTACTTTACTTTTATAGATAGATAGGTTGGGGATTTCTTCCTCGAATTCTAGAGATCTGTTGTCATTAAAAAAATAAATTAAAAGGGAATGAATCTGAGGTCATAAAACAGGTTATAGGACTATTACTGATCACAGAACTTTGTGGAAAGAGGCAGGGATGACATAAAATGAATTATGGAGGATTATGAGCCAGGGATAAATTATTAAAGGATAGTGTGATTTTTAATACTTGCCATACTTACAATATTTTGGAAAAAATAAGATGTTTTTAATAATGGTTTTAGTCAAGTATTCCTATAGTAATATTTTCCTTCAAAGATCTTGGTATCATGTTAGCTTTTAATGTTTAATTTTCCAATGTGTTCAGTTGGAAAACCAGCAATTTTGCCAGCTGGTTTTATAATGTTGACAGAACAGAAACTTATATTGCCAGAATGAGAGGTCAGAAGGAGAGGTAAACTGAAATATAGAATGCTAATGGGAAAGATGACATTACGTAGAGTTCATGATCAATTTCAAACAAAAATACTGGGTTATAGTAGAAATAGGGAAAACTTGTAGATTTTCTTTAAGATGAGTTAAAAGCGTGATGTGTGATTCAAATAACAGGTGTTGATTGGCACAGAATGCTCAGAGAGTAGAATATAAGACAAGAGGATAGTGGTTTTAGATGAGCAGTTCTTCTGAAAATAGAAAATGGAACTTAAAAAATTTTCACTATATACAGCATACAGTATTAAAATGAGAAAATTATTACAAGTGATATCAGGCAGAAATGACGAAACACTGCACTTCTTCAACACAAAGTGTTTTAGAAAGCACAGGTGGAAGGCAAGATTAAGACTTCCAGCTATTTGAAGAGAAGCAACATGGCCTCAGGGAAGTAACACATGATTTGAAGACAGAGGTACTGTTGTGTCATTTTTGTAGGATCTACTTAAAGATATAACCTGAAATTGCTTCCTAAACAACACCCAGTATTTGGATTTGGTGGTAAATAGAGTCACTTATATGAATTTTAGAAGGCCAATAACAAGTATCAAGTTTCTTTAGTATTGAGTATAGACAAAGGCAATGTGCATGTTATCTACTGTTCCAAAGGTTTAGGTCATATATATGTATATGTATACGTATGCATATAAAAATTCATATAAATATACATATAAACATATATTTATATATACATATAATATAAATATATATTTACACATTTATGTATGTATCTATTTACACACATATATACTGGGCCCACTCAAGCAAATCTATGAACAACAGGAGGACAGTGACACACATATATGTTTGTGTACTTATGTATATAAATATATGATAAATATAATGCTAGAGGAGATATTTTGGCTTAATTTAAAATATATAAATATACTTTTAAAAAGAAAGTGTATTTTCTCAACAGGTGTTTTACCATTCCCAGAGATGTTCATATCTATACTTTCTGATCAATATAAACTAAAAAAATTCTGTAACCTAAGTGATAACTTCCTATTTATGACTTACACCGGAATGAATGCAAGACAGCAAAGATTTATTTTCCCTCAGAAATTGGAGGTGAAGAAAATGTAGAGAGATGAAATTATAATTGTATCATAAAAATTAATTAAAATTATGAAAAGAAATGTTTTATCTGTACAGTATCCATGAGAAAGAAGTAAGATAATTTGAGAAGAAAGTTTTGCAAATCTTTCCTTTGCAGAGTCAGGTGAAGCAGAATTTGCAGTTGAAATCTAGTCGAACATTAGAAATTAAAGAAGTAATCTAAACCTACTTAGAACAGCTTCACGTAGAGGAAATAACTTTGGAAAGGGTAAGGACCATTAGAAAAAGGATGCTAACACCTCTATGAGACCCCCCATCCCCTGCATAGAAGAAACCAAGGAAAGAAATACACTGACATCACTTCCCTCTAACACTTGAGTCTCACTGGACTTTCCAGGGGCCAAAGAGAGGTGAAAACTGGAGAGTCCATGTTCTTCAAATGAGTCATTTTTAGGGAAATGAAAAAGTAGAACTTACTTTTAAAATTTCTTTATAAGTTCTTCTAAAGAAAAATCATGAATTCCTTCTTGACAAAAGCCAAATTGTCTTTTTATGCTCATCTCTTCTTTCTTCATTTCATGTTTCTCTGCTCTTGTGTCAGTTACTACCATCAGTTCTCACACAGTCCTCAGAGCCCAAAGTTAGATCTCCACAGGGGCCTTCAAAATGAATTAAGATCTAAAGCAGTCCCTGAGAAATTTCTGCGTGAGCCCTGGGGCATCCATGAGTTCTTTGCCATCATTTAAGTCCTGTTTACAATAAGATAGTCACAGGGAATTTTGCTTTGCTTTCTTGATCTATTCCAGGGATGATTCCCGGAAGAATGGTAGTTTTTTTAGCATTAGTACTCCATCTGCTTGTAGACATTGCTTTTCCTTTATTGTTTTTTGATTTATTATTTTAAAATGAATTGAGAACTTGTAAGGTCTGTATATTGGGGACCCAGTAGTAAACGTGGAAGTCAAACTTTTAATTTAGTATAACATACTTAATTTCAAAACATTAAAAAGCCCTAGACGTTGTTAACATTTCAGCATATTCCAAGACTTTCCTTTATAAACTTAATACAAGTATTCATTTCAGAGAAGATCTAGTTTCTTAGAACTAGCTTAATAGAATCAGATGATACTGCTTTAAATGTATTTGCAAAAATGCTTACTTTACTCAAAACATATGGGAAAATAAAAACAATGTTGCTAAAATAAATTGGAATTAAAACCTATTTGCCTCATTTAAGTGTCTTTCATAGTGTAAGGTTCCTTAAGGTCATTTTTTTCTTTCTTTTTTTTAAAAAATTTTTATTAGTGAGACATCATGAGGTACAGTCGTAGACTTACAAATTTTTGTGCTTGGGTTTCAATTATACAATGATCAAACACCCATCCCTCCACCAGTGCCCATTTCCCACCATGTAAGGTAATTTGTTAACAATTAACTTTTAGCAAAACTCTGGAATTTTTGAAGAAATTAAGATTTTGCTTAAGATAACTTATAAACAAGAAATATATATGCAATCAAATAAAATGAACAAATAATTTTTTAGGCTGTTGATCATAATTTATTACTAAAATATGTTATGCATAGACTAATAATTTAGAATCAGACAATCGGTGGTTCACATGAAATTTGTCTGTAAATATACATGGTTATGTATAAATTCTATAGAAGAAGAATGGACCTCCAGTGTATATTAAATTCAACCACATTTCACAGGTCAAAGAACAGTTTCCACACATGTAAAAACAAAGAAAAACATGCTCTCTAGAATCACCATCCTTTAATCCCTGTATCTAAAAATTCTTTAAGATTTTGATTCTCAGAAGCAGATATATAAGATGAGTTGACTTTGACAATAGGTGAAGCAATGCAATCTGGGGTTGTCAACACTTTTTTTTATTTCATCTAAGTTTTCTCACATTTTCCCAAATTAGTTTGATTTTATAATTCCTAATCACAGTTCTAGTGCTACTAGTTCTGGATATAAAATATATATTTTTTTTCTAAAAATGCATTTTTAGGAGAAAGAAATTTTTCTCCAATAAAGAAAAAATAATAAATACAATATAATATTTTTATAGTAATATTCCCCAAGCATGATTTCAGGAACTTCTTAAATAGTTCTTGATAATTCAATATTTTTGGCCCTTATTCCAATATTCATCTAAATAAAACAAAATAAGTTAATTCTGAGTCATTTAAATAATTGTGTTACAGTGAAGTACTGTTGTGAAATTTCACTTGTCCTAGTTCTATTATTTAGTGTAATTTACCTAGTGAGATTTGCTCTAGGAGTTCAAATTGTTGGTAGTGTAGTAACTACAGTTAAACAATGCATTTGGATCTTGTATACATATATATATATACACACATGTGTGTGTGTGTATATATATATATATATATATATATATACTTTACAGCACATTTTATCTTTAAGTTTGATGATCAACAGTCATGGTCACGGTCCTCCCGTTGTTCATAGATTAAACAAATCTATGAAGTTCCAGTAACATTGTGAGACTTGTTACTGTGTTTGCATATCGAATACGTCACGGGGAGCTTGACAGGCTTTGCCATGCAGGCGAGATACTCTCAGCAGCTTGCCAGCTCTCCGAGAGGGGCTGAGGAATCGAACTCGGGTTGGCCATGTTGGCCGCGTGCAAGAAAAACGCCCTACCCATGGTGATAATTTCTAGTATCAATGAAGCTGTATGATAATCCACTGTCACTGTCCTCCCGTTGTTCATCGATTTGCTTGAGCGGGCCTAGTAACGTCTCCGTTGTGAGACTTTTTGTTACTGTGTTTGGCATATTGAATACTCTTGGTAGCTTGCCAGGCTCTCCGAGAGGGACAGAGGAATCGAACCCGGTTCGGCCGGGCTGGCTGCGCGCAAGGCAAACACCCTACCGCTGTGCTATCACTCCAGCCCTGTATGATAATATGTTCAAGTATTTATTTGGTCAGGGATTGGTCAGGGTTGGGCTTAAGTGAATACTACATTTTTTCACAGAACTTTTTACATTCTACTGTGAGAAGAAAGTAAAAAGAATCAAAAATTAAACAACCAAATAAATAGGAGACATCAACCAAGAAAACACAGGAAAGTATTAATGCTGATTTCTGTGAGGTCACATGGTAGTTTTACTTCACATGATCATATGAGAGTTATCAAGTGATACTACAATAAAATCAGCCTTTTCTGTTGGTTCAAAATCAAAATCAAAATCAAAATTTTAGTTGAGTGTAGAGTGTATCATGAACCAGCTCAAAAACTTGATATTATAAATGCGATTTTATAAAACATGCTAATGTGAATTGACATTCATTCTGTGATACTAGTGTAACTGAAGTTTAAATAAGGAAACAAACTAAATGTGGAGAAGGACCTAAGGCAATATTTTTCTAAGTTAGTTCCAACTTCTGCTGTTTTAATACATTGATATTGTGTGTCACTCTGAATTAGTATTTGCAATACATTTAATTATTTAAGAAGATCCTGCCCAGCAATATTGGGGCTCTGGAGGCCACTGGCAGGATGCCTGGTGGGTGGGTGGTAGGGTCCTGATGACTGTGAGCTTGGCCTCGTGATGCTGTTTTACTTAGGATGGTAAGGCTGGGGGCCACTGTATGGCCTTGTGCACACACTTTTCCCCTCTGAGCAAGCTCCCTAGACCTGTGAATGGAATTTTAATTTGTTTATATTTAATTTGTTATTTTGATTTTGAAATTTTATAATTTCTACAAAAGTTATAAGATTAGATTTTTATATGTTGTCTATAATTGTCATTTAAGCCAAAGTTGACTTCTGGTGTTCTTTACCTAGAGTTATTTACAAAATATTGATACCGGTGGGAAAACACACTGATGGACTGATGAAAGTAACTGCCCCAACTGCTGTACTCTCTCTGGCTTCCTCTACTTTATCTTTTAGAACAGTATTTGATTTATAAAGTTGGGACTGAAGTGCAGTGTTACTATGTACTCTGTACCAATTTTCCTTATTATTAACATCTTAATATGTCAGAATTAATGAGCCAACATTGATGTATTATTGTCAAATATAAACTACATCATTAAAATTTTCATATTTTAGCCTAATATGCTATTTTTGTTCTAGGACTGTTTCTAGGATATGATAATATATTCATTTTTCATTTTTTCATATCTCATTAGGCATATGTTGGCCATGAAAATTTGTCAGATTTTCTTGAGTTTTTAAAAGCTGAAAGTTTTTTGAAGAGTAATAGTTAAGCATATTGTAAGATGATCTAATGGATTTTGTCAAATATTTTTTATATCATGGTTATATTGAATTGGTCGAGAAGTCAACATGATGAATGACCTGGCACCTGAGTTGTGCAGAAGGAGGAGAGTGGCTTGGAACACCTTCAAGACCGTTGAAGAAATAGCTAAGAGGACAAAGTACCTCTGGCTCCGGGCACATCTCTTCTATTCCACTGTTCTTCCTACATTAACATATGCCTCAGAGACCAGGGCCCTACGAAAACAGGATGAGAACACTATTCAGGTCTCCCAAAGAGGAATCAAAAGAGCTATGTTTGGAGAGTCACTCTTCACTCAAATGAGAGAAAGAATCCAGAGTTCCTAACTTCGTGAATGGTCAAGAATCTGTCTTGTTTGCCAAGGCGTCTAAAATCAGATGGGTTGGACATGTAATGAGATTTGGAGACAATCACTGGACTAGAGCCATTACCGACTGGATTCCACGGGACGTCAAAAGATCATATGGCCGCCCACCTATGAGATGATCAGACTTCTTCATCAAGACCCTGAATGATCGGTTTGTGGCTCTTCATGTTCCTAGAATGAATGAGCAGATGCCATTGGGCTACATTAGCACGTGACAGGGATGAATGGAGATGTTACTGGCACCTGCTCGAGCAAATCGATGAGTAACGGGATGTCAAATGATCAAGTGGTCAATAAATTGTAATTTTTGGGAACAATAAAACATAAGGAAAGGTGAGTTATATTTATCATACCTTATTAGTTTACTGGGCTGGAGCCATAGCATAGTGGGTAGGGCGTTTGACTTGCACGCAGCCAAAATGGCTGACCCGAGTTTGATTCTTCCGCCCCTCTCGGAGAGCCCAGCAAGCTTCCGAGAGTATCTCGCCCACATGGCAAAGCCTGGCAAACTACCCATGGTATACCCAATATGCCAAAGACAGTAACAAGTCTCACAATGTTACGGGGCTCACTTGAGCAAATTGATGAACAGTGGGAGGACAGTGATACTTGGACAGTGATTAGTTTACTAAATCTTGAAGATCATTTACCACCTTTGTTATTGACCTCCAATCTGTGGTTGACATGGCGTTTGTTATGTTTCTTCATAAAATAATTTTCTCCTCCTAACCTCTTCTAACATACATTAAAGCTTGTTATCAGGTTTTCTTAGTAGATTCTTCAATTGGTGAAATTTTATCAACCTTGTCTTTATTCACTTCTATCTAGCTGTATAATTTTCTATTATGCTCTGATAATTTGAGGAGTATTGGGTAGGGCTGATATATTACTTACTATTTAAGGTTATCTAATTTTTCTCAGTATTTAACTAATTTAATGAGTTAAAATATCTTTCTGTCTTTCTTTCTTTTTTTTTTCCTTTATTTTTCTTCTCAAAGAGAAACTGTGGAGAAGATTGTCTTAGAATCCTTTTCCTTCAACAGAAGGCAACTTAAATTTAATCATAAGTTTATAGTTTAAGTTGTTGGATATGGATACTAATGAAGTATTGAAAATAAAATTTCAAATTTCAGTGTTATTTCCTTTATTTGGATAAAAGCTAGAAAAGTATTCTGAGATTTCTTGTGAATAATTTCATTTTTCTACTAGTTATTTAGAAAAATATGGAAAAAACCTTAGAAAAACATTGCCACTAATGAGAGTTTTTGCCAATTTTATATTAAACTGTAGGTAAGAAGTTAGCCTACTTGCCACATTAAAAGCTTTAAATATTTATTGATATAACTGATATCTTTCAAAGTGTTTAAGAAAGTAAACCTCTGTTTTACTAATACCTACAGAATTTTCAAAAGTTACAAATTAAATAGTTATTCTGAATTTTATTTTCAATTTTGTGTTTGTAATTTTGTGTGTTAAAATTTAACTTCTTTTGCCTTGCACGCGGCCAACATGGCCGACCCGAGTTCGATTCCTCCGCTTCTCTCGGAGAAAGCTACCGAGAGTATTCGATATGCCAGACACAGTAACAACAAAGTCTCCAATGGAGACGTTACTGGGCCCGCTCGAGCAAATCGATGATCAATGGGAGGGCCTTTATTATTTATCTATTGAATATCATAAAAGTGTTGCTTAAATTTTTCTAGCTTTTGTAATTTCTATTAAGCAGTAATAGTCCATTTAACTTTTATTCTATGTAAGAGTTACTTGAAAAAGAAATCTTGGGGGTTCACAAAAGTTTGAGAATAAATTTATATCATTTATTACATAAGAATACAATAATTCTATTTTTTCCTTTTAAGATTTTTTTGCCTACTCATTTTTGTTTTGTTTGTCCTTTTCTCTGAAACATTATGATTGTATTTTAAAGGAAGCTCTTTATTTTAGAGTTGAAGGAATAACACAAAGGGCTAGAGAACATACTTCTTGTGTAGGAGGTCCAGATTTGTTTGATTCCTGGCACCTCATAGCCCTGTGAGGACATCAGGCGATAACCCCCAAACACCAAGTTAACTTAACATTTCAACACTGCTAGGTTTGATCCTCTCCAAAATAAATAAAATTAAAGTAGCTGATATCCACCAATTTGAAGGATTTTTTTTTTCTTTTTTGGGATCACACTTGGTGATGTACAGGGGTTACTCCTGGATCTGCACTCAGGAAATACTCCTGCCAGTGCTCGGGGGACCATATGGGATGCTGGGAACTGAACCCGGATTGGCCGCCACGTGCAAGGCAAGCGCCCTACCCACTGTGCTATCACTCCAGTCACTGAAGGCATTTTTTAGGTTCTCATAAAAGTAGCTGCATTAGCAATAATTTTGGTTGCTTGTTGATTATATAAAATGTCTTAGGATTAGACATTTTGGAATTTTAATATTCATGCCTTATTTTGAGCAGAATATTTTATATGCTTTCCTTTAGCTGTTATTTTACTTTATTTTTTCTTGCTCATTCTTAATCTCTGATGAAACTATTTTTAACTTTACATCGTGTTTTTTCATCCTTAAGTCTATAGGAAACTAGTATCGAATTACATCTCACAAGTACATCTGGGATCCTTCATCTTGATTGATATTATCAGAAACATTCCTAGTATCAAACAAATGGGTAACTTTGTTTGGTTCCTTAATTTATGCTTTTTGTATTTTTTTGTGTCATTATCCTTCAAAAACACCACAGCAAATTGTATTTAGTGACACTTGGGAACTGGTTCCAAAGAAATTTGGTTTCAGTTTTTCTAACTCTTTGGTTTCAACTTATACAAAACACTTTTCATCTTTTCTAGCCCAAATTGTCCGAATACCTGGCCCCAAATTTCTGATATAGATAAGGAGCCAAATTGACCTCTGCATGGCTTCTGTATGACTTACCATTTTAGTAATTTATTTTCATTCCTTCCCATTCTCCTAAGTTACTGTTGCTGCAATGACTGAGATTGCAGTGCTAAGTACACTTGGTGGTGCTCACTGGGGATTGCACACTTTAGGAGGGGTACTTACTCACAGCTGGCTGTGTGAGAGAGATCACGTACTTTGTTGTGGTGTTTTGAAGAGCCCCAAACAGCTAATGGATCATGCTCAGTGCATGTGAGAAGCACTGGAGACTGAATTCTTGGTCTGACACTTGCAATGCATGTTTTTTTCACTGAGCCATTTCCTAGTCCCCATGAATCAGTTTTCATTTTGGTTTATTTTCAGCTTATTCTTCCAAGGTAGTTCTTCCAGTGTCTCTATTCAGTGTTTGAAGTATTTGCCAATGACCTTTGTGTCCCCTGAAATCCACTATTCTGAATTTGTAGAATTCCTCATCTTATTAGAATGACTACTTACAGACCACCACAGAAGTAAGTGGTGTGGGTTTCTTTCTAGTGAGCATCCTTCTCTCTAGGATCCTGAACCCTTCAAATCCTCTATGCCTTGGCAGTTCTCTATTGCCTTCAGTAATTTTTTTTGGATGTGTGCAAGCTTTGCAAATTGCTTTTCCAGACATTCTTGAAGGGTGAAGAGGTATGCATGATTTGCAACCAAATACTCAACCATTACCCTCAATAATAAATAGTCGTTGTGTTAAGTAAGTTATTTTCTTTTGTTTATTTCAGTGAACCTAGAAACTTCCTTAGATTTGTGTCTCCAGCCACGTGTTCTGAGAGAAAAACCATACATGGGTCTTTTCCTCTCCTCCTTGTATACTTTTTTTGTATTTGTTGCCTGTGGGGGACATCTGCTTTGGAAGGAAGCCACACCACAACAGTTTGTTGATTTGTTTTATTTGTTTTGGCTATAGGCCTCACAGCCTGTCTCTACATTGCCAAATTGAGGAATATATATATAGGAATACACACACACACACATATATGTATGTATGTACGTAGCACTGTAGCAATGTCCTCCTGTTTTTCTTCAAATTACTTGAGTGGGCCCAGTAATGTCTCCATTGTGAGACTTGTTACTGTGTTTGGCATATCAAATATGTCACGGGTAGCTTGCCAGGCTTTGCTGTGCAGATGAGATACTCTCGGTAGCTTGCTGGGCTCTCTGAGAGGGTCGGAGGAATAGAACTCGGGTCGGCCAGATCTCCCACATGCAAGACAAATGCCCTACCTGATGACTTATGGCTCCAGCCCATGTATGTATGTATGTATATGTGCATATATATATGTATATTATACAATTCTTTAAGATGCCTCCAATCAGTTCTTCAAAATCATCTTTTTGTTTTTTTGGCTTTTTTGGGGGGGGGGGTTACACCTGGAGATGCACAGGGGTTACTCCTGGCTCTGAACTCAGGAATTACCCCTGGCGGTGCTCAGGGGACCATATGGGATTCTGAGAATCGAACCCAGGTTGATCACGTGCAAGGCCAACACCCTACTTGCTGTGCTATTGCTCTAGTCCTAAAATCATCTTGGTCCCATGTGAAGGAATTACAAAAGAGTTGTATACCTGCTTTCACAGACTAATACACACACACACGTTATACCTATGTGGTGCAGAAATTATTCACAGTGTGTTAAGAACATATCATTTTTCTTTTGTCCATTGTTAGCACAAAATTCTCTTAGATACTTGTGTAATTCTTTCTTGACTATAAATATTTGCTGAAATGTCTTTTTCTAAGCAAAGATCTCTTAGATCATATAAAAGTAAAAGCATCCCTTCCCTATCTTCTCCACACTATTTGTCACGTAATCAAGATTATTGGACTATTATATACGGATTTAATCATTTACTGTCATCCCACCTCAATTGCTCAATCAACAGTATCTCGAAGGTACACAGATATTTATTAAATATATTTTGAGTGGAATGCAACAACTGAGAAAAATAGCATTGATTTCAAAATACTGAGGAAAATGTATCAATAAGAAAAATTTAGTTCATCACAAAGATATTGTTCTCATTACTTGACATTCAGTGTTTTGAAACTTATCATTTTCTGTATCTTTCAATGTTATTGTTTTTGATAAGAGGGCAAAGTAATTTTTTGTTTTATCCTGGCCAGAAAAAACTTCATACTCAATTTTAACATATTTCTATCTGTGAAATTATGAGCTCCATGAATTTGTGGAATTTTTCTCTTTGCTATGATTTTGGTTCCCTAGACCCTAGAACAATGTCCATGTACAGCAAAGCTATAATAAATATTTATTAGATGAAAGAATTAAACAATTTAACATTATGCTTTCTGAATATTATTATAGTTTAATATTAAATATTCTCATGTATATCATAAATATAATATTGATAGTAAATTTTTTATAATCATCTTCTTCCATTATAGTTGTCTAAACATGTGGCTATAGAAATCTTAAATAACAGCAATATTTTTTTTTCCCCTTTATTTTATTTTATTTTTTTTAAAGTTGTAGATTTACAATTTTTTGTGCTTTGGTTTCAATTATACAATGATCAGATACCCATCCCTCCACCAGTGCCCATTTTCCACCACCATGGGTAATATCCCTCCCACCCCCATCCCCCCATCCCCCCGTCTCTGTGGCAGGGCAATCCCCTGTGTTCTCTCTCTCCTTTTGGATGTTGTGGTCTGCAAAAGAGGCATTGAGTGGCAAACATGTTCAGTCCATAGTCTACTTTCGACATGCATCTCCCCTCCTGGGAGGATCCTCCAAACATCCTTTATTTGGTGCTCCCTTCTCTATCTGAATAGCCCTTTCCTCTAGGATACCCGGCTGGCCTCTAAGTTATGGAGTAATCCTCCTGGTGCTGATCTCAGCTATTCTTGGGTATTAATCTCATACTTTGTTACTTTATATCCCCCAGATGAATGCAATCTTTCTATGTCTATCCCTCTCTTTCTGACTCATTTCGCTTAGCATGATACTTTCCATATTGTACCACTTGTATGTAAATTTCATGACTTCATCTTTTCTAACAGCTACATAGTACTCCATTGTGTAGATGTACCAAAGTTTCTTTAACCAGTCATCTGTTCTTGGGCATTCAGGTTTCTTCCAGTTTCTGGCTATTGTAAAGAGTGCTGCAATGAACAAACAAGTGCAGATGTCACTTCGACTATACATTTTTGCCTCTCTGGGATATATTCCCAGGAGTGGTATTGCTGGGTCAAATGGGAGCTCAATTTCTAATTTTTTGAGAATCGTCCATACTGTTTTCCAGAAGGGCTGAACCAGTGGACATTCCCACCAACAGTGAAGGAGTGTCCCTTTCTCGCCACATCCACGCCAGCATCGGTTGCTTTTGTTCTTTTGAATGTGGGCCAGTCTCTGAGGTGTGACATGGTATCTCATTGTGGTTTTGATCTGCATCTCCCTGATGATTAATGATGTAGAGCATTTTCTCATGTGCTTTTTTGCCATTCGGATTTCTTCTTTGAGAAAGTTTCTGTTCATTTCATTGCCCCATTTTTGGATGGGGTTGGATGTTTTCTTCTTGTGGAGTTTAACCAGTATTTTGTATATCCTGGATATCAACCCCTTGTCAGATGTGTATTCGGTGAATATCCTTTCCCATTCTGTAGACTGTCTTTGTACTTTGGTCACTGTTTCTTTGGAGGTGCAGAAGCTTCTTAGTTTAAGATAGTCCCATTTATCTATCTCTGTTTTCACTTGCTCGGCCAGTGGCGTGGCATCTTTGAAGATACCATTAGCTTCAATGTCATGGAGGGTTTTGCCAACTTTATCTTCAATGTACCTTATGGTTTCTGGTCTGATGTTGAGGTCTTTAATCCATTTTGATCTTACTTTTGTACATGGTGTTAGGCAGAGTTCTGAGCCTATTTTTTTGCATGTAGCCGTCCAGTGATGCCAACACAATTTAGTAAAGAGGCTTTCCTTACTCCACTTCACATTACTTGCACCTTTATCAAAGATTAGATGAGCATATGATTGAGGAGAGATGTCAGTGTATTCAACCCTGTTCCATTGGTCTGCAGTTCTGCCTTTGTTCCAGTACCATGCTGTTTTAATTATTACTGCTTTGTAGTACAGTTTGAAGTTCGGGAGGTTGATTCCTCCCATTTTCTTTTTCCCAAGAATTGCTTTAGCTATTCGTGGGGGCTTATTGTTCCATATAAATTTCAAGAGTGTTTGCTCCATTTCTTTGAAGAATGTCATGGGTATCCTTATAGGGATTGCATTGAATTTATACAATGCTTTCGGTAGTATTGCCATTTTGACAATGTTAAGTCTCCCGACCCATGAGCAGGGGATATCTTTCCATTTCCTCATGTCCTCTTTTATTTCCTGAAGTAGCGTTTTGTAGTTTTCTTTGTACAGGTCCTTTACTTCCTTAGTTAAGCTGATTCCTAGGTACTTGATTTTCTGGGGCACAATTGTGAATGGGATTGTTTTTTTCATGTTGCTTTCTTCTCTCTCACTGTTTGCGTATAGGAAAGCCATGGACTTTTGGGTATTGATTTTATAACCTGCAACTTTACTATACGAGTCTATTGTTTCTAAGAGTTTTTTGGTGGAAGTTATTGGGTTCTCTAAGTAGAGTATCATATCATCTGCGAATAGTGAGAGCTTGATTTCTTCCTTTCCTACCTGAATGCCCTTAATATCTTTTTCCTGCCTAATCGCTATTGCAAGTACTTCCAGTACTATATTGAACAGCAGTGGAGAGAGTGGGCATCCCTGTCTCGTCCCTGATCTTAGAGGGAAGGCTCTCAGTTTTTCCCCATTGAGGATGATGCTTGCTGTAGGCTTGTGGTAGATGGCTTTAATTATGTTGAGGAAGGTCCCCTCTATACCCATTTTGGCTAGGGTTTTCATCATAAAGGGGTGCTGGATCTTATCAAATGCTTTCTCTGCATCTATTGATATGATCATATGCTTTTTATCTTTTCTTTTGTTGATATGGTGGATTATGTTGATTGATTTCCGAATGTTGAACCATCCTTGCATCCCTGGGATGAATCCTACTTGGTCATGGTGTATGATCTTTTTGATGAGTAGTTGGATTCTATTTGCTAGTAGTTTGTTGAGGATCTTTGCATCTGTGTTCATCAGGGATATCGGCCTGTAATTCTCTTTCTTTGTGGTATCTCTGTCTGCTTTTGGTATCAGTGTGATATTTGCTTCGTAGAAACTGTTTGGAAGTGTTTTTGATATTTCAATTTCGTGGAAAAGCTTAAAGAGCATTGGGAGTAAGTCCTCTTTAAAGGTTTGGAAGAATTCACTAGTGAATCCATCCGGGCCAGGACTTTTGTGCTTGGGGAGACTTTTTATTACCATTTCAATTTCCTTGATGGTGATAGGTCTGTTCAGGTATTCCAGGTCTTCTTGGTTCAGCCTTGGGAGTCTGTAGGAGTCTAGGAATTTATCCATTTCCTCGAGGTTTTGATGTTCCGTGGCATAAAGCTTCTCAAACTACTCCCTGAGGATCCTCTGAATTTCTGTGGTTTCTGTTGTAATGACCCCCTTTTCATTTCTGATTCGGTTTATTAGGGTTTTCTCTCTCCCTTTATTTGTGAGTTTTGCTAGAGGCTTATCGATCTTGTTAATTTTCTCAAAGAACCAGCTCTTGGTTTCATTGATCTTTCGGATTGTTTTTTGGGTTTCCATCTCGTTAATCTCTGCTCTGAGTTTTATTATTTCCTTTCTCCTGTTCGGGTTGTGCTCCTTTTTTTGGTCCTTCTCCAAGCTCTTAAGCTGTGAGGTTAGGTTACTTATGTGTGCTCGCTCCTCCTTCCTGAGGAATGCTTGTAGAGCTATAAACTTTCCTCTTAACACAGCCTTTGCTGTGTCCCATAAGTTTTGGTAACTCGTGTTCTCACTTTCATTCGTTTCTAGGAATCTTTTGATTTCCTCTTTGATTTCCTGTCTAATCCACTCGTTGTTCAATAGTGCACTGTTTAATTTCCAGGTGTTTGATTTAGTTTTCTGTTTTTGTGTGTGATTTACTTCTAATTTCAGCGCATTATGGTCAGAGAAGATTGTTGATACAATCTCTACCTTCTTAATTTTATGGAGGCATGTTTTGTGGCTCAGCATGTGGTCTATCTTGGAGAATGTTCCATGGACGCTTGAGAAGAATGTGTATTCAGCTTTTTGTGGATGAAGTGTCCTGTATATATCTACTAAGTCCCTTTCTTCCATTGTTTCCCTAAAATGAAGTATGTCCTTGCTAAGCTTGAGTCTGGTTGATCTATCAAGAGGTGACAAAGCAGTGTTGAAGTCTCCCACTAGTATTGTGTTGCTATTGATGTCTTTTTCCAAATCTATGAGTAGTTGTTTTAAGTACTTTGCTGGTCTCTCATTAGGTGCATATACATTTATTATTGTAAGTTCTTCCTGTTGTACAGATCCTCTGAACAATAAGTAATGGCCTTCACTGTCTCTTATGACCTTCCTCACTCTGAAATCAATGTGGTCTGATATAAGGATGGCTACCCCAGCTTTTTTATGGGAGCTGTTTGCCTGTAGGATTGTTTTCCAGCCTTTGACTCTGAGTCTGTGTTTGCTTTGACTATTGAGATGCGTTTCTTGCAGGCAGCAGAATGTTGGGTTCAATTTTCTAATCCATCCTGCCACTCTATGTCTTTTAATTGGTGCGTTTAGCCCATTGACATTGAGAGAGATTATTGTTATGGGATTTTGTCCCATTGTTCTGTTAAAATTGGGTGTATTTGAGGGGCCTTTCTTGCCTTAAAGTAGCCCATTTAGTTGTTCTTGTAACCATGGTTTTGAGTCTATGAAGTTCCTGAGCTGTTGTTTTTCTGTGAAACTGTGTGTTGTTCCTTCTATTATGAATGAGAGTCTTGCTGGGAAAAGTATTTTGGGGGAGGCATTTATTTCATTGAGTTTTTTTACTATGTCCCACCACTGTTTTCGGGCCATGAGGGTTTCATCAGAAAAATCAGCTGTGAATTTTAAGGATGCTCCTTTGTAAGAGATTTCTTTCTTCGATCTTGCTGCTTTCAGAATTTTGTCTCTGTCTAAGGTTTTGGTCATTTTGATCAGAATGTGTCTTGGGGTATTTTTATTCGGATTTCTTCTAGCTGGTACCCTTCGGGCCTCCTGAATGTGGTCACAAGTTTTCTTCAGCTCTGGAAATGTTGTAGCAATGATGTCTTTGACAGTTTCTTCTTCATCGAGGTTTTCTTCCTGTCCCTCTGGGACTCCAATAATTCTTATGTTACCCCTCTTGGCTTCATCACGATCTTCTCTTGCCATCTGTTCCCGAATTGTGAGTCTCTTTTCCATTTTCTGCTCTTTTCTGGAGAGTCTCTGAACTTCATCTTCGAGCTCACTGATTCTGTTCTCAGCCGAACAGCAATATTTTTAATCCTGTGATTTTCTTCTGGGTTATGCTATTAGAAAGTGTATTAAGAAGACATCTTTCCCTTCAAATTGCCAGGGTTTAAAATGAAATAGGATATTAGATTATCTTGGGGTTGCCACTGTATAATCTTTGCATAGAAAGATTTATGTCAAAAACTGATATATCTACTTTGTTACTTAAAATAGCATTAAATTCATATGGCTGCTATATGCTTCCTTCATATAGGTTAACATGAAATATAAAAATAAAATATAAGAAGCTATTACCTCATTAACAAAGCAATTAAGGATGAATTGTGATCCTATATAGAAACTGCATTAGCACAATTTCAGTGTGTCAGTAATAATTTAGGCAACATAATTATGTCATTTTTCTGTAGCTATGTTAGATAAATAATGGTCTCTCTAATATTCAGTGGTTGAGTGTCAGTGCTAGAAACAATACAGGCATAAAACTAAGGATCAGGAACCCTTGGAGAACACTTCAACTAAATTTGGAGTCACTTTTCACAATAATGTTGATTTGATAACAAATAAATAATTTTAATGCTTCATTAAATCAACACTTAACTATACACAGATTATGTTTGCTGGAGGACTTTTAATCTAAATGTCTGCAGAATGGAAAATTGGTTACATGACTTAAAATGGAAACCTGCTAGGAGCATTTGATTTATGCCTTGGGGCTTGAGGAGACAAGCTTTACAAACTAGTTTTTTATTCAGGCCTGAAACCAACTTTTTAAATATATATTTAGCATTTGTTTTTAGACAGCGTTGTTAGTTCATCTTTTTTTTAAGGTGTAATCTTAGCATTGATTTCATTTTTAGATGCTGATCTCTGCTTTTCAATGAAATAGTTAGGAAATGGTTGATCCTGTCTATTGCCAGAATGACAGCTGGATTAGAAGAGTGCAGTTGCCCAGTCGGGTAATTAGTGGAAAATTGGAAGCTAGGACTCCCTCTATGATGCAGGAGAATATGTACACTGCAATAAAAAAGTCTTCATGCAAAAAATAAATCATACTTGCAAGTTTTGTGTGTTTATCACTTTAGAGCTCTGCGGTGGAGCATCATTTGATATTGCCCACCTTTAATGGTGCAGTTTTCTACTGTGTTTAAATCCTTCAACTAATGTTGAAGGATTCTTGGGAATTTGATAATAACATAGCAGAGAAAAATAACATTTTTATTTATAAATTATTTCTGGATAGGACAGTGCATATTTAATATATAATATACTTTACTTCCAACAAATTGGTATAATAAATCTATCTTACTTGAGAATTTAAAAGAAAATAAATTGCTCAAAGTAGAGAGTTAATAAAGCACATCATGTTTACTTACGCACACACTATTTCATTTATTCTTCATAGAATTTCTATGAGGTGATTAGATAAATTGGCATAATTTTATCTTTTAAATAGATTACTGAACTTCAGCAATTTCAAAGTTCTACCTAAGAATGATTGTCCTGACAGAACTTTTCACACTTCCTATAATATTCTTTGCCTTCTAGGTTGTACTTCAAGTGGAAGATGATAATAACAGCTCATGTGAACTCCATTCTGTTGTTGGGAAAATACTGTTTTCCTTTCTTTGAGTAAAACTGTAAATCTGTTCACAAGATATATATTTTTCTACTTGCTTATATTCCCTGTTAGTCCATTAACAAACTTTTATAAACAAACCAAATTAATAAATAAATTTTGGAGAATTTTTTATATTCAAATTCTGCCATCCATTCCTGTAAATTTAGTATTCATGAAGATGACATTGATATTATCTCTTAAAATCTTGGCTTTCAACTCTTTTGCTTTTTAACCTTTCCTAACTGTGTTTTGGATATTGGACAGTATTGTAAATATTCCATCTCTGTAATCAAAAGTTTCAACATATTCAGGGAAAAAGGATCACAGGTAAGAAAGAATTGCTTGGCAGAGGGAAGGTATTCAAGGTGGGCATAAATAATGTATCTAATTTAAAAGTTATTCTTGATGTAAGAGAAGCCATGGAATGTTTTAAACAGCAAAATCACAAAGTTACATTTGTAGAAAAATAACAATTCTATCTGCAAAGCAGTTATAAAGACCCAAATTAATTCATAAAAGCAATTAGAGGGCAAATTAAGAAGCTGATCATTTGGATTCAATAGTGATTATGGAACATGTCTTAGGTGGTTGAATCAATAGGTTGAAGTTGATGAAGACAAAATGTATGTTAATACATGAAATTTTAATGTTATTTGTAAAACTTTATTTTTGGCCACACTTGGTGGTTCTTATGGTTTACTCCTGCTCCGTGATCAGGGATCATTACTGGAGGGGTTTGGGAAACATATGGGATCCTGGGGATGGAATACAGAATAGACAAAAGCAAGGTAAGCACCTAACCCACCATACTCGAGCCCTATTTGTGAAACTTTTACTGAGCTTGGGAACACTATAAAAGATAATATTTGGATATGGGTAAGGGACATAAAGGAGAGATTGTGAAGTTAGAATTTGATATATTGAGTTGTGGTAATTTGGAGAACTTTGAATTTGTGAAGGTTAATATACTTGGCTCTGGAATTCAGCAGAGCTTAAAAGATGATGAGAACCAGGAAGAACTGGCATTATAGAAACCAAGGATGGAGAATGAAAGTAAGTAGATGTAATAAAATGAGTCAAGTTGCCAAGTGAGAATCTGTTGTGTCTAGCAACTCTGAAGTCTGAGTTGTTTTAATGTGTATTACGTTTGTAGATTAGTGAAGGTAGAATTCAGAATTAAGGGTTTTGAAGTGGAAGTACTTGAGAAAATGAAGGCAGTAATTCAAACACAAACACAAAATCTTGGCAATATCTAAAACTGCTAGTCTAATTAACTACATCGGTAAAATATATCCTGAAAAATAGACATTTCTACCCCTTCTTTTTTTGTGGGTGAGATGGGGGCTTCAATACTGCAATGCTCAAGGCTTACTCCTGGAACTATGCTGCAAGGATCACTCTTCATGGTGCTCAGGGGACCATACATGTGCCAGGGATGGAGCCTAGAGGGCTCCATGCAGGACAAGCAGGTTCCACACTATCCTCTCTTTGGACCTTCTTCCTATTCTTTTTCAAACACATTCTAATTATATATATCATATTTCTCAGGCATAGGATCCTTTAACTTTTTTTAAGAAATTTTCATGAAATTGTTAACACTAATGGATTACATTCAATATTTTGACACCTGTCCCACTACCATGACACCTTCCCATCACCGTTATTTTGAATTCTCCTGCTACCACTCAAACCTGCCAAAAGGCAGATGCTAGACAATTTATTTTGTATTGCTTGTTATGAATAACATAAGCTGTCTCGTGGCTGCTTTCTCAGCTACACACTCCTGGAATTCTAAAATTTTAGATAATTTGGTTATGGAGAAATCTCTGCAGTGAGCTGCTGGGTTCTGAGATTCTTTTGTGTATCTCTGGATTGTGGCCATTAAGGAGCTCAGATCTTTTAAATTTTTTATGGTTCTTTTTACCTTAGTTCTTGATTCAAATCTTAAACTTTTAGTTCATAGAAAATCAATGGGTGACTCTCTGGCACGGCCATGGCCCCAGAGGCACACAGACCCAATTCGGAACCCAGGGGCTTTGGGCAAAAATGTGACTGAACTATGCATTAACCTACAAGGGCTGTGCCCCACCAGGTGTGAAAGGGTGTTTGTCCCTCCTGCCTCTCTCCCCTGCGGTGGCACTATGTCCTCCCACCTCAGAGCTATTGGAAAGCTAGGTATGAGCTGGTGGTGATGAGACAACTGCAGCTTCATGGGATGGTGGGGGGGGAACCCGCCCATCCTTCCTGCCCTGCCAAGACCACAAGTTGTCCCTTATGAGCGGCTCTCTGGCATTGCCATGGCCCCAGAGGCACAAAGACCCAATTCAGAACCCAGGGGTTTTTGGCAGAAATCCCTCCAGACTTAATTAGTAAAATATCAGAAATAAAAGTCACATGACCTCGATAGCTCTTCATTCCAAAGATCACAGTTGTTGATTGATTTGCTCAAGCAGGCCCAGTAATGTCTCCATCGTGAGACTTCTTGTTACTGTGTTTGGCATATCGAATATGTCACGGGGAGCTTGCCAGGCTTTGCCATGTGGGCGAGATACTCTCGGTAGCTTGCTGGGCTCTCCGAGAGGGGCGGAGGAATTGAACTTGGGTCGGCCATGTTGGCTGCATGCAAGGCAAACGCCCTACCGCTGTGCTATCGCTCCAGCCCATAGTTCTTCATAACCAGCAATAAAAACAAATTAGTTAACGATGCTTTTTCAGCAGGACTGATTGTAGGGGGAAAATTTCAAATAATAATGGTGCATTTTTTGTTGAAATAATGAATGTAATCAAAGTAGAGAGAGAGTTAAGTGGAGATCATCTGCCTCGCAGACAGGGGGAGGGGTGGAACGCGGGGTTTATTGGGGTTCTTGGTGTGGAAAATGTGCACTGGTGAAGGGATGGGTGTTTGATCATTGTACGACTGAGACTTAAACCTGAAAGCTTTGTAACTGTTCTCACAGTGATTCAATAAATAAATAAATAAATAATTACAAAGGAGAAAAGAGAAAACCAATGGGTGCTTTAAGTAGCAATGTGACAACAGACACTAGTTGTTTTTATAAATTCATACACTAAGCAAACCCTTCTTATGCTTCCCCTTCCCCATCCGATGACCACCCATTTTTCCTGCTCTACCTGCTACCCCTGGATCACTATATGCTTTAGTCGTAACACCTGATTAGAACTTTCTTTAAGTGTCTTTGCTTGTTACAGTCTCTGTTTGGGGGAGAAGAAGAGGCCACACTGGCAGTGATGAGAGTTTACTGTCATTACTCCTTGAGGGACTCAGGGAAACTTATGGAGTACTGGAGACCAAACCCTGGTCAGCTGACTGGAAACCAATGCCTTACCCGCTGTATAATCGCTCTATTCCCATGTTATATTCTCTTTATTTTATGAAATTTGCCTAAATCTTCCTTTTATCCTACTTCACCTGACACATTATCCCTTTGATGTCATCTTCTCCAGTAAATTCTGGCTGATTTTTGTTAACTGCCTTAGACACTGCCCCTGAACATTGGGCCAGTATTTCATTGTCACTTTAATATGAACTGTTAACTAGATCTGTCTTTTATTGAATTATCCCCGAGAATCATGTATAGCACCTACAACTCATTGATCTGAACACATTGACTGATCAGGATATTGATACATACTGAAAGAACAAATGTGTGCTGTTGAGACATATGGCAAAACATGCAGATAACTTACCATATTCCTCACCTTGCTAGTTTTCTTTATACCTTTATTTAGTTTTAAATTCAGATGAGTTAGTTTAAAATTCAGGTACTGGGAACTGAAAATGGGGCCTTGAATATATTAAGCATAGAGCACTCTGGGAGCCTGGCAAGCTACTGAGAGTATCTTGCCCACACGGCAAGCCTGGCAAGCTACCCGTGACGCATTTGATATGCCAAAACCAGTAACAAGTCTCACAATTTGTTGTGAGACGTTACTGGTTCCCGCTCGAGCAAATCGATGAACAATGGGAGGATAGTGCTACAGTGTTGCTTTATTATGTAAAGCTATCTCCCTGTCCCCAGAGTAATTTTTATGAGTAATGAAAACATAGTGTTTGGTTTACACCGATTTTATGAATATATCAAGGTGCAGTCTCAAATAAGTATTACAATTTCTATTTTCTGCTTTCATTTTTTAATAAATGTTGAAGATTTTGATTTTCCCTCCCTGCCCTGAACAGAGCTCTGGCAGCTGAAGACCTCTGGAACCAGCCACAGCCATGCTTAAGACCACTCTTCACACGTTTGGATGAGCCTCACGCATATAGAAACTGGCAGAGGAACCCAGGCATGCAGGACCCAGGGCTGAGATCTCCAAGCCTGCTGGATCGGGACAGGGCCTCCTCCACCCAGATGCCCCATCTTCCAGTAGGTAGGTGTTACACCCACCAACTGCCCTCGGCACCGTGTTATCCCATCAAGGGCCACGACCTAGAGACTATAACACTCAGCTCCCAGAAACATGCAGCCACATTTGCAGCCGTGTGATCTCTTATTATCTAGTTCTTACTCTTGGAGAACCTGGTGGGCTACTGAGAGTATCCTGCCTGCATGGCAGAGTTTGGCAAACTCCTCATGATGTATTCAATATGCCAAAACCCAGTGACAATGATGGTTCTCATTCCCATGACCCTGAAAAAGCCTCGAATGTAGCACTTTCTAAAATCTCAGGGCTAGGACAAAGGAGATGTTACTGGTACCTGCTCTAGGAAATCTATGAACAATGGTATGACAGTGAGTAATAACAATTGAAGATTTTCATAGATGTATTTTAAAATTATATTAATATAATAAATATTGACAATTAACTTGAAGCAGGATTAATTCCATGTAAATACACACATATATAGCTGCAATTATATATATGTATATTATGTGTGTGTGTGTGTGTGTGTGTGTAAATGGTTCCTATGTAATTAACTAGGTTACATAGGCAACATGAGGACTTGTGAATAAGTCTCCAGCTGTTATCATGGAAACACAAATTATAGTTGTTCTGCAGAGTGGTATGATGCTGATTAAAGTGTTCAAGAATTTCATTTTAAAATTAGTCTGAAGGAAGCTTCATGTTGCTGGGTTGAACTGACTAGGCTGCTTATACCAGGCTTCAACTGCTCCTGACTCTTCATTGAATCCTGCTTGATAGGAGGCTAGTAGCTGACGTGTGACACAGCAAAACTCTGGTGATCTTTCCCAAAAGGTTAATGGTTATGAACTGAGCAGTTAATAAATGCAATTATGTACTGATGGGAAATTGTTTGTACTCTATGTAGAAGGGCTTGATGAAGAGGATATCCTGACATTTTATATCCAGACACAAATTTCATAACCACTAAAAATAAATGTTTTGGAAATTAATGGTGGTTGTATCTTTATTAACTTTAGTGGAGATATAATATTGCTTTCATTAAAGTATATTGAGGAAAAATGACAGTGAGAAAAATGCAATCTCAGTGGCAGTGAGGCTGTGAGAGCCTAGGGCTGCTTATTTGATTACCATGGCAACTGTGATCAAATCACAGACATATCACCTTTTTACTTTTTTCAGGGGAATGGGGGTGGGTGGGTTAGAGACATAGAAAGTAAAAATCTACTTGCAAACTGATTTAAAATTCAGACTTTTTAAAGTAAGGTGTTATTTTTAATCTTCCTTCTAAAAGTGAAAAATTTAGACTTTTATTAGAAAGACATACAAAATGATGGTGGGACAGTTGGAATTTAAGATGGTGTAGACTATGCAAAACACTTCTATACATGATATTTTCCACATTTCTCTAAACCTTTCTTACTTCATTCCTTTTATTTTATAACAATCTAATTTATGAAAAGTTCAGCATTTGTCGTTACAAATATTAGGGATAGTTGTTGAGTTGTTTAAAGAAAGTTAATTCTTCATAGTTTTTTGGGGGGGTTTCACACCTGGCTTTTCACAGGGGTTACTTCTGGCTCATGCACTCAGGAATTACCCCTGGCAGTGCTTGGGGGACCTATGGGATGCCGGGAATTTAACCCAGGTCGGCCGCTTGCAAAGCAAATGCCCCACCCATTGTGCTATCACTCCAGCCCCAATTTTTCATGGTTTTAAAACTCTCTAAAACCATATTTTAAAACCATCAAGCCTCGCCTTCTCCAGATGGAATCCTGGTGACCATGAGCTTCTACAAGCATGACTCTGGCAGGCGGATACCAGGACTATTTTGTGAACTGCAGTGGGGCCGCCCCGGTTCCCAGGCAACTCTGATTCCAGAAGTCATGCCCACAACCCACTCCCAGTGCCATCTTACAGCACACAGCAGCGAAGAAAACCGGCTGGAGGGCTCCACAACTCCCGGAGAATTCTCTGGGCCCCATACAGAGCCGATATCACCAGGAGGTCCCAGATGGGGTAGGTGCTGTCTCCTCGCCTTCTCCAGATGAAATCCTGGTGACCACGAGCTTCTACAAGCATGACTCTGGCATGCAGGTACCTGATATTTCCTGACATGCAAAGTGATCAATGGAAAGTAAATGATCTAACATTTGTCCCTGAAAAACAGGTTTGAATGGTGGTGGGAAAATCTGAGCAAAATATAATGCCGAACTGAAATGCATCTGGACTGTGTATTTAACTATGGTGCTATGCCGCCCTGGGAGGGGAAGGGTATCTGTCCCTCCGCCTGTCCCACTTTATGGTGGCGGCATGGTGACCTGCATCTTTTAGAGCCTAATGAACAGCCAGGTATGAGACTGCATTGACGAGGCACATGGGGCTTCATGGGATAGAGGATGGAATAGGCCCTGCTCCCCACCATGACAGTGCTCCGGGTTGCCACCCTCAAATGCCTCCTCCGGATTCTTACCAACCATGAACCCAGAGGCACACATACCAATCTCAGAACCCAGGGGCTTCTGGCAATAATCCCTCTAGATTTATTACTAAAATATCAGAAATCCAAACTCGCATGGCCACTATTGTGGCCACACGACATCGTATGATCTTTATAATCAGCAATAGAAAACAAATTATCTAATGATGTCTTTGTGGAAGGTCTGAATTTTGGGGAAAATTCCAAATAACAATGTTGTGTCTTTTATTGTAATACTGAATGTGATCATCGTAGAGCGAGAGAGAGTAAAGTGGAAATCTGCCACACAGGTGGGGTGTGGTTGGGAGGTGGGTATACTGGGGTTCTTGGTGGTCGAAAATGTGCACTGGTGAAGGGACAGGTGTTTGATCATTGTATGACTGACCAAGACTTGAACTGAAAGGCTTTGTGACTGTTCTCATGGTGATTCAATAAATAAATAAATAAATAAATAAATAAATAAAACTACCAAGCCTCCGGTGGAATTACCAGTCTATGTCCCTTTGATAATGCTAATTTACAACATGTTTTGGAAAAGTCAGATAAATCTGGAATCTTTTATATCTAAAATTTCATAACTTAAATCATGGTGTTTATCAAACTGATACAAATATATGTGACTACTTAAAAATAGAGACAGCCTGAGGTATTTGCCTATAACACTATATGGTAAAAGATAAAAAGGTAAAGGCCCTCCCGTTGATCATCGATTTGCTCGAGCGGGCCCAGTAACGTCTCCATTGGAGACTTTGTTGTTACTGTGTCTGGCATATCGAATACTCTCGGTAGCTTGCCAGGCTCTCCGAGAGGGGCGGAGGAATCGAACTCGGGTCGGCCATGTTGGCCGCTTGTAAGGCGAATGCCCTACCGCTGTGCTATCGCTCCAGCCCACACTATATGGTAAGTTAAATTATATTCAACTGAAAAAAATATTGAACTCATGGGTAAAATTCCTTCATTTAAACTATTTAGGAAATGGGAAGATGGTATAGCGGGTAAGGTTTGCCTCTAGTTTCTGACCCAGGTTTGACCCTCAGCATCCCATACGGTCCCCTGAGCACACCAGGTTTCCTGAGCACTACCAGGTAATCCTGAGTGCAGACACCAGGAGTGGCCCCTAAATATTGCTCGATGTGACCTAAAATATGAAATAATTATAATAATAACAATAAAATAAATTACTTAGGGATGGAATGTAGCTCAGGAGAGCACTTCCCTTGTAAGTGTGAGGCCCTGGGTTTAATCCTTGTATTGCTGAAATTAAATTAATTAAAAAACACTATTTAGATGCGAATATTTCTGCATAATGTGATAGGAATGTAAAATGAAAATATGTCATACCTTTAGTCTCATACTTGCTGCCTCTGCTACCCCTTTAATTTATGGAAATTTGTGAAAATCATGTTTTTTGTATTAAAATGAAAGCAATTCTGGTTCTAAAATTTCATAACTCTATGTGCTCTACAGTTACTTGATAGATTTTAATGATGGCAAAAATAAAAAAGTCTGTAGTCCCTTTTCCCCTTTTTCTTTTTGTTCAAGAACATATTTTCCAGAGATCATTGAAAATATGGTTTTTACATTTTTTTGGATCAATGAAAGTGAGAAATTATTTTTATTGCTTTTAGTTTATATTTTTGCTATTAGTATTTTTATTTTTCAAATGCTTTCCCAATGTGTATCTGTTATTTTGTTGCATTTTCTTTCTTTGTCTTCAACTGGGTTCCTCTCATTTCATCCAATCAATAATTTCAAATATTCAAATATTCAATACACAGTTTCAAATATTAAGGCAGAATCATACTACTGGTATCCTCTTACCACACCTGTCAAGTACTGTGGAATCAATTTCCTTGTATCTTATTTCTTTTGGGAGTTATTAGTTATCTGTATGAATTTTCATTTCTTTTGCTAAGGTGATTGCCAGATACTTGACTTTTTGAAGTGCAATTATGAATGCATTTTTAAAAATTTCTTTTCTATTTCATTGTTAGCATGTAGGAATTTAGCTTCTATATGTCACAGCAATTTTACTTCTTGACAACAACTTCTAGAGCCCCAAAATTCAATTTAGGAAAGACATTTGTACTCCTATGTTCATTGCAGCACTATTCACAATAGTTAAAATCTGGAACCAGCCCAAAATTCCAACAACAGATGATTAGATAAAGAAACTGTGGTGTACATATACAGTTGAATGCACTCAGCTATAAGATGAAATCATGCAATATTCTGTTACACAAATGGATCTGGAGAGTACCATATTGACTGTAGTTAGTCAGGAGAGAGAGATAAAGAATGACTTTTCTTACATGCTTATATAGAGAGAATATAAAAAAAAACATAATAAGGAATAATAAATGACCAAATGCAACAGAACCTGAGAACTTATCTACAGAACTGAACTTACCATGGTGGTTGATAGGGTTGACTTGGGAGGGGGATTTAGAAGGTGGGAATAAGAATATGGTTGAATAAAGGCTGTGGTGTTGGAACGTTGTATACACGAAACCCGATCGTTAACAGTATTGTAAATCACAGAGACTAAAATTTAAAAAAAAATATAAAAGATTCTGTCAACTCCAAATTTAGGTTATTTCACTTCTTTTGGGTTTTAGGGCACACTTAGTGGTGCTCAGGTGCTATTTCTGACTTGTGTTCAAGAATGACCTCTGACAATTCTCAGGGTACCAAATTATGAGGACCTTGGCTTGGAACCAGTCAGCTGCAAGTAAGAAAACTGCTTTACCTCTGAGACTATAGAACCCCTATTCAGAGGATTTTTGAGCAAGGACAGCCTGAAAATACTTCTTTTACACCTTTATAAGAAACTTTTGAATGGGGGTTCCAAATTTATGGTCATTACAGGGTAACAACAAGTTATGTTACAAGAAATTGTGCACAGTTCTGTTCAACAGTTCTTAATATGCCTTTCTCAGACAGGTCACATTAATTTAAAGGGAGACACTTAATGGTAATGTTAGATGTAATATATAAAAACTTTTAGAAAAAAGAGTATTTTATATCTCTTTGTAATAAGAATAAATAGGTTTTGGACTGGATTTCAGATAGCAAGACTTGGACCAAAAAAAACTTGGTTCAGAGAGGCTAGCCAGGTATTTGGTATTAATGATCCTAACTTTCTAAGGGAACACAAACTTATTTTGTCCTATTCACTATATTAAAGTAAATTAAATAAAAGTTCTCTCTCTATATTGACTTGATGTGCATTAGTAGCTTCCTCAGCTAGAATGCTGATCCCTTAGAATTTTCTTCCCATGAGTGAGTTTTTTTACTAGTTAAGACTCACTTAAATGTAACAAAATAGGAGACTAACACCCAAGAGTGGCCAAGATTAGTACCAGGATTTTGCTCCATGGCTTGGAGGCCAGCAACACATGCTAGGGGAAAAGGGAGTTCAGATAGAGAAGGGAGCACCAAATAAAGGGTGTTGGAAGTATCCTTCCTGGATGGGAGAAGCATGCTGAAACTAGACTATAGACCAAACATGATTCCCACTCAATGCTTCTTTTGCAAAGCACAACACCCCAAAGGAGAGAGAGAACAAAAGGAAATGCCCTGCCACAGAGGCAGGGTGGGGTGGGGGGATGGGGGATGGGAGGATACTGAGACCCATGGTGGTGGAAAATGAGCACTGGTGGAGGGATGGGTATTTGATCATTGTATAATTGAAATACAAGCACAAAAATTTGTAAGTCTAAAACTATACCTCATGGTGTTTCACTAATAAAAATTTTAAAAAAGACTCACTTAAATGTAAACTTTTCAGTGAAATTTTCTATATTAACTAATCTGAATTCCCTTGAGTTGTCCCTAATATAAAAGTAAAGGCCCTCCCGTTAATCGTCGATTTGCTCGAGCGGGCCCAGTAACGTCTCCATTGGAGACTTTGTTGTTACTGTGTCTGGCATATCGAATACGTCACGGGGAGCTTGCCAGGCCCTGCCATACAGGCCAGATACTCTCGGTAGCTTGCCGGGCTCTCTGAGAGGGGTGGAGGAATCGAACTCGTGTCGGCCATGTTGGCTGCGTGCAAGGCAAACGCCCTACCGCTGTGCTATCGCTCCAGCCCTTGTCCCTAATATAATACATTAATATGACCCATTTTAGCACTTACCCTTCTATGATACATTGCAGCTTTATTTATTTACTGTTTATTTATATCCATGAGTTTAAGCAACAAGAACACAAAGACCTTGACTGTCTTGTTTACTGCTGTATTACTCATACTTTCAATGTGTAGATAAAACACAATAACATCTATAAGTATATTCTTAGTATATTGAGATGTAGCTTCAGATATCAGATATAAACAAATACATTTTTATTTTTAAAAAAAATTTCTAGTTTTTTATTTTACAAAATAATTCACAATATTCAGAGCGATAGCACAGCGGTAGGGCGTTCGCCTTACAAGCGGCCAACATGGCCGACCCGAGTTCGATTCCTCTGCCCCTCTCAGAGAGCCCGGCAAGCTACCGAGAGTATTTGATATGCCAAACACAGTAACAACAAAGTCTCTAATGGAGACGTTACTGGGCCCGCTCGAGCAAATCAACGGTCAACGGGAGGGCCTTTACTTTACTTTTTTTTTTTAATATTCAAACACCAATCCCACCACCATTACATCTTCCCACCACCATATTTAAGATGTTTCCATCCTGAACCCCAGTCCCTGCCCCCAAACAGAACTGAGATAATACAGTTTGTATTGTTTGTCATGAAAAACCACTGAAAATGCTACAAAAAAGTATCCTTAGAGGAAAAAGGGTGAAGATTGTTGTATTTCACTCAGGGGCCACTAAGCCCTTCTTTAAGAGACCACTAACATGTTGATAGTTGACAACTAACATGTTAGTTGATATTAGTTGTTAGATAACTAATAATATTAGTTAGATGTAGATGACAACTAACATGTTAGTAGAATTAACATGTTAGTTGATAACAACATGTTAGTTGACAACTAACACTAACATGTTGTTAGTTGATAAGGTTGAGTCTTGTGTGCATATATATATATATATCTGTAAAAATATACTTCTAAGATTGCTTGCCTCCTACTTTGAACTCCATCAAATGTGGTGCAGTAATCTTAGACTATGGCTAGGATGTGTGGTATTAAGTGTTGTGCAGCTGCATTTGCAGATGTGCGGTCCAGGAATAGGTTCACTTGTGGGTGAAGCTTGATCCGAGTGTGTGGAGAACAGCCATGAGCATATTATCAGTTGAGTTCTGGAGGTTTTCGGCTGCCGGGCCTGGATCCCTTGGAGTGGGGAGGGTCTCACCCAACCCCCTCCAGGCTGCCCCTAGTGAAACAGCTTGGCATGGAGTCCAGTGGCATGATAATGGCAAGTGTCATGCTATGCTTCCTTTTGGGAGAGGAGGACATGCAATCTGGATGGTGACTGATGATGGGATTATCTCAAATACATTTTTAAAACAATGAATAAAATTAAAGGTACAGTGAAATATGTTCAGTTGAATCACATGAGACACAAGAAAAATACCTGGAAAATGAAATGAGATGAAAAAGGTCGGTAAATAGCACTACAAATAAGTTTGGGGATAAATTTCACTCTTGATGAGTCAGAGATAATAAAAAGCTGATGCTCAATTTAATAGAGTTTAAACAACAAGCACTCATATGACTAATTAATCTTCACTTCATTGTTTCCTACAGATATTTAGTATATTAAGATGTTTGCTACATTATGCTCAGTAGGCCATGTTAAGGCTAATGAAACACTAAACATCTGCAAGCTACATCAAGACTTTGAACACGTAGTATGATTTAGAAAGCATTTTCTGCCTTTAACTGGCCTAATAACTAGAGTCCAGAGCGTCACACATAAATTGAATGTACGAACTGCAAGTGTCTCATATTCTGGTTGCTAAGATATTGTCACATAGAGTATGTTCTAGGAGCAAGGAAGAGCAAAGCAATCACACTTTTATAATAACTGAAGATGTATTAGACGTATTAGATAATAGAAAAGCAAAGCAAAAGAAAATAAATTAAAACAACAAAAAAACTCCATAAACCCATGGGCTCAGACTATAGATCTTTGTTTACCTGAGAAAGAGGGGGTTGCAGTGGGGAGGGGTCCAGTGAACTATGGTAGAGGGATCTGTGTGATTTGGATGACAAAGAGGTCACATACGTTTTGAAGTGGAGTTAAATTGTACCCTTATGATGTGTGCAGACTTGTAAACTAACAGATAAAATAAAAGAAATAATTCCAGATAATTTTGTAGGAATACTACATACAGGAAAATTAATGGAAAGTGCTTATTATTCAAATAAGCGAAAAGGAAACAAAAGATATCAAGAGTTATTTAAAGAAATGTAACAAGATCTGTATACCTGTACAATAGATCCTGAAATAAAACAGTGGACACATCTTACTCATCTAAAAGGTTATGTTGGTCCCTCCTACTACAAATAATTTTGTAAATCACTATTTATCAAGGATTAGTAGATTAATCTTACTCTATGGGAAAAAAATAATATCCAGAGGTTCCTAAACTATACCACTACCTTTTCAGAAAAACAATATTTGGTGTTCCCTGGAAATCTACCCTAAGTGAACAAGAGAAAGTACCTCCTATTTGTACCCAAGACTCTGTAATCACTCTAGATAGTTTTAGACTCCCCCTCCTCCACAAGGAGTATTTATATCATGGAAAACACTGCCATAGAAAAGGATTAAGTAGCTTACTTCATAATTTTGCAGTAGGTGATCTAAGAGAAAGGTGAAATTTTGAGAATCTTCCTATTTTGATTATTGGGTGTCTTCTTGACTGTGGAGGAGGCTGAAGATAGGGTAGAGAATAGAACAAAATACACGCTGTAGATCTGTATATATTAAAGTCTGGGCCATTGGAAAATATTTAGCAAAGGCTATTATATTGTTCTACTGAGTGTGTTCAACAATAATTGTGGAATTTCTCTCTAGGATTAAATGCCAGTAAATAGAAACAAAATCAGGCACACATTGCATAAGCCATGCAGTGTTTATGGCCTAAAATCTGTATGTTCCATTAGTATTCTTCTAAATACCTAATCACTTGAATCATCTGGCAGTGGAGGCTCTTTATGGTAAAGATAGATAGCTCTGTATGTTTGTGGGTGAAAATAAGAATACAATCATTCTTAGGAATCAAGTACTAATATTGAAGTAATTTCATTTAAATGTTCAGTTTGGTAAAGATCAGTGATTTATGGATTACTTTTGTGATGAGATTTCAATGAATTCTAACACTTGATGACCCTTGAGTCTAAGGGTGAGAATAGCTTTATCATCAGACTTTTGATTATAAGTACATTTTCATGTGTGTGTCCTGATGCATGATACTTACACAATAATTTTACCTGGTTAAATTGTTCTCTGATTTTGGGCTGGAGCGATAGCGCAGTGGGTAGGGTCTTTGCCTTGCATGTGGTCGACCCGGGATCGATTCCCAGCATCCCATATGGTTTCCTGAGCACCGTCAGGAGTAATTTCTGAGTGCAGAGCTAGGAGTAATCCCTGAACATCACCAGGTGTAAGCAAACACCCTACCCGCTGTGCTATCACTCCAACCCCTGTTCTCTGATTTTTAGTAGACAAATATCACTTCCCTAGAGTGTTGGTGAAAGCAAAGAAATATTTCAGTCCATCCAGATTTGTTGTGATTATCTTGGGAATATTATTAAAATGAACAATCTAAAAACATTAAAATTAAGCAAGACTGAATAAATGATTTGTGGAAAATACAAATGTTGAAGATTATATTTCTCTTTGTCTTGAAATCCAGAAAGAAAAGTATTTTTTATATAAAAAATTTAAATCTTGAAAGCAAGTGGGAATGTCCTAGAGAAACCTTGAAAATATCTTTCAAGTTTAACCTTATTAACTTTAAGAAGAATTAGATAGGAAGATAACTTCTCAAGAGATATTGTAAGAGTTATATTAAATTGGTTTTATTTAATAATTTTAAATAAAAAATTAGTTTGATATTATCTTGATAGTTTCTAGCTGTCAGTATGAAATTACTTGTTGAATGACACACTTGCTGATAAGTTTTTGGAAATAAGTTAATTCATCTTAACAAATACTTTCTTCTATTAGGAGTGAAAAATTCACACCCACTTGCCTTAATAAGAATACTACTATTGTCACACCTATAATTATTTCTGTCATGGGAAAATGATGTTTCTTCAAACTCTTAATGAGGTCTATGCAGGTGTTTGTGTATTTTTTATAAATATGTGCCCCCAGAAAGTTCATTCTAATTTTAAAATAAATCATCTTATTCAGGTGCATTAAGCTTTGACTTAGGAATACTTCTCACTTTCTTTGCCAAAATCAAAGCAACACTTACATTTATCCTGCCATATGTTATCATTTTCAGCAGTTAAACTGCAGCAGATAACAGAAGGTCCCTTTCCTTCTGTTATCTCAAATACATGATATAAATGGAGCATGGAAATGTACACCAGTTTACTTCACCTGCTGAATCTATTGCTTTATCCAGCAAGGGGAGAGGGCTTATACGGAAGTTAAGACTAAGTACAGGTTTCTTAACTATATTGTAATATAGTATTTACATTTAAATAGACTGTGTTTTTTTTCTTCAAGATTATAGTCACTTCATTTTTTTCTCATTGTTATTCAGGTATAATGATTTATAATACTGTTAATTATAGTTTAACACATATATTTTCACAACATCACAACACCTGCTACCAAGTATCTGCTTCTCTCTACCCAAGGATATTTTCTACCTGCACTCCTCTCCCCCTCCAGATGAGCTCAATTCTTTAGATTACCTATCCAGTTCAGTTGCCAGAGCCTACCCTCCCTTCTTTCCTTCCTTCCTTCCTTCCTTCCTTCCTTCCTTCCTTCCTTCCTCCAATCATTTGAGTTTTTACCACTTCTTTTTCTGATTATTTTGCATTTTCCAAGCACTGTGATCTGAGGGAATAGGTAATATGATTTCCATCTTCTTGATTGTGTGGAGATAAGTTTTTTGACACAGCCTGTGGTCTATCTTGGAGAATGTACTTTGTGCACTGGAGAAGAATGTGTACTCAAAGTTTTGGGGATGAAGGGCCTTACGTTTGTAAGGCTCGTCTCTTTGATTCCTTCAAGACCGATGGTTGCTAGTTGAGTTTTAGTCTAGTTGCTTTAGCCAAGAGTGATAGAGGTTTGTTACATAAACTGTTAAACAATTATTCTCTTGCTGTCTGTATAAAATCTCCCAGGTGGCTGGAGGAGGCACTGGAGTCTCTCCCTCACGGCCTGCATTCAGAGGACCCAGGCTGCTCGCCCAGCCGGGTAGGCCGAGCCTTGGGGCAGACGAAGGGAGGAAATGAATATCAAGCTGGTTGATTGAGCAGTTGCCGTTTATTCCATTTTCTCCACGTGTCCGTTCCAGTCTCTCTGAGCCTCTCATTCTAGTCTCACACTCCCCTCATTCCTGTCTCCTCCTGTCTCTCTCCTGCTCATCTCTCCGTGCTCCATCTCGCAGCCTGGACTCTCTCTCTCCACGTTTCTTCTACATTCTTCTCCCTCTGTCCCCCTTGCTAGTCTCTTTTCACTCCATCTTGCTGCCCTGTTCTCTCTCTCATCTCTCCAACTCTCTTGTCTCTCCAACTCCCCAGTACTCTGCACTGACACAGCACCAAGTCTGGTAGCAAAATCAACATAAGAAAGCCCTTCTTGACTGACAGGCTCAAGGGCAGAAACACCATATGGTCTAAAGGCCTTCCTGACTGCCCAAGGGCAAAATACCTCTTAAGGTGTTTTTCTCCTTTCCTCAGTCCAATAACTCTATCAACATCTTAATACTAGTTATTTTTGTATGAAGTAGTAAGAGATACATTGAGACTTGCAGGGCAGCTCTCTTGGGAATATCTTGCCACAGACTCAGACTACAGTGCTCAGGGCATATTCATCATTCCTAACCCTAGCAGGGTCTGAATCTAGTTGTTATTTTTTGGATCATGACAAAATTTGTCCATCACCAAGCTCTTAACCTGTAGTTAAGCATTATGGCACTTTGGCCAGGCCCATCTCGATGCTAGGGTAGCACACAGCTTACCACTTGCCCTGGCTCCATCCAGACCCTCGTCGGGACCCTGCTTTTGGGGATTCTAGAAAGTAAGGGCAGCTGAAGCTTAGGTTGAGAGAATAGATGCCCAGGAGGAAAATATCACTGTCATGTTACAAAAGCATAGCATATACTGTCTTCTTGTATCCATACAAAAAGGACATTGTTCTGAATAAACTATGCAAAGGACTTAAGGAGAAGAGAAAAACAATATTTACAAGTCAGCAGAGCACAAAGAAAGAAGTTACAAATATACTCAGAGTAATGGGAGCACTGTGATGGGAGCAGCCCAATAAACCTAAGTTACCTGAGTCTATGCAGGATGGACAAAATGTTGTTATCCTTCAGCGGGCTGACAATGTCTTCCTTTATGTATATTATCAGTTGTTTCAATTATTTTTATGGTAAATCATTATCTCATTCTTGCTTTGGACAACCTGGCAGGCTACTGAATGTAACCTACCCACATGGCAGAGTCTGCAAACTCCCCTTGGCGTACCAATATGCCAAATACCAGTAACAATGATGGGTCTCATTCTCCTAACCCTGAAAGAGCATTGAATATGGCACTTTAAAATATCAGGGCTAGGACGAAGGAGACGTTACCTGGTGCCTGCTCGAGGCAATTGATGAACAATAGGATGATCGTGATCGTGAAATCATTAGGTACATATATGTTTAGGAATGTGAGCTCTTCTTGATGTATTGATTCTTTGATCTTTAAGAAATAACCATCCTTGTACCTTGTAATTTTCTTTAAATTTGAATTCCCATATAGTATAAGTATGGCCACATCAATCTTTTTAAGATACTTCTCTGTAAGTGAGATTCTTTTTCATCCTTTTACTTTGAGCCTGCTTTTATTGCTGTCTCTTATGGGCAGCAGAAAGTATTTTTAAACATCCATCTGATCCACTGATCTAGTATTTTTCTGATCCATGTCTTTTTTTTTTCTTTTTGGGTCACACCTGCAATACACAGGGATTACTACTGGCTCTGTATTCAGAAATTATTCCTAGTGGTGTTTGGGGGACATATCCGATGCTGAGGATTGAACCCAGATCGGCCAGGAAAACACTCTACTTGCTGTACTATAGCTCCAGCCCCAAACTTGGTGTCTCTTAGTTAAGGTCATTGAAATTGGGTAATGGTATTAAGATGAAGGAATTTATTGCCATCTTCCATACAAGTTGTGTGTTTAAGAAGTTTGTCTTTTAAAGAACTTCTTTAATGTTATTTTTTACAAACATAGTTTTGAGACTAACAGCTTCCTAAACTGTTTCTTTAATGTGAAACTCTGAATAATTCCTTAAAATCAGAATGATAATCTGGATAGAGTATTCAAGATGAGGAGTTGTTTATTATTATTATTATTATTATTGCTTTTTGGGTCACACCTGGTGAAGCACAGGGTTACTCCTAGCTCTGCACTCAGAAATTACTCCTGGAAGTGCTCAGGGGGCCATATGGGATGCTGGGAATCGAACCCGGGTCGGCCACATGCAAGGCAAACGCCCTACCCTCTGTGCTATCTCTTCAGTCCTTATTTTTTTTAATAGATCCTCAAATTTTCTTCTGGCCCATAGAATATCATTTGATAGATATTTTGTGAATCTTATGAGAATTTCTTTTAGTTTTTTTCCCATGAGAGCTCTCCGAAGAAACTTGGTTAATTGTTGCCCATTTTATTCCCAGCTAATTTTTGCCACTTGTGGTTAATAATTTTGAGATCTGATGTAGATTATAGGACTATTTTCAATGTCATCTTGGCCCACTTTTCTCCTGGTTCTGACTTAAGGCTTGATGATTTCTTACTACTACCACTGTCTGGCAAAGAATTTTATGTGGGATAGGTAGGCAAAATTAGGAATAAGTTATTAATGACATAAAGTCCTTGGCAGCAATCAAAGATACATGTGAGCTTGTGGATTCAATGTAGGATACATAAGTGTGTCCAATATTAGGTATGATTAGTAGAATTGTCACTGTACTAGCAACATCAAACAAAGTTATGGGCATAGGGCTTGGAGATTAACCTTCAGAAATGGCGGTAGTTGGGTATAGGGGCTGCTATGAACCAAGTGGAAGGGGGGGAATCTACTTTTAGTTCTGAAAAGACCCAGGGATATCATCTAGAAGATCAACTTCACCTGGAGAATGAATGAGCAAGCAGTATCTAGCATTTAAACATGTTCCTGCAGAAATGATATAGCTCAGTTTTTAAAACTTGAAAACTTCTATTAAAATTGATCATATATATATAAATATATATAAAGGATAAGCCTCAGACATAACAGAACTGGCAGAGGAACCCAGGTGTGTGGGACCCGGGGCTGAGATCTCTAAGCCTGCACGGTTTGGGACTGGACCTGTCAGTAGCTAGACAGTTACACCCTCCAACTGCCGTGTAACCCCAACAAAGGCCAGGATCCAGAGATTATCACAACAAGCTCCCGGGAGAGCACAAGGCAGAGTCTCCTACCCTGTGTCTGACTATCCTCGCCAGGGCCCAACAGCTGAAGACCTCCAGGCCCCAACCAAGGCCTTACTGGAGCCACTCTCCACACACTTGGATAAGCCTCAGACATAACAGAACTGGCAGAGGAACCCAGGTGTGTGGGACCCGGGGCTGAGATCTCTAAGCCTGCACGGTTTGGGACTAGAACTGTCAGTAGCTAGACAGTTACACCCTCCAACTGCCGTGTAACCCCAACAAAGGCCAGGATCCAGAGATTATCACAACAAGCTCCCGGGAGAGCACAAGGCAGAGTCTCCTACCCTGTGTCTGACTATCCTCGCCAGGGCCCAACAGCTGAAGACCTCCAGGCCCCAACCAAGGCCTTACTGGAGCCACTCTCCACACACTTGGATAAGCCTCAGACATAACAGAACTGGCAGAGGAACCCAGGTGTGTGGGACCCGGGGCTGAGATCTCTAAGCCTGCACGGTTTGGGACTAGAACTGTCAGTAGCTAGACAGTTACACCCTCCAACTGCCGTGTAACCCCAACAAAGGCCAGGATCCAGAGATTATCACAACAAGCTCCCGGGAGCGCGCGGCCGCACTTGCGGCCGCGCGACTATTTCTTTAATTTTCTCTAAATTTTCAGGGTACCTTAAATATCCTTAAATATCCAACCCACACGGCAGAGCCTGGCAAGCTATCCGTGGTCTATGCCAAATAGACCAAATTGATATGCCAAATCCAGTAATAAATGGATCTCATTTCCCTAACCCTGAATATGCAGAGTCGAGAAGGATATAGAAGGAGAAGCTGATAAAACACCAAGGCAGACATAGGCTGCCAAAACGCAGAAAAACAAAAATGATTGTCTGTACTTTTAATGCTCGTATGCTGGCATCTGCTGCATCCATTGAACACCTTATGGTACAAGCACGAAAGATCAAGTACGACATCATTGGTCTGACCGAAACGAGAAGACATCAATCCCATCATGCTGTTTTCGACACTGGAGAAGAACTGTTCCTTGGAACATGTGATAAAAGAGGCGTCGGTGGTGTCGGTATCCTTGTCAACACAAACTTAGTCACAAGCATTGATTCATTTGAATGCCTAACAACCCGAATCGGACGATTACACTTGAATAAATGTGGCTCACTACCGGCAGTTTCTATCTTTGTTATCTATGCACCAACATCCAGTTATGGTGAAAAAGAAACTGAGAAATTCTACATGGAGCTGGAGAAATTCTATAAAGAAGATCACACCTTCTACAAGATCATTGTCGGTGATTTTAATGCCAAGATAGGACCAAGAAAATCAGTCGATGAACTCCACATCGGAACCCATGGCCTGGAATGGAACGAACAGGGTGACAGACTGTCTGAATTCATCATGTCAACCAAAACCTTCCATGGTAACTCACAATTCCAAAAGGCTGAATCTAAACGTTGGACATGGAAGTCTCCCGATGGACGGTTCCACAATGAAATAGACCACATCATATTCAATCGGCGGTTTTGCCTAACCGATGTTGCTGTTGTCCCAAAATTCCAAACGGGATCAGACCACCGTCTTCTTCGTGCAAAATTCTACCTCACAGAACGAGGAGAAAAGAATGCAAGGTTTAAGAAGAGGACTCCCAGAACAACCACCAACAGGGAACTCTTTGGCTCTGTTGCGGCAACATGGGAAGATGCCGTCATTGACAACATTGATGAGGAATACGATCGAATGATTCAGCACCTCCATGATTGTGCAAGGAATGCCAAGAGAGAGATAACCACAAAAAACCGTCATTCTTCGAACACTCTTGAACTTATTCGCCAACGTGGCTTGGCACGTGCCTCAGGCAACCACAAGCAAACGTCCGAACTGGCAAAACAGTGCAGAGAAGCCATCAAGGATGACCTCAAAAACAGGAGAGCAGCAGTACTGGTAGATGCAGCAGAAGCTGGGCAAAGCATTCGTAAAGCCCGCCTGTCCTTCACCAACTACAAAACCAAGATGACTGCCCTCCGACATCATGATGGATCTATCACATCTTCCAGAAGGGCAATGGAGAAGATTATTCATGACTTCTACTCAGATCTCTTTAATAGCCACATCCACTTGCCCACATACCACATACCACATGATGGATATGTCGTTCCCAATGTTCTCCCTTCCGAAATCCAACATGCCATCTCGTCGGTAAAGAAACAAAAAGAACCTGGCCCAGACAAGATCAGACCTGAACACCTGAAGAACTTACCATCAGTACTCATCAATACATTGGCTCGACTCTTCACACGCTACCTGTCTGAATGCAAGGTTCCATCCCAATGGAAAACCAGCAAGACTGTACTACTATACAAGAAAGGAGACATCCACGACATTGGCAACTATCGCCCAATCTGCCTATTGTCTGTCATCTACAAACTATTCACTCGAGTCATCCTGAATAGGATTAGCAGAACACTAGATGAAGGACAACCATGTGAACAAGCTGGATTCCGAAAAGGATTCAGTACCATTGACCATATCCACACAATAACCAAGCTCATTGAGGTATCTCGGGAGTTCAAGATGCCACTCTGTCTAACGTTCATTGATTTAAAGAAGGCCTTTGATTCTGTTGAGACGGAAGCGGTCATGGAAGCCCTAGCCAATCAGGGCGTACAAACTCAATACATCAGGATCCTTCGTGAACTCTATTGCGGATTCACTACCAAGATCTCACCATTCCACAAAGAAGTAATCATCCATATCAAGAGAGGGGTTCGGCAGGGTGATACCATTTCACCAAAACTCTTCAGTGCCACCCTCGAGAACATCATGCGACGACTAGAATGGGAAAACATGGGAGTGAAGATAGATGGTCGGCAACTACACCACCTCCGCTTTGCTGATGACATCGTTCTAATAACACCAAACATCAGCCAAGCGGCACAAATGCTGGCGGACTTTGACTGTGAGTGTGGAAAGGTAGGACTACAGCTGAATCTTACGAAGACAATGTTTATGAGAAACAGCCTTGTTCCTGACGCTCCATTCGCTCTCAATGGAACCACCATCTCCGAATGCAACAGTTATATATACCTAGGTCGAGAAATCAACATGATGAATAACCTGGCACCTGAGTTGCGCAGGAGGAAGAGAGCGGCTTGGAATACCTTCAAGAGCATTGAAGAAATAACTAAAAGGACAAAGAACCTCCAGTTACGAGCACATCTCTTTGATTCCACTATTCTTCCTGCATTAACATATGCCTCAGAGACCTGGACCCTACGAAAACAGGATGAGAACACTATTCGGGTCTCTCAAAGAGGAATCGAAAGAACTATGCTTGGAATATCACGATTCACTCAAATGAGAGATAGAATCCGGAGTTCTGATCTTCGTCAACGCTCAAGAATCAGGGACGCTGTCTCATTTGCCAAGACATCAAAAATCAGATGGGCTGGACACGTAATGAGGTTTACAGACAACCGCTGGACTAGAGCCATTACTGATTGGATTCCATGGGACATCAAAAGATCACGTGGACGCCCACCTATAAGATGGTCAGACTTCTTCGTCAAGACCCTAAATGATCGGTTTGAGGCTCTACATGTTCCTAGAACGAACAGATACCATTGGGCTACGCTAGCACGCAACCGGGATGAATGGAGACGTTACTGGCACCCGCTCGAATAAATCGATGAATAACGGGGATTAAGTGATTAAGTGATATATAAATAAATACATATTATATGTGTTTATATAGTCCAAATAAATAAATAAATAAATCTGAGGATTCTTGCTTTGCTTCCCCATAATGGAAGAAATTGTACTATACACATTTATAATTATTGGTTACAAATACTTGGAATTGAAGGTGTGAAAACTAAATCAAAGTTTGATTGCATAGTTACTATCTATAACTTTGGGTAACTCCTCTGAACATGCTAAGTCACCACTCATAAAATCAAGAATGGGAAATGATTCTAGTGAGTTACTTGGCTATTTTCTTATATTTAAAACATTGCTTTTTAACTTTGAAGACTAAGAGTAAAAAAAATGAAGCATCTTATTTTTTGCTTTAAAACTGAAGTAAACAGAGTTTAAAACTGAGATAAACAGAGCAATGATGCGTGGTTTCAGTCTCCCTATGGCACAGCCCCAGTTTATGTAGTCTGTACACAATAGTTCATTACTTTTGTTTATGTGTTTGTTTTTGTACCACATCTGGAAGTAAATCAAGGCTTAGTCCTGGTTCTGTGCTTAGAGGGGATCTTGGAGGGGATCAAGGGATCACACAGGGCCCTGGGGATTGAACCTAGGCGAGTCAGGTGCAAGCAAGTGCCCTTTCTGCTATACTATCAGGACAGTAGTCCACTCATTATTAAGGGAACACAATCAGCTATTACCTGTAATTTCAAGAGGAATTCTATATAATTGCATTGATAGCAACACGTTGCAATAATAATACTCACCTTTAGATATTTGAACATATTATTGATTATTTTATTTTTCAGTGTTCAAATAATATTTTTCTTAAAAAACCGAGCATATCTGGAAACAACTTGAATATTTAGATTATGTGGAAGAAATATTCTCTAGCATAGTGATCACGATATAAGTGCAGAATAAAATTTTAGAATATTTACAAAAATGCCATACATGATAACCTTTAAGAAACTGTACTGCAAATGAATCATAAAATGAATCATAATGTCTGAAGGAAAGAGAAAGGGGAGAGGGAGAGAGAGAGAGAGAGAGAGAGAGAGAGAGAGAGAGAGAGAGAGAGAGAGAGAGAGAGAGAAAACAGACCCTGCCATGGGGAGGGGGAGGGAAACTTGGGACAATTTTGATGGGAATATTGGTGGTGAGAAATGTATACTCGTAAAGGGACAAGTGTTGGAACGTTATATGACTGAAATTCAATCATGAACAACTTTATAAATGCATACCTCACTGTGATTCAATTTAAAAATGCACGGTAGCACTAAAGCACTGTTCTCTCATTGTTCATCGATTTGCTCGAGCGTGCACCAGTAACGTGTCCATTGTGAGACTTGTTACTGTTTTTGGCATATTGAATATGCCATGGGGAGCTTGCCAGGCTCTGCCGTGTGGGTGGGATGCTCTCGGTAGCTTGCTGGGCTCTCCGAGAGGGACGAAGGAATCGAACCCGGGTTGACCGCATGCAAGGCAAATGCCCCAATAAAAATGTAAATAAATAAATAAATAAATAAAATGTCATTCTGTATTATATTCATGCATTATTGTAAACTAGATTAAAGAAGTGATATGTTTTGAAATATACTCAAATATTCTTATGCATTGCTTGTAATCCCATCAAAACATACATTTAGCTAAATGTTTGGAAATACTATCTTTAGTATGTTTTAAAGATACATAATTGAAATTTTCCATCTATTATTTTTCTACTATTTCTTTGCATCCCAGAGAAATATCTCTAGGCAAGGCAGTATGACATTTTATTCATATACAGATATTAACTTTTTCTTTTAAAAAAGATTGCTAAGTTTGCTCCAAATTCAAGTAATCAAACAAATTAAAACAACTCCTCATTTAAACAGCTTTGCTTTGATTGAAGAAAGTTGATATACATTCCCATTCTTCATGCAAATATCAAAAAGATACCCTAGGATAGGGTTTTAGCAAAATATATTTTACTTATTTTCTTGAGTATGTTCTCTATTGAAACTGGCATGTTTATTTTAACTCAAATTCACTGCTGTGAAGAATACAGTAAGTTTGTCTCACTGCTTTGATTCATAGTAAGGTCCCAGCATGCATTCCCTCTTTTTCTGATCAAGTGTTTTTCATCATTGAAAATGATTTTAAAAATGTTTAGATTCTAAAAAAGGCAAATAATATCACCATAATATTATGAAAATAATTTTGAACATTTAGACTCTGAAAGTATCATAAGAAGTCAAGAAATTTGCTTAAAACAATATTTTAAGAACAATTTTTTTTGAGTATTACTCTTTTAGATTTTATAATCAATGAGTCTACTGAGCTAGTAAAAAATTATAAAACTTTTCTAAATGTATAATTCTTAATATAACTGAAAATATCTTTATATAAAATAGAAACATTTCATAATTTTGGTAGGAATTATTGGCAATATTAAATTGGTAATTTAAAATGATTTTTATTTATGATGCATGATTTGCCAATATTGTTTAAGAATTAATGTAACCTCTTAAGATATATATGGCATTCTTCATAGCATGTAAAACTACTATAGAACATAATTTGAACTGCTAAAGTCCCTGATTAACAAAAACAATTCTGAGGAAAAAATAATAAAAATGAAGGTGTCACACTCTCCAAATCAAACAGCAAAGTAATTATAATAAAAATAGAATGATGTTTAAATAAAGGAAGACACATATTAAGGAGAAACAATTGAGTTCAGAAATAAAACTACACACAAGTAAACCATTAAATTATCAAAAAAGTGCTAACAGCACAAAAAGTGTTGTAAGGAAAGAATCTTGAACAAGTAAAACTAAGAAAACTAAACAGGGAGATATTAAAAAATAAAACTAATACACATCTAATACATATACCACATATACTAATACATATATCACATACAAAAATTAAGAATTATGATTTTATTCTGAGTTATCACAAAATATATAGAAGAGAACATAGACCTCAAACTTCTCAGCATCAATCTTAGTGATGTCTTTGTTCATGTATCTCTAACATCTAGGGAAACAAAACAAAAGTAAACAAATGAAGGGAATTTCATTTGTAACAGTGGGGGGAAAATCATTAAAACAAAAAGGCAACTTACTAAATGAGCACATCTATTTGCAAAGAATATATCGGACAAGATGTTAATATATAACATATGTGAAAAGTTCAAAAGCTCAACAATATTAACCAACAACTATATTCAGATATAAAAGTATTGAAACAAACCCTGAGGTACTGTCAACAGAATTGTGAACTAAGGATGTGAAGGGAGGGATGAGAAGGGATCTCAGGACTACTATGGAGAGATATTGACACTGGTGGATGAGTCGGTATAGATACACTGCAAGAATAAAACAGAATCAGTACTATTGAAAACAATTATATCTCAATAAAAATAACTGATCTAAAAATATAAATAAAATCCCTGACTAACAATCTGAATAGATATTTATTCAAAGAAGATACAGAAATGACCAACATCAACATGTAAAATGATGCTTGGCATCCCTTATAAGAGGATATTAAATTAAATCACAGTGAGATACCACCTCTCACCCGTTAGACTGACAGATCATAAGGTAAAAAACAAGACAAAACCAACAATAAAAGCAGTGTTGAGGCTTGAGAGAAAGGATTGTGGTTAAGGCACATACCTTGCTTGTGGCTGACTCCAATTAAATCCCCCGCTCCTTGATTGGTGAACATCTCCAGGGGTACTCTGGAGCCCCCAGACACTGCTCTGGTAGTCTGGGTGAACTCCAACACCACTGAACCTGAGAAGTACTACATCCTCAGGCCCTTTCACTGAACTTTCAAGAATGGCCAAACAGGTTCCCAAGGTTTCCTGAGCAGTATTTTTACTGACCACCAATATAAGAATTAGTTTTAATTAAGAGAACTAATATATTATACATATACTGCATAGCTGAATATTAGTCTGAAGAATATCTTAATACTAGTTTGAAGAGATAAATAGCCTCCCATATTTCTTTCATTATTAATAATTATTAACAATAGTGAAGAGTTGGCCAAAATACAAGTTGCCCATTTTGGATAAGTGAAAAAAGATGTGGTATAAATGCACAATAGAATACTGTTCAGCAAGAAAGATGAAACTGCGCCATTTGTAACATGGATGGACCAAAAGAATATTTTGTTTAGTGAAATATATTAGTGAGTTAACAAACATCCTATAATTTCACTCATGTGAGGTCGATAATGAGACAAAAATGAATTCATAAAACAAATAAATTCAAATAGGATGCAAATAATTAGGCTGGGAATTGCTTTTTTCCTTCCCTGTCTACCCCACACAATGATTGGAAGTATAACTGTGAATGGCGTAATTAAATGAAGAGCTGTCTCAGGAGCAGTGGCCATGGGCTCCACTGAAATGGCAGAGGATGCGCATGGAGGTTGATCACTCTCATCTGGTAGGGTATGACAGCAAGAGGAGGTTCAGGAGCTATGGATCTGGACCCATTAAAATGGCCCCTGTCTAACTTTTGCCAATGGTTTTGTTTCTACTTTGCCAGCTTTTACACCATTTGCACATATTTATGTAACCATAATTACCACATTTATTTTTGTCGAACTTCTAGAGTTAGATTCAGCATTCAATATCACTCTTTTTATCAGACAGTTTTTGGTTGACTGAAGTTGTTTTTTCCAGGACTTTCTACAGAATGATCAAGGTCTAATCCATGGACATTTGCTTATTTAAATATGTTTTCCTTTCCCTTGATTTCTAAAATGTTAATCATTCTTGGGTTTCATTTTTATTTTCTTAATGGCTTTGTAAGGTATTATTCTACTTTACTCGAAACTGACATTTTCTGCTAAGGGCTAGTATAGCAGCAAATAAGTCAATGCTTTTATATACACAGAGATAATCATTCTTGCCTGTTAATCTAAAAGTTTCTTTTATTATTTGTGACATCCAGTAAATATATTAAGATATGACCTACTATTGATTATTCTACATTATTGGGTTATATCACATCCTTCCCAAGTTAAAAAGTTTTGTTTCTTGAACTCTTTCTTGAATTATGTATTTTGATAATTATCTTTTCTTGGATTATTTTATTCTGGTGCACCTTTTTATTAATTAATTTTCCTATTTTTTGGTCTATGTGCCACATACACCATTTTAATTTTGATCCAATTAAATCGGATCAAATTCCTTGATTGTACTTCTTTTTGCTCATTTTACTCAAATCCTGGCCTGCTATATCTTTCTGTCATCATTCCTCATGATACGTTTTTCTTAGTGTAAGATCCCAGAAAGTGCTACCTTTATGTCATAATCTTTTTCATTTATTTAGTTTAATTGTGTAATATACTTTTAGATATAATCATAACAGTTGCTTGGTTTCTGGTAGTTTTATTTCGCCCTTATATTGTAGAAGTGACTTCACTATTAAATATAAAATTTTAAAATTTTGTAGCTATATGTTTAGCTTTTAGGTAAAGTTATTTTCTGATTTATACCAACATTATAAACTTAAAAATAATTTGTTACAAATAGCAATCAAATATTTGTTATTTACCATTTTTATTTTTAATTTCTTTTTATTTTACTTTCTTGGTTAGGGGGCCACACCTGGCAGTTCTCAGGGGTTACTCTTGGACTTCTCTCAGGTATTATGCATGGCATCCTCCGGGGTCCATATAGAGTGCTGGGAATCAAACCCAGGTCTGTCGCATGCAAGGCAAATGCTCTCCCTGCTGTACTATCTCTTCAGCCCTGAATTTTATGTTTTTAATTCCTTACAAATTTAATATTGTTTAATTTATTATTAACTGTATTTAAATAAGCCCAATGCATCCTGAGGTAGCTTTTGTGGGTAGGATGAAAGCCATATTATTGACAAAGAGAAATTTTCTTCATAATGGAAGTTCTTAGGGTATTGCTTTTAACTCTTTTCTTTACTAGTCAACTGAGACCAGTAAGTTAGATATACTCATATTGTTGTATTTCACTCATCCATCTTTTATAATAGAACTCTCTGTGTGTTTTAAATCATCTTTTTGTCTTGTAATTAAACGAGTTCCAGGGAACTCTCAGTGGTAGTCTATTTATGTTTCACTTGTGACTGAAAAAAGTGTTAGATTGTGCTTTGATAGCTTTAAAACATGACTGCAGAATCATTGTTTTTCCCATCATCACTTGTGTTAAAATATGGACGGAATTTTCACTGTTTCTATTAATAGATGTAGGGAAAATCTACATTTATATTACAAAGTTGAAAGCAAAATTTTAATTACCATAGTATTCATATAAAAACTATGAATAAAAGTTCTAAATAATCTGAACTTCTACTAGAATTTTTCTATAGTAAAGCCAATATTAAATAATTTCTCTAGATTAGGTTATGTAGTTTTTTTATATTTTAGGGTAAGAATTGTATGAATATTGGTATAATTAACATAGATTGTTTTACCTTTTCTTGATGACACTTCAACCATTTATAACCTACCTAATATTTTATAAGAAATTAAAATTATTTAAAAGATGATTTATTACCTGTATGTGATAAAATTATTTATTTTTTTTAATTTTAAATAATTTTATCACATACAGGTAATAAATCATCTTTTAAATAATTTTAATTTCTTATAAAATATTAGGTAGGTTATAAATGGTTGAAGTGTCATTACTATTTGGCATAGACCACGGAATACGATCGAATGATTCAGCACCTCCATGATTGTGCAAGGAATGCCAAGAGAGAGATAACCACAAAAAACCGTCTTTCTTCGAACACTCTTGAACTTATTCGCCAACGTGGCTTGGCACGTGCCTCAGGCAACCACAAGCAAACGTCCGAATTGGCTAAACAGTGCAGAGAAGCCATCAAGGATGACCTCAAAAACAGGAGAGCAGCAGTACTGGTAGATGCAGCAGAAGCTGGGAAAAACATTCGTAATGCCTGCCTGTCCTTCACCAACTACAAAACCAAGATGACTGCCCTCCGACATCATGATGGATCTATCACATCTTCCAGAAGGGCAATGGAGAAGATTATTCATGACTTCTACTCAGATCTCTTTAATAGCCACATCCACTTGCCCACATACCACATACCACATGATGGATATGTCATTCCCAATGTTCTCCCTTCCGAAATCCAACATGCCATCTCGTCGGTAAAGAAACAAAAAGAACCTGGCCCAGACAAGATCAGACCTGAACACCTGAAGAACTTACCATCAGTACTCATCAATACATTGGCTCGACTCTTCACACGCTACCTGTCTGAATGCAAGGTTCCATCCCAATGAAAAACCAGCAAGACTGTACTACTATACAAGAAAGGAGACATCCACGACATTGGCAACTATCGCCCAATCTGCCTATTGTCTGTCATCTACAAACTATTCACTTGAGTCATCCTGAATAGGATTAGCAGAACACTAGATGAAGGACAACCATGTGAACAAGCTGGATTCCGAAAAGGATTCAGTACCATCGACCATATTCACACAGTAACCAAGCTCATTGAGGTATCTCGGGAGTTCAAGATGCCACTCTGTCTAAAGTTCATTGATTTAAAGAAGGCCTTTGATTCTGTTGAGACGGAAGCGGTCATAGAAGCCCTAGCCAATCAGGGCGTACAAACTCAATACATCAAGATCCTTCGTGAGCTCTATTGCGGATTCACTACCAAGATCTCACCATTCTACAAAGAAGTAATCATCCATATCAAGAGAGGGGTTCGGCAGGGTAATACCATTTCACCAAAACTCTTCAGTGCCACCCTCGAGAACATCATGCGACGGCTGGAATGGGAAAACATGGGAGTGAAGATAGATGGTCGGCAACTACACCACCTCCGCTTTGCTGATGACATTGTTCTAATAACACCAAACATCAACCAAGCGGCACAAATGCTGAAGGACTTTGACGGTGAATGTAGAAAGGTCGGACTACAGCTGAATCTTGCGAAGACAATGTTTATGAGAAACAGCCTTGTTCCTGACGCTCCATTCGCTCTCAATGGAACCACCATCTCCGAATGCAACAGTTATATATACCTAGGTCGAGAAATCAACATGATGAATGACCTGGCACCTGAGTTGCACAGGAGGAAGAGAGCGGCTTGGAATGCCTTCAAGAGCATTGAAGAAATAACTAAAAGGACAAAGAACCTCCAGCTACGAGCACATCTCTTTGATTCCACTATTCTTCCTGCATTAACATGCCTCAGAGACATGGACCCTACGAAAACAGGATGAGAACACTATTCGGGTCTCTCAAAGAGGAATCGAAAGAACTATGCTTGGAATATCACGATTCACTCAAATGAGAGATAGAATCCGGAGTTCTGATCTTCATCAACGCTCAAGAATCAGGGACGCTGTCTCATTTGCCAAGACATCAAAAATCAGATGGGCTGGACACGTAATGAGGTTTACAGACAACCGCTGGACGAGAGCCATTACTGATTGGATTCCACGGGACATCAAAAGATCACGTGGACGCCCACCTATAAGATGGTCAGACTTCTTCGTCAAGACCCTAAATGATCGGTTTGAGGCTCTACATGTTCCTAGAACGAACAGATACCATTGGGCTACGCTAACACGCAACCGGGATGAATGGAGACGTTACTGGCACCCGCTCGAATAAATCGATGAATAACAGGGATTAAGTGATTAAGTGATGTGATAAAAAATTATACTTTTTCTTTTGAGTCAATAATTTGCATTTATGTACTTCATACATACTACAATATAGGAAAGTTTTCTTCAGTTCTGATTGTGTTTCATTACTCACATGGGAAATATTCAAAATGGGACTTCAGTTGTTCACCAAAACCAATTATTAAGTAGTGCTAAATTGAAATAGAGACAAAAATACATCTTGTGTCGGTATTGGATGTGAAGTTATGTACTTATCAAAGTTAATAACAAGTTATATTTTTGGAAGTAACAATACCACTAATAATCATACCATTGCAATAATTGTTCAATTGAGAAACATGTTTTAAGTAAATATGCCAAATAGCTAAAGAAATAACATGTATATTAAAACACACCCTGATTCCCATCTGCTTATTGCCTTTCCAGATTTTGTAAAGATCTCCATTTTATAGCCATTTCTATGATTCAGGGAATAAATATACAAATAACCTAATAGTTCTTATGCTTATTTGATGCTGATTTTTGAATTACTTAAAAATGTTGCTAGGTATGCAATTAACATAGCATACATGGAGGTAAATTGGTTATCAATAGTCTTAGTTTTTTTTTTTAAATTTAGGTTTTTAATCTATTTTCAACTATGTTTAATGTATAGTTGATTTTATAAGCAGATTTATAAATATATTTAAAGTAAGTATAGTTATTTTTCAACTTTATTTAAAAGATCTTTGTGTATTTATGTTTTCAAAACACTGCTTTCACAAATATTTGAGAAATCCTTGGATATGTATACTATAATAAAATTTGATCATGCATTGGAGAATTCAATTAAATTATGATATTTCAATATAATTTAATTTATGAAATATAAAAACTTTCCATATATTTTACAGTTTGGCCTTTGTTGACTCCAGAGAAAATATTTAAAGATTGCTATGAGTTAGCATGTAGTATAATTAGCTAGTCCTCTGGAAACATCTGCTTCACTTTTTCACAGAATTAGGGAATCCATAAACTCTATGTCAGAATTTCTCTGCATTAACAGTGACCAGACTTGTCCTCAAACTTTAATAAAGTCCATTGTTTTATTTGTGCATCTTCTTCATTATCATGTTGCATTTTTGTTTGTGTTTTCCGGTGTAGGCAACTAATCCTGAGTCTCATTCATGCAAGGCATGTACTTTACCACTGGGCCAAATCCTTGATGCTCATAGAGTCATTTATTTTAAAATGTTTATGCAGGGTAAATATAGGGACCATTGTTATTAGAAAAAAATAAATAAGTAAAGTAAAATGTACAAAATATTATTAATAATATATTACATGTTACTTTTAATAAAAGTGACATAATTGTGATGGTCAAAAGATTTCTGTTTAGACTCAGCTAGAAATATTCTACACATTTCATGAAACATTTTGAAAATAAGGTACAGATTGTTAAATCTAACTGAAAGATTAGAATAAGATTAATCCTTTCCAAGAGTTATGAGGTTGATTGTGTGTATCACCAGTGAATAACTGAAAGGTAGGTTCACATTTACAGGTGATTTTGTAGTTTTATGATTCTTATTTGGGCAGCTAGCTCTGGAAGACCATGGTAAATAAGATTTAGAATTTTCAAATATGCTCTCCTAGTTCCTCCTGGATTATCAAAACCTCAGAAAGATCAGAACAAGCATTTTTCAGTATTATCTTGTGCAGTTTTGCTCTGCAGATCAGTCAGGCTGACCATTCAATAACACTGACTTTGTCACCTCACAACTTTTTTGATCAGATGCACAAAATTTTGAGAAATTTTTTATCTTACTATCTTATATTTTTCTAAAAATAATGCATCACAGTTGCAAAGCACTAGCCACAAGAAACACAGGCCTGTCCTTCCCTCCTTCCTTTCTTCCTTCCTTCATTTCTTCCTTCCTTCCTTCCTTCCTTGCTTTTTCCACCATGTAGCTGTGATTTACCAATAGAATCACTGTTCCTAATAGAATTGTTTCAGGCACCCAATGTTGCAACTCCAATCCCACCACAAATGTCCAATCCCTCAACTTGTCCCTATTGCAGACATATAACAAATTTATTTCATATTATTTGTTCCAAAAACATTTAAGGAAATGGTAAATGGGATTATCAGAAGATAAATTAACAAAATTCATTCTGCAATGATTAATTAGAATATGTTTTTAATCTATATAAATTCAAATCATTTAATACAATATAGTATAGTATACTGCCCATTCTCATTTATATTCCTAAGTTTTCAACTCTGGTATTTAAAACATTGCATTAAATTTCATACTTGAACCTTACTGTAATAGTCATCATATCTTTTCTGTCTTTTTTTTTTTTTGGCTAGGACCTCTTGTATAATATATGCTGAATGAAAAGAGCTAAAAACAAATATCTGGACAAGTATGTAGCTTAGTTTAGAACAGTTGCTGGCATGTGTGAGGCCTTGAGTTTGGCTTTTGAAAGCCAGAACTACAAAGAAAGAAAAAACATCCTGCTTTGTCATTATTTTACCCTTGACTATAAGTTTAACTAATGGTTTGTATAGATGGATATGTTTCAATTAGGTTGAAAAAAAATGTCATTCGCTCTTTAGTTGCTTGGCCCCCCTTTTTTTTTTTTGCATTTTGGGTCACACCCAGCAATGCACAGGGGTTACTTCTGGCTCTGCACTCAGGAATTACTTCTGGCGGTGCTCAGGGGACCATATGGGATTCTGGGAATCAAACCCTGGTAGGCCACGTGCAAGGCAAACAAACGCCTTACCCTCTGTGCTATTACTCCGGCCCCTTGGCCCCTTTTCATAGGGAATAAATATTTAATTTTGTGAGGTGCTTGTTCTTAATCCATTGAAGGGATGACGTGGGTTTCTTTAGCATATAGGTTTATTTTTCAATGGAACTTTCGTTTTCAGATTGAGTCTCAGTCAGAAAACACTGTTAGGGCCTAAAGATATCAGGGGAACAACAATGGTATACTTAGCAATGCTTGTTGCTTGAGGACCAAGTAGTGTTGGAGATCAAACTGAATGGCATCTGTATACAGGTATGCATGTGCTCCAGCTATATAAGTTATCTCCATAGGCCAGGAAACATTTTTTTCCCTATAACTTTTGTTCTATTGCAAAGTGAGAATGTTTTCATTCTTCCAGTTCAAATTACAATTAGAGGTTCAAGTAGAGAAAACAAGTAGACAGTTAGACATTGACTTGATGATTTTGAAACTGAGAAGAGACGATAAATCTAAACTAAAATTTAGGAGTATTTTAGTGCTATTTTCTCTAGAAAATAAGCCTTAAGTGAAAGTGTACAATTTTATATTTTGCTGAAGAGTAAAGTAATAGAAAAACCTTTATTAAAAACAATAAAATCAGAACTCTTTTCTTACTGAGAAAAATAGAGAGAGAGATGAGAATTATAAGGAAAGGAGATGGATAGCTTTTACTTTCTTAAATAAAACTAGAGAGGGAAGAATTGAAGTAGAATAAGAAAGAATTTGAAAGAAAGATAATTGAGATGTTAAATAATGTTGGAGAGTTATTTGTTCTAGAATTTTTTAAAAGTTGTAGTGAACTTGTTAATGAGAAGTCTTATTTTTATCTTCTTTCATTATTACAAATAAGATTAACTCATCAGGAATGTACATTATTTCCATAAAAGTAATAAATATTATTTAATAAATAATCAAAACAAGGAAAGCCAAAACAAGTGGCACAGATTATCAGATCTTCATCTTCTATAACTTTTTACTAATAGACTTTCATTTTGGGACATTGTAGCACCTTTTCTTGCTACTGCAAGACCTATTGTTCTTTTTTCACTTATCCCACTAAAATGTACCAGTGGCCCAGAAGGAAAAAACGGGGAACTTTCTAATATAAGAAACAACAGTGAATTGTTTTCAACAGTCTGTTTGTATAGGCTTTGTAGTCTAACTGGGAATACAAAACTTTAAAAATAATTAGAAGTGTGATTGCTACAAAGAAAATTTCATGGTGATATGGGAGTTACAACTATAATATAAATTGTAAACTTATAGAAGTCTTTCAACTAACAACCTAACAATCCGAATTGGACGATCACACTTGAATAGATGTGGCTCACTGCTGGCAGTTTCTATCTTTGTTGTCTATGCACCAACATCGAATTATGGTAAAGGAGAAATTGAGAAGTCCTACATAGAGCTGGAGAAGTTCTATAAAGAAGACCACACCTTCTACAAGATCATTGTGGGTGATTTTAATGTCAAGATAGGACTGAGAAGATCAGCCAAAAAACTCCACATTGGGACCCATGGCCTAGAATGGAATGAACAGGGTGACAGACTGAGTTCATCATGTCAACCAAGACCATCCATGGTAACTCACGGTTCCCAAAGGCCAAATCTAAATGATGGACATGGGAGTCTCCCAGTAGACAGTTCCACAATGAAATAGACGACATCATATTCAATCAACAGTTTTGCCTGACCGATGTTGCTGTTGTCCCAAAATTCCAAATGAGATTGGACCACCATCTCCTTCGTGCAAAATTCTACTTCACAGAGTGGGGAGAAAGGGCAGCAAAGTTTAAGAAGAGAACTCCCAGAATGACCACCAACTGGGAGCTCTTTGACTCTGTTGTGGCAACATGGGAAGATGCTGTCATTGACAACATTGACAAGGAATACGATCGACTGGTTCAGCACCTCCATGATTGTGTGAGGAACACTGAGAGAGAGATAACCACCCAAAAACGCCTTTCTTCGAACACTCTTGAGCTTATTCGCCAACATGGCTTGGCACATGCCTCAGGCAACCACAAGCAAACGTTTGAACTCGCAAAACAGTGCAGAGAAGCGATCAAGGATCATCTCAAAGAGAGAAGAGCAGCAGTGCTGGTAGATGTGGCAGAAGTCGGAAAAAGCATTCGTAATGTCCGCCTGTCCTTCACCAACTTCAAGACCAAGATGACTGCCCTCCGACATCCTGGTGGATCTAGCACATCTTTCAGAAGGGCAACGGAGAAGATTATTCATGACTTCTACTCAGATCTCTTTAATAGCCATGACCACTTGCCCACATACCAATTCTGCGGGATGGATATGTCATTCCCAATGTTCTCCCTTCCGAAATTCGACACGCCATCTCTTCAGTAAAGAAACAAAGAGCACCTGGCCCAGACAAGGTCAGACCTGAACACCTGAAGAACCTGCCGTCAGTACTCATCGATACACTGACTCGGCTCTTCGCATGCTACCTGTCTAAATGCAAGGTTCCGTTCCAGTGGTAAACCAGCAGGACTGTACTATACAAGAAGGGAGACATCCACGACACTGGCAACTATCACCCAATCTGCCTACTGTCTGTCATCTACAAGTTGTTCACTTGAGCCATCCTTAATAGGATTGACAGAACACTAGATGAAGGACAACCATGCAAGCAAGCCGGGTTCCAAAAAGGATTCAGCACCATCAACCATATCCACACAATAACCAAGCTCATTGAGATTTCTCAGGAAATCAAGATGCCGCTCTGTTTAACGTTCATTGATTTAAAGAAGGCCTTTGATTCTGTTGAGATGGAAGCGGTGATCCAAGCCCTAGCCAATCAGGGTGTTCAACCTCAATAAATCAGGTTCCTCTGTGAGCTGTATTACGAATTCACTACCAGGATCTCACCATTCTACAAAGAAGTGATCATCCATGTCAAGAGAGGAGTTCAGCAGGGTGACACTATTTCACTGAAACTCTTCAGTGCCACCCTCGAGAACATCATGCGATGACTGGAATGGGTAGGAATGGGAGTGAAGATAGATGGTCAGCAACTACACGACCTCTGCTTTGCTGATGACATTGTTCTAATAACACCAAACATCAGCCAAGTGGCACAAATGCTGACCGACTTCGACCGTGAGTGTAGAAAGGTCTGATTACAAGTGAATCTCACAAAGACAATATTCATGAGAAACAGTCTTGTTCCTGAGATTCCATTCACTCTCAACGTAATGACCATCTCTGAATGCAACAGTTATGTATACCTAGGTCGAAAAGTCAACATGACAAATGACCTGGCACCCGAGTTGCGCAGGAAGAAGAGAGCAGCTTGGAACGCCTTCAAGAGTGTCGAAGAAATAACTAAGAGGACCATGAAGCTACAGCTCTGAGCACATCTCTTCGATTCCACTGTTCTTCCTGCATTAACATACGCCTCAGAGACCTGGGCCCTACGCAAACAGGATGAGAACACTATTTGGGTCTCTCAGAAATCGAAAGAGCTATGGTTGGAGTATCACGCTTCACTCAAATGAGAGATAGAATCCGGAGTTCTGACCTCCGGCAACGCTCAAGAATCAGGGATGCTGTCTCATTTGCCAAGGCATCGAAAATCAGATGGGCTGGACACGTAATGAGATTTAGAGATGACCGCTGGACTAGAACCATTACAGACTGGATTCCACAGGATGTCAAAAGATTGCATGGCCACCTACCTACGAGATATTCATACTTCTTCGTCAAGACCCTGAATGATCAGTTTGAGGCTCTTCATGTTACTAGAATGAGCAGATGCCATTGCACTATGCTAGCACGCAACAGGGATGAATGGAGACGTTACTGGCACCCGCTCGAGCAAATTGATGAGTAATGAGGTATCAAGTGATCAAGTGTGATAGAAGTCTTTCAAAAGAAATTAATTTAATATGACACTAGCATTTAAGAGAACACAAGAAACTATAAAAATTATTCAGATAAATGTGATGGAGGTAACCATTTCAAGGTGAAAAGCCAGTGTTTATGAAGTTTTATAGGTAATAACTTAGTTGAGAAACCACAAAATGTTTCATGATATTGGTGTATAGAGAATAAGAAAGAGATGAATATGAGATTTTAAAGAGTTTCTGGTAGTGTTTATAGTAAATGCCGAGGCACTGTTAATCACAATGTTTTATTTATGGCAAGATGAAGTTGATGAAAGGCTTATAAATAGGAGGCATTGGATAAGAATCACACTTATAAAAGCATTTGGACAACTAAAAAATAAATTGAAGGGCATGAACATGAATTTAAGGATAATAATTAAAAGCTATTACAATCAACTTTCTGCATGAGGATTTATGATAGTTGAGCTTGAGGCAGTAATGAAAACAAAACACATGAACAGAATAGACACATTTAAAAATACAATTAATGATAATTAAGGACAAGTTTTATGTCAGCAATAAGAAAAGGACAAAATAGCAATAACTTCAAAACTCCAGGCATAAACAGTTGGATATTTACAGCTGTAATTTATGAAAATAGAAACCCAGAAAAATGCAATGAATTTGTGAAGGAAAGGAGTAACAAAAGATAACTGCTAAGATACAGTTTTTCAATTAATGGTCAGGTTTGATACAGTGAATTCCAATTGCTGTAATATCTTTTTCTTTGTTTCTTACAGTTTCAAAGCAAACTATTCAAAGAAATTAATCTTCATAATGTAGAAGAAATATTTATTTTCACTAGTATATAATTATTGTTTTCAAAAGAACCTCTGTGATAGGTACTGGAGCAATCTGGTGAATACATATGACATCAGCAGATGGGGAAAACTGAAAGTGAGCATACCTGGTAGAATTTAGCAAGCAAGAATTTAATTTGGCAAATTTCAGATTCAGAAGCCAAGGACTGCAGAGATAGAGACTAGGGCACTTGCAAGCATGTATTCTTCCCAAGTTTAGATTCCATCACCACATATGGTCCAACCAAGTTTCACCAGGAGTGATCCCTGAGTACATAGCCAGGAGTTACCATTCACATTACTCCAATGGGCTGATTTATTTGTGAATCCTCCTGAAAATATTATATATTTTTACTATTCTCCTAAGCATCACTGGGGTACCTCTCCAATAAAAAAATAGAGGAGCTGCCAATTTTATGATTATCTGTGAAGATATAATTTTAAAAAATTAGATGATTAAGCTAGACATTTATATGAAATGTGATACCCCCAAATTTATATGAATAAAAAATTAGGTTATCAGATTGGCTTTAGGATTCAAGTTATACGATTCAAGTTAGAGAAAAGACAGAGTATTTAATCTTACAAATTAACAATATTTAAACAAAAGAAACAGAAGGACCAGGAAAAATAAACTTTTAGTAACCAGTGAGATAGAAGGAACACAATACTCATGGAAATAAGTCACAAAAAGGAGGAAACAAGGAGAAATCTCCTCTTATAATGTGACAACTGGATCTAGTGAAGGTATTCTTGACTTCTTTAACTGAAAAATAATTGGTGATTGACGAAAGAATTTTCTGTGCATTGATAAAGATTGGAGCATGATTGGAGAGTGGTCAGAAAAAAACAGGAGAAAAATAATTGAAGATTAACTATCACTGTCACTGTCCTGTTGTTCATCGATTTGCTCGAGCAGGCCTAGTAACATCTCCATTGGAGACTTTGTTGTTACCGTGTTTGGCATATCGAATACATCACGGTAGCCTGCCAGGCTTTGCTGTGGGGGTGAGATACTCTCGGTAGCTTGCAGGGCTCTCCGAGAGGGGTGAAGGAATCAAACTCAGGTCGGCCATGTTGGTTGTGTGCAAGGCAAACGCCCTACCGCTGTGCTATCGCTCCAGCCCCTTAATTGGTAGGGCGTTTGCCTTTCACGCAGCCAACATGGCCGACCTGAGTTTGATTCCTTCGCCCCTCTCGGAGAACCCGGCAAGCTACCGAGAGTATCTCGCCCGCCTGGCATCGCCTGGCAAGCTACCCGTGATGTATTCGATATGCCAAACACAGTAACAACAAGTCTCACATGGAGACGTTACTGAGCCCGCTCGAGCAAATTGATGAATTGAAGATTAAAAAAAATAGAAAATTATTTCAAAGTTTTTATTTCAGAGAAATATTAAATGAAATTAATAATAGAGGCTATATTTTGCAGTTTCAAAAATTGAAAAGTAACTTACACATCATGAGATGTCCAGTTCACATTCTTTTGAGAAATGCACATATTCACATGAACTATTCCTCTAAAAAGATACACAGTATTCCTCTGACACCAGTGTCCTTCCTGTTATTGTTAATCTTCACATCCATTCAGCCACATGAAGATCACATGAAGTCACCATTGTTATGATTTCTATCATAAATATGTTTTCTTCGTCCAGAGCTTATTACAAATGGAGCCAAATATTATGTCCTATTTTAGTACATATTATTCAGCATGATATCTTTGAGATTCCTCCTCATTATTTATTGTCTTAGCAGATAATTTTTCAATTATTGAGCTGAATTCCACTTGAATAATATATTATGAATTTTATTCTCTAAGCAGTTCCATTGCAGTGGGGTTTTCTGTGTTCATAGGAAGTCTGTGCTAGCACTCAAAGAATACTGACTGTAAATAGTTCTGTTTTAAACAGCAAAATATTTTTATCTCTATAACATATCTAAAGCTGCACTCAGATGTAAAGTGGCTTATTTTCCTCAATTTTTCTCATCTAGTATAAGCTTTCTCAATTCTTTCAAATGTTTCAAGCAAATAAATGTTCCAAATGTAGCATGGACAATACAAAGGCTGGAACTATCAATGGCTACTGTTCTTAGTTTATTTTTAATGTAATCTAGAATCACAGTGGATTATTTTCAGCCACAGTTACTATTAAAATATAGATATATTTATTATTGTGTTTGAATGCACATTTCTCTTTTTCATGTGTCCCTAGTTATATTCTTTTGAGTTTCTTGGGGGAATAGCAGATCTTTACACTTATGTCTTCAAAGGTTTGATTAATTTTACTGATCACATTACTCCAATGGTCTGATTTATTTGTGAATACTCCTGAAAATATTATATATTTTTACTATTCTCTGCCATATCTTTTTCCATTTAAAACTAGAAATTGATGAATATACTTATTAAAATAGAATGAATGTATTGTATAAGTTAAAATGTAGTAAAGAAATACTTTGATAGTCTTAAATTATTTTCTCATTTTTTAATCTCAATTAAGCAGTGCCTCATATAATCTTGAGAACCTCCAGGTATGGCCTCAAAGTAAATGAACAAAATAGTGAAAGAAATTTTGAATAAGATCTAGTCAAGAAGAAATGTGTATAGATGGGGCTAGAGCAATAGTAAAGCATGTAGACCACTTCCGTGCATATGATCAATTCAAGTTTGATCCCTGGCATCCCATATGGTCTCCTTGGCTCTTCAAGGAGTAATTCCTGAGTTCAGAGCCAGGAAAAAACCCTGAGTATCACTCAATGTGCCCCCTAAACAAAACAAAACAAAAAAGAAAGAAACTTTGAGACAAGCAAATAAGATATGTGTTCAAGAGATAACATGGGTTTTAAGAGCACACCCCATACGCCCACCCCCCAAAAAAGAAAAGTGTGTGGAAGCGGATAGAACAATTCTGAAACTCCCCAAGTGTTTATTTGGGTTTCAGTTATAAAATGATAGAGTACCCATCCCTCCACCAGTGTCCATTCTCCACCCCCAATGATCCCAGTATTCCTCCCAACCCTCCCATCACCCCCATCCCATCCCGCCTCTGTGGCAGGGCATTCCCTTTTGTTCTCTCTCTCCTTTTGGTTGATGAGGTTTGCAAAAGAGGCATTGAGTGGCAATCATGTTTGGTCTAAAGTCTACTTTCAGCATGTTCCTCTCTTTCTGGGAGGATCCTCCCAACACCCTTTATTTGGTACTCCCGTCTCTATCTGAGCTGCCTTCTCCCCCAGCATGTGTGGCTGGCCACCAAGCCATGAACTAAACCTCCTGGTACTTATCTTGACTATTCTTGGATGTAGTCTCTATTTTGTTACTTTACATTTCCCAGATGAATGCAATCTTTCTATGCCATTCCTCTCTTTCTGACTCATTTCACTTGGCACAATACTTTCCATGTAGTACCACTTGTATGTAAATTTCATGACTTAGTCTTTTCCAACAACTGCATAGTACTCCATTTCATAGATGTACCAAAGTTTCTTTAACCAATCATTTGTTCCTGGGCACTTGGGACTTTTCCAGATTTTGGCTATTGTGAACAGTGCAGCAATGAATATAGAAGTGCAGATGTCATTTCGGCTACTTTTTTGCCTCTCCTGGATATATTTTCAGGAGTGGTATTGCTGAGTCAAATGGGAGCTCAATTTCTAATTTTTTGATAATCCTCCATACTGTTTTCCAAAAGGGCTGAACCAGTCAACATTCCCACCAACAGTGAAGGAGAGTCCCTTTCTCCCCACATCTGCGCCAACACCAGTTGCCTTTTTGTTCTTTTGGATATAGGCCAGTCTCTATGTTGTGAGATGACATCTCATTGTTGTTTTGATCTGCATCTCCCTAATGATTAGTGATGTAGAGCATTTTCTCATGTGCCTTTTAGCTATTAGGATTTCTTCTTTGAGAACGTTTCTGTTCATTTATCACCCTATTTTTTGATGGGGTTGGATGTTTTCTTCTTGTGGAGTTCAAATAGTGCTTTGTATACCCTTGATATCAACCCCTTATTAGGTGGGTATTGGGTGAATATCCTTTCCCATTCTGTAGATTTTCTTTGTATTCTGGTCACTATATCTTTTGAGTTGCAGAAGCTTCTTAATTTAAGATAGTCCCATTTGTTTATCTCTATTTCCACTTGGAATGTCAGTGGAGTGTCATCTTTGAAGATACCGTTTGCCTCAATATCATGGAGGGTTTTGCCGACCTTGTCTTTGATGTACCTTATGGATTTTGGCCTGATGTTGAAATCTTTAAACCATTTTTTATCTGACTTTCATGCATGGTGTTAGGTTGAGGTATAAGCACATTTTTTTTTGTATTTGGTTGTCCAGTTATGTCAGCACCATTTGTTAAAGAGGCTTTCCTTGCTCAACTTCACATTTCTCGCTCCTTTATTAAAGATTGGATGTTCATACATTTGGGGCTGTGTGTACGGATATTCCACCATGTTCCATTGGTCTGCGGACCTGCCTCTGTTCCAGAACCATGCTGTTTTAATTATTACCACTTTGTAGTAGAGTTTGAGGTTGGGGAGGGTAATGCCTCCCCTTCTTTTTCCCAAGAATTGTTTTAGCTATTCATGGGCGTTTATTGTTCCATATGAATTTCAGAAGTGCTTTCTCTATTTCTTTGGAGAACTTCATGGGTCTCCTTATGGGGATCACATTGAATCTGTATAATGCTTTGGGGAGTATTGCCATTTTGACGATGTTAATTCTTCCCATCCATGAGCAGGGGACATGTTTCCATTTCCTCGTGTCCTCTTATTTCATGGAGTATCGTTTTGTAGTTTTCATTGTAGAGGTCCTTTACCTTTTTAGTTAGGCTAATTCCGAGGTACTTGATTCTCTGGGGCACAATTGTGAACGGGGTTGTTTTTTTCATGTCACTTTCCTCTCTCTCATTATTTGTGTATAGAAAGGCCATGGATTTTTGGGCATTAATTTTATAGCCTGCGACTTTACTGTACATGTCTATTGTTTCTAGGATTTTCTTGGTAGAGGATTTAGGGGTCTCGAGATATAGTATCATACCATCTTGGAATAGTGAGAGCTTGATTTCTTCCTTTCCTATCTTGATGCCTTTAATGTCTTTTTCTTGCCTAATCTCTATTGCAAGTACTTCCAGTACTATATTGAACAGAAGTGGTGATAGTGGGAATCCTTGTCTTGTCCCGGATCTTAGAGGGAAGGTCCTTAGTTTTTGCCCATTGAGGATGATATTTCCCATGGTTTTGTCGTAGATGGCTTTGACTATTTTGAGGAAAGTTACTTCAAACCCAAATTTTCATCATAAATAGGTGCTGTATCTTGTCAAAAGCTTTCTCTGCATATATTGATATGATCATATGGTTTTTATCTTTACGTTTGTTGATATGACTGATTATACATTGTTTAACTCTTTAATACGAGGCTTGTTCAGCTTCTAGCGTACTGGTTTTTTTTTTTTTTGTTAGAATTGGAGTAGACCAGTGGATTATTGTTGTATTGTAGTTGAGGTGGCCAGGATTTTTTCCATAGAATTAGGTGATAAAGGTTGGGATGTGAGTCAAGAGTGCTGGGAATGGAAAATGTAACTGCGGCTGCCTCGGAAAAAAACACGCCCACTTTGGGATACCACGCTCCCTATGTGGAGGCCACGCCCCCAGCGGTCACAGCTACATGCCCACGCAGGAACCTGCGGAGGAGGGTGGGGTCTCCTCTGTCTTTGGGGGGGGAAGGGTCTGGTGCCACGGGAAAAGTGGGGCACACAGGGAAACTTTTTTTTGCATTTTTAAAAAATATTTTCTGAAAAATATTCCTCATATTATCTTATATGTTATATAGAAATATTGAATGATTTTAAAAATCAATTATATATTTAGTAGGATTTAAATGAAGAAGAAGAACATTTAAATGTAGCAAGATTTTGCTTACTCTATGGTTTGAATAAAAACTCTAATGAACCTAAATTGCAGGTACATGACTTCTTAATGTGTAGTATTCTGTCAATATAGGAAGCACCTTATTTGGAAAAATTTATTATTTGTGTTTGTAACTCTTTGTGTGTCTATTGTTGACCTTTTATCTACATCTCCAACATACACACACGTTAAAACTATAACATTTGTCATATATCCAATTTGTGAATAAATACTTATGCATTGTAAGGAAAAATGAGAAGTCAAATGGTACATTATTGTCTATAGAGATTTTTATCTTGCTAGCCATTTCTTTAAGAGATCTTCATAGTGAATTAAGTTACATAAAGGGAAGTCTTTATTCCTATGTAGATTAGCGTTTGTGTGAAGTGTTCAGTGCAGTCAGGCTGCAAATAAGACACTTAAATATTTGCACAACGTTAAGTTTTTATAGTAATATTAGTATGAAATGTAAGATGAGTTTTTCCATCTCAGTGGAAACACATTCTTATTTCTTGTTACTTGATTATTTGTTAAGATAAAGAAGAAAAGGAATCAATTCTTTTGAGAACAACACTGTGCCTTGAGGATTCAAAGTAATGTATTGGGATCTCTAAAAATCTTGTTAGTTTCATATTGCTTGGTGCAAAATTATACCTTTGTAAAAGTCATGCAATTCTTGTATATTTAATGATATTCAGTTGTGTGCTTGCCAGTGATGTTCAGGCAGGCTAAATGCATTTGTGTTGAATAAAATTTATGTATAAGATAGCTAAGAAATATAAAAAAATATTAAATTCAGTGAGGGAACATTTGGAGATAAATGAATTCTAGGTTTACATCATAAAGACTGAAGTCATAAAAATATGTTCACTGATCAGAAAGTTTTTATAATGAACAAATGAAGAAAAATGAACAAAAGAATAAGTACAATTTGTAATAATTAGGACGTTTCCTACACTTCATCATAAGTTTTGAAGACTATCAGTTGAATATGATCCCACAACAAAAAAAGACAAATGTCCCTTTTCATATTTTTTGCAAGGATTTGTTCTTTTTCCATCTCTGTGCTTCTCTTTATAGGCGACATGAAGCTTTTCTGATACTCAGAAAAGTGATTTTTGCAGACACAGTGGGGAATTATTTGGTTTTTTTGAATGAGTCTTCACTATAAGAATCTCTTACTAATATTCTAGAAAGAAGAAACTGTCAAATAAAAAACAACAACTGGGTAAATAATGACAATATATGAGGATGTGAAAGGAGATGCTGGGTCCTATTTATATTTTTACTTTATCAGAAAATCACCCTGCTTAATGATAGATGCAGGTCTTAGCTTAATTTTGTGGACCATGCCTCAACGGTTAAATTTCATACCCTATGGCTTTCATTCTTGGTTACTGGTTATTAGTAGGACTTCTTGGTTTAGTCTGAAGAGAAAGATTGGAGTCCTTCAAGCCAGGCTGCCAAAAACCTGTAGCTAGGAAATGACAGTTACGGTTTGAGGGGACAATGTACACCCTAAGGTTTGAAAACCTTCCTATGATAGAATTCTCTCTCCGCTACCATTTGGCAAGCTAGTCTATTATGGTGAGTGAGGGAACAACATGATACCATCTACTGTGTTGTTCCCTCAACCTCAGGGTCCATGATCATTCTACAGTCCCGACCCCCCATTTTCCACACTTTGTTGCCTCTTTTTTGTTGTTGTTGTTTGTTTGTTCGGAGGCCATATCCTGCAGCGCTGAGGGCTTACTCCTAGGTCTGTGCTCAGGGATAACTCCTGGAGAACTTGGGGAAATCACATGGGGTGACAGAGATCAAATCCAGGTTGGCTGTACGCAAGCCAAGCACCCTAATGCTGTACTATCACCCTGTCCCCCAGTTGTATTTTTTTTCCATGGGTGACACACCTGGCAATGCACAGGGGCTATTCCTGACTTTGCACTCAGGAATTACTCATGTTGGTGCTCAGGGCACCATATGGGATATCAGGGATAAAACACAGATAGGTAAGTCATGTGCAAGGCACATGCCTTATCTGCTATAGTATTGTTCCTACCTTCTAACTGCCTCTTTAAAAAGGATTTATTGTTTATTTCAGGGGAAATCATTAAGAAATAATCCTATATTATCTCGTGTGAATTGAGAGTTCACAATAATTATTTTTTAGTGATATCTTGTGTGGATTGAGAGTTCACCATAATTATTTTTAGTGATAAAATCTATAGAAATATAAAATTACATGATTTAGTATAAATTATTAAATTTGATTTTTAATAATACAGGAGGGACCTTTTTGTGCCTAGTCATTTTTTTCTTTAATGTTGTTTTAAGGGTGAATTGATAAAAATGGTTCAAGATTGTCTTTATATAAAATTTTGCCTATCATTTGTACATGGAACACAATCTTTTGTGATATCAGATTAGATGGGAAATAATAAGTTTAAAATGATTAACATTTCTAAATTAACCAGTGTTTTACAACCAGGGACCATATGGCCTTCCTATGCATCTCCATGAAATTCCAAGGAATGAACAGGTGAAAATTATGTGAATGGGTGTATACAACACAGGACTAAGGACCATATAACAGAGTGAAAAATGAGGAAAACAAATGACTTATAGAAGTAAATAGTCAAAGCAGTTTGAGAAACATTAGTCTAGATAGTTCTCTTAATTTTTTAACCTACCTAGTTTATGTATATATACATATATAGTGAAGTAAAATAGTTTAATTTAAAGAAATTTACTTAAAAGAAATATGAGTAGAGTAAGAGAGAGATATATGTTCAAGAGAGAACAATGACTTCTTTAGAGCTGGCAAACGCTGGTGGAGGGATGGGTACTCGATCATTCTATAACTGAAACCCAAGCACAAAAAAATCTGTAAGTCTACAACTGTACCTCATGGTGTTTCACTAATAAAAATTAAAAAAAAAAAAGAAATTCCTTCATTCAATCTTCAAACATCCCCAAATGTTTATAGTACAGAGTTTACTTACATATATGTAGAAACTATCTCTATGGCAAAAATTTACCTCCAGAATTTTAAAAAGGAAAAGACATTATTATTGTTTTATTCTTTGGCTCAAACCCTGTGTTGCTCAGTGCTTGCTCCTGGCTCAGTGTTCAGGATCACACCTGGCAGGGCCCAGGGCAAAATAGGAGATATTAGAGATTCAACTAGGGTCAGGGGCATGAAAGGCAAGCACTCTACCCATTGTACTGTCACTATGTCCCCCAAGATTTTACTATTATTAAGCACAAAGAGATAGTATTATTTTTTCTTTTGTTAGATATGTAGTCTTTATCATTTTCCCTTGTATATAAGAAAGAAAGATAGTATCAAAATTGTGTTGACCAACCTAATGTAAGACATTTGTGAAGGACTTTTTGAGAGGAACTGTGAAAATTCTAACACATTTTCAGTGAGCTATTATCTCCCTTTCAATTTTCACTGTTTGAGCTTAACTTATAAGTGCTGATTTGTGCTTTTCACCTGTTATCTTCATGTTGTTGCTACATTTGTGTAATAGCATTATTGATATGTTGGCAGGAAAGCTTCTTTACTTAAAACAATATTTGACTGCTGACAAGGCAGATATCAGGAATTACAGGATATTCAAAGGAATAGGTTTTTTTAAATAAAATTAAATTAAAACATTATAAAAACATCATGTGTACTTGCAATGCCCATTACAATTCTAATGAAAAAATCAAATGAAGTCTAGTGTAAAAGTTGTACAGACCATATCTACGTGGAAAATTACATTGAATGTGATTTAAGTGGCTTCTGTTATTATCTATAGTGAATGTATATTTTAATTAGCTTCTAATATTATCTGTCAAATGAAAATTTTAGGGATAATCTGAGCATCATCAAATGACTTATAAAAGTTATACCAAGAGTGATTTCATAAAAGGCTTAAAGATGTCTCAGATTATTAAAATTTAATGATGAAAAATGAAATTAACTCTCCAAAGCATATTATTTGTGGTTTTGTGCACATAACTTCGATCCAATTGTTTGCATTTATGTTTGAGAGAATGATTTGGAATATACAGATTCTTTAAAATAATATGCAATTTTGATCCTTCATATTTTTACAACCAGTTTGGATTTCCTTAATTTTATGCTTGAAAGAATATAAACAGAGATTTAGAAAATGATGCTTAATAGAAATAAACTGAGAAAATGGCGATGACCTCTTTGGTCTTAAAATATCAACTATTTGGGTAGCTGTCTTCCAGTCAACTGGTAAGGCAGATGACTAGGTCTTCATAGAGAAATTCCAAATGAAATTCTTATTAATATTATATGGAAGCTTTAAAATTTTATTAAGGGTCTAACATTGTGTTAGTATGTCTGTTGGAATTACCTGACCCTGATTTGCATTTTTCAACTCTGAAGTTCAGGGTTTAGCATTATTATTATTATCAGGGCACGGTGAGTGTGAAGAATAAGGATTGGTTCATGCTGAGCCATTTCTGTGCCACGTGTATGATAAACCACCGAAATTTATGAGACACAGTTGTTTCAGATAAAACCATCAGGGTCACATCCAGCTATCCAGGCTGGTCTCCCTAAAGAGTTGCTGGAGATTTTTAAAAAGTGAGAATGATATAGGAGGCAATAGAATTCTCAAAGGTCAATGTGACTTTATAGATGCTAAAACTACAACTATATATCTCCCTTGTGAAGAAAGCCTTTATTGTTTACACTGGGTCTTTTTAGATAAGCAATTATTGTCTGATTTAATGAAGTGGAGTATTTATATGTTCAGACATCAATAAGGTAAAGGTAAAGGCCCTCCCGTTGATCGTCGATTTGCTCGAGCGGGCCCAGTAACGTCTCCATTGGAGACTTTGTTGTTACTGTGTCTGTCATATCGAATATGTCACGGGGAGCTTGCCAGGCTCTGCCGTGCGGGCGAGATACTCTCGGTAGCTTGCCGGGCTCTCCAAGAGGGGCGGAGGAATCGAACTCGGGTCGGCCATGTTGGCCGATTGTAAGGCGAATGCCCTACCGCTGTGCTATTGCTCCAGCCCAGACATCAATATCTTCCAGAATATAGTGGCACTACAATGACTCAAATGCCATATTATAGAACAAAGATCCTATTCTTAGACTGATCCAACTCTGTTTTGTGCTATATCACAGCTCAAATTGATGGACAACATGTTGAGCTGTTGTCAACATGTTGTCATATTAGCGGCATAATATTCTAAGGGCCATAAAATTTAAATAAGACTGATAGCACAGCGGGTAGGGCGTTTGCCTTGCACGCAACCAACATGGCCGACCAGAGTTCCATTCCTCCGCCCCTCTCGGAGAGCCCGGCATGCTACCGAGAGTATCTTGCCCGCACGACAGGCAAGCTCCTGGCAAGCTCCCCGTGATGTATTCGATATGCCAGACACAGTAACAACAAAGTCTCCAATGGAGACGTTACTGGGCCCGCTTGAGCAAACTTTAATTAAAAGAAGTATTTGTTATTGTATACCCCTGAGATTAATTAATATACAATATAATTCTTTCTCACATTATATTTAAATACAAAATTTTAAAACTTATGGCATTAAAAGATGGCTTTCTTGTTTTTAAAAGTTCTTTTACTTAATTATTTAGGAGAGTTTAAATTGCATGAATTTCTTAAGATTGTAGAAATGAAGAAATATAATTTTATTCTTTTCTAATTTTTAAAACTATATCAAATCACTACTTAAGAAATATTTATAATTTAAAATATATATATATATATCTTTATTTATCTTAGGTTTTGGGGGTCTCATCTGAATGTGTTCAGGGCTTATTTCTGGCACTGTGCCCAGAAGTCACTCCTGCTGGCTCATGGGGGATCAAATATGGTGCCAGAGATCAAACAGAGGTCAGATGCTTGCAAGGCAAGTGCTTTAATTCTTGCATTACCTCCTTGGATCTGCTTTTACACCTTTAGAGAAACTTTATTACCAAGTAATTCGTGGCCATTCTAGAAAAATTTGAAAAGAAAAAGAAGATATTTCCACAGATAATCAAAATTAAGATGAAAATATGAGTTCTTCCCTATGGAAGTATTGACAACAGTGATGACACTCCTGAAATAAATTTTTGACAAAAGATGTTAATGATATGCTTCTGTATCCTTAAATAAAAACTACATGATAGTTTCCATAATTTGGCCAAAAGAATGGTGACTTTTTTTTTCTTTCTTTTTTTATTTTTGAGAACTTGCTATGGGCAAGGCGAAGTTCTTACTGCTTTGTACAAATTATTTCAGTTATGCTATTTTTTAAAAAAAATACTATTAATCCTTAATACTATTTTAATACTATTTAATCCTTAATACTATTTTTAATTTAAAAATTAATATTTAATACTTAATCCTTAATACTATATTTAAAAAAATTTGGGCCATACCGAGCTGTGCTCAGGGCTTACCTCTGGTTTTTCACTTGGACTCAGGGCCCACTATGGATTGAAGATGGGTCTGCTGCATTTAAAACAAGCGCTTACTCACTATACTATCTTTCTAGTCCTTCTACACTAATTTTTTAAACAATGGACTCATGTTATCTCTATACTATAGAGGAAGAAAGGAAAACATCAGAACACTATGAACTTCGGTTCAGGCAACTAGTATATGACAGAATAACATTGACAGTATCTACTGTGTTTAGGTTGAATTCTGTTTTTTGAACAATTTTGTTGAGGAACTGGAATTTGCAGTTCACTTTCTTATACTTTGCATCCATACAGAGTTCAAAATTCCAACCTCACACCTCTCCACCCATACATATCTCAAGAGCCTTCCCACTGTCTCCTTTTTAAGCACAGTTCTGTAAACAAAATCCTCAGTTCTGGGGACTTTAGTCATTGTTGTTCCTGTGCACCTCTGGGAGAGACCATTAAAAAAAAAAACCTTATTGTGGAGGTGGTGACATCTACACACATACATATGAATAAGCCTAAACTTCTAAAGTTCCACAAAATCATAAATCAATGTTAAGTTGATAATATTTATTTTCAAAAACAGTACATTTTTATTTTATTAACAGATATATAAATTTAAAAACAATGGGTGTGAATAATTCAATGTTTAGACATTTAAAAATTTTCATGAAATTGAAGTTATCCTACAAATAAACCCATTTAGTAAAGGTGAGTAGAGGAGAATTAATAAAAATATAAGGGAAATCTGAATAGGGCTATAAAAATATAAAGATGTCTTTAATCCTTGAAATGGAATAATAATTTTGTATTAGAAAATATTATATTATAGTTAATGCATAGGTATATCCATTAGCAAGTAAAATAGTTTCATAAAACGCTCTGTAAAAATTTAACTGAATAGGTATAGAACTTTTTTTTAATTTTAATTTTTGGGTCACACCTGGCGATGCTCAGGGTGTGACCCTGAGCTCTGCACTCAGGAATAACTTCTGGCAGTGCAGGAAGAAATCCTGGCAGTGCTCAGTGCAGGAATAACTCCTGGCAGTGCTCAGTGGACCATATGGGATGCTGGGAATCAAACCAGGGTCAGTCGCGTGCAAGGCAAATGCCTTACCTGCTGTGCTATTGCTCCAGTCCCGAATAGGTATGGAACTTTCAAGGTAAATAAAATGTTCATTCATTATTGAAAAAGTATAAAATTCCTTAGGAAGCAAGGAATAAACAGATCACTCATAAACTAGAAAGGACAACTATAAGGGCCATTTCTCCATGGCAAAATGCTTAAAGTTTGTTTTATATTTTAAGATGCTCCTTTAACCCTACTTGCAAACTGACTTCAAAGCTCTGGGTTCTCTGAGCCGTGGGCTGATCAGAAAGCTCTGTATTTTTCCTTCAACTATGAATGATAATCTAGCTGAATAGATTATTTTCACTAACTTTCCCTTCTCTATCCTATCATCCTCTTTTGGCTCATAGACTCTCCTTTGATCAATTTGATTTGAAGTTTATGGGCTACCCTTTATACCTGAGTTCCTTTTTTGATCTTGCTTCTTTCCCTATTCTGTCTGTCTCTGTCTTTTGTCATTCTAATCATAACATTTCTCAGAGTTTTTCTATGTGAGTCTATTTTCATTGTAAAACTTCAGGCCTCTCTTGAATCTCTATTAGGCCTGTGCTTCTCAACTTCTATTCTTAAGCATCTCTTATATTTCTTATGCTGATCATTTTTTCGGACTTTGAGTATAGTTATACTACATTTGCTGACCAACCTGCAATGTTTCCAGTTGGAACATATATCCATGGCTGAATATCATTTATTGTTTTAGAACATTGATTTGCTATTTGGACTCATGCTAACAAAATGGTTGCCACTCAATGCCTCTTTTGCAAACCACAGCACCCAAAAAGGAGAGAGAACAAAAGGGAATGCCCTGCCACAGAGGCAGGGTGGGATGGGGAAGATGGGGATGGGAGGGATGCTGGTACCCGTGGTGTTGGAGGATGGGCACTCGTGGAGGGATGGGTACTTGATCATTGTATAACTGAACCCAAGCACAAAAACTTGTAAGTCTACAACTGTACCCCATGGTGTTTCACTAATAAAAATTTTTAAAAAATAATAATAATTTCTAAGTAACTCTGCCAGGTATTTTCTTATTTTTGCTCTTTAAAAGTCCCTTTAGTGAGGACCTGTGAAACTCCTAATTGGGTTCTTTTTAAAATTTTATCTTCACAGATTAAATAACTCAAATGTGAAAAGATCGTGGACTAGGAATAATAAAAATGCCTACCTAAGCACAGTTTAACGTGTTGAAGTCAAGAGAGAACTGAAATGTATTTCTGTTTAGAAAAAAAAGGAAAGGATGTTAAAAGTTTATACCTTGGTAGTGGTCTCTTTTAAATATCACATTTAATTATGTGACTGCAAACATTAAGAGTCAACAGCCATGTTGGAGCTATTTTGACTTACATCCTCTTTTAGTTTTACCTAAAGACAAAGGAATGTTAATCTGATTTATGTAATTCCAGGGCAATGCACTTCCATTGCTTATGGGTAGGTTATAAACTTCAAATTGAGGTGCTTAAGCCCCAAAGCGGCTCCTCTCCTTTTCCACCCCACCTTTTTAGCATTCTCCTCCCTTTTTTCCATATAAAATAAATAATATCAATGTGAAATTCTAAATTGTTCAAGATTTTTTCTACTCTCTCAGACCTTTCTTTCTTATGTTTGTTTGTTTGTTTTAGGTCACACTCAGTGATGCTCAACCCCACTCATATCTCTGCACTTAGGAATCCTACTGGTGGTGTTTGGGACTTCATAGTGTATGCAGGAGATCTAATCCAAGACAGTCACATGCAATGCAGATGCTTATTGACTGTACTATCTCTCCCAAACCCAAGAATTTTCAAAGATAGTCTTCCATTTTTCCTTTTGTCATTGGTTCCAAATTCATCATAAACTTGGTTTTCTTTATCTACACAAATTGCTACTTAGATATTTATCTTTCAGAACCATTAATGAGAACCTAATTTAAAGTTTTGCACAATTCCAAATATACAGGTACTGTGATAGAGAACATGGTCAATTTGGTATGATATGCCAGTTTCATGCATCCATAATATATGAATTTAAGCACTATTATAACTGTTACATAAACTATAGTAAAAAAATTGAGAAAGAGGAACCTCTTCCTCTTCTCCCCCAACACTGCTCAGGTCTTCTTCCTTATCCAGGTCAGTCTGCCCACCAGTATTCGAACCAGGGACTTGTCTTTTGCCCTACACAGTCCCAGGCGTCCTCTAGGACCCTGGAACAAAAGCAGACCTGAGCCTCTTTCTCTTCGCCCCCAACCCTCCTCTGGTTTCTTCCCCACCCAGCCTTCACCCCGCCCCCAGATTCCTGTGGGGGCATGGCCTCTTCTGAGCTGGGCGTGGCTTTCTTAGAAGTGGGCGTGGCCTAAATTTAGGCGGGCCAATGCTCACGCGGCCACAGGTAGTTTAGTTTACTTATACCAAGAAATCTAGTGTACATTATAGTCCCCATACCTACACACCAACATGAAGAAACAACACAAATCCCCACCTCATGGGGAGGACGATGAAGAGTCCAGAAGGCTCAGTAGGTGCTACATACCTAAGGGACCTCTTTGAGAAAGAATCCAGATTTGAAGTTATGAAGATATTCAATGAACTCAATGAAACGGTTAGACAGATATGCAGTAAATTGAAAGAGGATATGAAAGAAACAATGAATTGCACAATCGAGAAAATACAGGAAGAAATGAGAGCAGAAATTGGAAAGCTATGCACAGAAATGTCACAAGTGAAAGATTTTGTAGATGAAATAAAAAACTCAGTCTGTGCCCTCAACAGTAGAATGACCACAGCTGAAGACAGAATCAGTGAGTTGGAAGATCAGCTGCATCAAACCAACAGGCAACAACAAACAATGGCAAGAAAGCTCAAAATAGCTCTAGAGCGAATCAGAGTCCTAGGAGATGATTCCAAGAGGAACTACATTAGAATCGTTGGAGTACCAGAAGCTCAGGGAAACAATCCCAATGAAAAAGCCAAGGTTAAACAAATCATCGCTGAAAAATTCCCAGAGCTCGACAATGCAGCCATTCAGATTCAAGGAGCTCGAAGGGTGCCAGCTAAAAGAGACCCTAACAAAAACACCCCAAGACATATTATAGTTAGAATGATCGATGCCTCCGATAGAGACACAATACTGCAAGCAACAAGCTCAAAGAAGGAAACCACATACAAAGGAGCACCCCTTAGATTCACAGCAGACCTATCAGAGGAAACCCTCCAAGCCTGAAGGCAATGGCGGGATATAGTGAAAGAAATTCACTGAAATGAATGATTCAATAAGAATACTCTGTCCGACCAAACTCTCACTCAAACTCGAAGGAATGGTACACTATTTTCTAGATAAACAGCAGCTCAGGAACTTCCTAGACTCAAAGCCAAACCTAAAAAAAAGGGCTAAAGGGGATACTATAAGATAAGACAAACACTACAAGCACAACAGACCCTTACAGAAATGACACAAACCCCATAAAAAAATCTCTCTCAATGTCAATGATCTAAATTCACCAATTAAGAGACACAGAGTGACAAAATGGATTCAGAGACAGAACCCAACATTCTGCTGCCCACAAGAAACTCAACAGTCAGAGCAAACACGACTTAAAGTTAAAGGGTGGAAAACAATACTGCAAGCAAACAGCTCCCTCAAAAAAGCTGGGGTGGCCATACTAGTATCTGACAACATCAATTTCAAGTTGAAAAAGATTAGAAGGGACGGCAAAGGCTATTTTCTATTCATCAAGGGATGTGTACTACAGGAAGAAATCATACTCTTAAATGTATACGCACCTAATGAACAGCTAAATATTGAAAAAAACTGCTAACAGATTTTAAGGAGGACACTGCTAGCAACACAATAGTAGCTGGAGACTTCAAAATCACCTTATCACCTCTGGATAGATCGACAAGAACAAAACTCAGCAAGGAATGATTGGCTTTGAAAGAAGAAATAAAAGAGAAAGGGCTTATAGACCTATACAGGGCTTTACATCCCAAAAAAGAAAGAATACACATTCTTTAATGTGCACGAAACATTTTCCAAAGTAGACCATGTGCTAAGACACAAAACATATCTCAATAGAATCAGGAAGATAGAAATAGTATCAACAATCTTTTCAGACCACGATGCACTGAGAATAGAAGTGAATCACACACAGACACAGAGAACCAAGTCAAACACCTGGAAATTACACAATGGAGTACTATGTATCTGTTAGAAAAGATGAAGTCACAAAATTTATATACAAGTGGCACCACATGGAAAGTATCATTCTAAGCGAAATGAGTCAGAAAGAGAGAGACAGACATAGAAAGATTGCATTCATCTGGGTACTATAAAGTAACAACATAGGAGACTAACACCCAAGAATAGCTGAGATAAGTACCAGGAGGTTTACTACATTGCTTGGAGGCTAGCCGCAAACATAGGGGGAAAGGCAGCACAGGTAGAGAAGGGAGCACCAAATAAAGGGTATTGGGAGGATCCTCCCAGGATGGGAAATCCGTGCTGAGAGTGGACTGTGGTCCAAACATGATTGCCACTCAATGCCTCTGTTGCAAACCACAGCACCCCAAAGGAGAGAGAGAACAAAAGGGAATGCCCTGCCACAGGCAGGGTGGCATGGGGGATGGGGTGGTGGGAGGAATACTGGGATCAGTGGTAGTGGAGAATGGGCACTGGTTGCGGGGTGGGTACTCGATCATTGTATAACTGAAACCCAAGCACAAAAATCTGTACAGTACAGAGAATACAGGATTCAATAAGCATGTGACAAATTTTTCCTAAAAAGATCCACAAAGATGGAGTTTTTCAAGAGAAATGGATTAGTTGACAGGCAGTCCAGAAGGGAATAGTATGATTGATATATTTAAAGTGAAGAAAGGAAAAAAAATCAACTGAGAATACTGAATATATGGTAAAACTGTCTTTCAAATAAATCAAAATGAAGTCTTTTTCAAAAATAAAAAAATAAAAAGATCCACAAGGAAACCTGACCCACCACATTTCTACAGAAATGTAGATCTGGTACTAATAAAGCAACAAATGTTCAGTGCTATGTCATTAGAACTCTAAACACAATCTACTCTGTTAAATACCATTTTAAAAGTGGGGCTAGAGCGATAGCACAGCAGTAGGGCGTTTGCCTTGCACGCAGCCAACATGGCCGACCCGAGTTCGATTCCTCCGCCCCTCTCGGAGAGCCTGGCAAGCTACCGAGAGTACCTTGCCCGCACGGCAGAGCCTGGCAAGTTCCCCGTGACGTATTCGATATGCCAAACACAGTAACAACAAAGTCTCCAATGGAGACGTTACTGGGCCCGCTCGAGCAAATCAATGATCAACGGGAGGGCCTTTACCTTTACCTTTAAAAGTGGATGGCCCAAATCTGAATCAAGAGGTTCTAGAGTATCTGAATAGACATATTAACATCAAAGAAATTGAAACTATAATCAAAAGTCTTCCCAAAAACAAAAGCCCAGGTTCAGATGGATTCACTAGCGAATTTTTCCAAACATTTAAAGAGGACCTACTGCCAGTCCTTCTCAAGCTTTTCCAGGAAACTGAAAAAATGGAAACTCTCCCAAACAGTTTCTGTGAAGCCCATATCTCTCTAATACCAAAAGGAAACAAAGACAACACACAAAAATAAAACTACAGGCCGTTATCCCTGATGAACACGGATGCGAAGATTCTCAACAAAATACTAGCAAATAGAATTCAACTACTCATCAAAAAGATCATACATCATGACCAAATAGGATTCGTCCCGGGGATGCAAGGCTGGTTTAACACTCGGAAATCAATCAACATAATCCATCATATCAGCAAAAGAAAAGATAAAAATCATATGATCATATCAATAGATGTAGAGAAAGCATTTGACAAGATCCAGCACCCGTTCATGATGAAAACCCTAGCCAAAATGGGAATAGAGGGGACTTTCCTCAATATAGTTAAAGCCATCTACCACAAGCCTACAGCAAGCATCATCCTCAATGGGGAAAAACTGAGAGCCTTCCCTTTAAGATCAGGGACAAGACAAGGATGTCCACTCTCTTAACTGCTTTTCAATATAGTACTGGAAGTACTTGCCATAGCGATTAGGCAAGAAAAAGATATTAAGGGCATACAGGTAGGAAAGGAAGAAATCTAGCTCTCACTATTCGCAGATGGTATGATACTATACTTAGAGAACCCTGAAACCTCTACCAAGAAACTCCTAGAAACAATAGGCTTGTATAGCAAAGTGGCAGGCTATAAAATCAATACCCAAAAGTCCATGGCTTTCCTATGTGCAAATAGTGAAAGAGAAGAAAGCGACATGAAAAAAAATCCCGTTCACAATTGTGCCCCAGAAAATCAAGTACCTAGGAATCAGCTTAATTAAGGAAGAAAAGGACCTGTACAAAGAAAGGAATCAGCTTAATTAAGGAAGAAAAGGACCTATACAAAGAAAACTACAAAATGATACTTCAGGAAATAAAAGAGGATACGAGGAAATGGAAAAATACCCCTGTTCATGGATCAGGAGAATTAACATTGTCAAAATGGTAATACTTCTCAAAGCACTATATAAATTCAATGCAATCCCTATTAGGATACCCATGACATTCTTCAAAAAATGGAGCAAACATTCCTGAAATTTATATGGAACAATAAGCCCCCACGAATAGCTAAGGCAATTCTTGGGAAAAAGAAAATGGGAGGAATCAATCTCCCTAACTTCAAACTCTACTACAAGGCAGTAATAATTAAAATAGCATGGTATTGGAACAAAGGGAGAGCTGCAGACCAATGGAACAGGGTTGAATATACTGACATCTCCCCCCAAGCATATGAGCATCTAATCTTTGATAAGGGGGCAAGAAAAGTGAAGTGGAGCAGGGAAAGCCTCTTTAACAAATTGTGCTGGCAAAACTGGACGGCTACATGCAAAAAAGTGGGCTCAGATCTTTGCCTAACTCCATGTACAAAAGTAAGATCAAAGTGGATTAAAGACCTCAACATCAGACCAGAATCCATAAGGTACATTGAGGAAAAAGTTGGCAAAACCCTCCATGACATAGAAGCTAATGGTATCTTCAAAGATGTCACGCCACTGGCCAAGCAAGTTAAAAAAGAGATAGACAAATGGGACTATCTTAAACTAAGAAGCTTCTGCACCTCCAAAGAAACAGTGACCAAAATACAAAGACAGTCTACAGAATGGGAAAGGATATTCGCCAAATACACATCTGACAAAGGGTTGATATCAAGGATATACAAAGTACTGGTTGAACTCCACAAAAAGAAAACATCCAACCCCATCAAAAATGGGGAGATGAAATGAACAGAAACTTTCACAAAGAAGAAATCCGAATGGCTAAAAGGCACATGAGAAAATGTTCCACATCATTAATCATCAGGGAGATGTCGATCAAAACCACAATGAAATATCATTTCACACCACAGAGACTTGCCCAAATCTACAAGAACAAAAGCAACCGGTACTGGCGTGGATGTGGTGAGAAAGGGACCCTCCTTCACTGTTGGTGGAAATGCCCACTGGTTCAGCCCTTTTGGAAAATAGTATGGATGATTCTCAAAAAATTAGAAATTGAGCTCCCATTTGACCCAGCAATACCACTCCTGGGAATTTATCCCAGAGAGGCAAAAAAGTATAGTCAAAGTGACATCTGCAGTTGTTTGTGGATGGGAGGGATACTGGGATCCGTGGTGGTGGGAAATGGGCACTGCTGGAGGGATGGGCATTTGATCATTGTGTAATTGAAACCCAAGCACAAAAATTTGTAAGTCTACAACTGTACGTCATATGTCTCACTAAAAAAAAAATAAAGTAGATGGCGAGTTATAGTACAGCAGGCAATGTGCTTGCTTTGAATGTACCCAACCTAAATTCAATACCTGACACCTCATATGGTTCCTCATCCCCACCAGGGGCAATCCCTGAGCACAGAGCCAAAAGTAAGTCCGATGCACATCAAGGTGTGTCTTCAAATCCCAAAAATAAATTAACCAATAAGATAGAAATAAATGAAATACTAGAAAACCAAAAACTTCTAGTAAGCTCAATCACAGACAGTAGTGAGAAATATTTTAAGCAGCTGAACATTTTCGTTTAGAATTTATACCTGTATATTAATATATACTCAGATTTTTTAATAAAAAATTACTGTAAAATTTAATTTGGAACCAATTGCAAAAGGAAAAATGGAAGACTATATTTGAAAATTCTTGGGTTTGGGAGAGATAGTACAGTAAACAAGCATCTGCCTTGCATGCGACTGTCTTGGATTAGATCTCCTGCATCAGCTATGATGTCCCAAACACCAAAAACCCAAACCCAAACCCTGAATGATCGGTTTGAGGCTCTTCGTGTTCCTAGAACGAGCAGATGCCATTGGGCTATGCTAGTATGCAACAGGGATGAATGGAGATGTTACTCGTGCCCACTCGAGCAAATTGATTAGTAGCGGGATATCAAGTGATCAAGTGATACTAATATATATCAGATTTTATTCACATTTTAGACTTCAATATGAAAATAAAATTTTAAAATACATTTGATATTCCTATGCATTTTGATATCCCTGGTTTATATTTCATTTTCCTTTCCCCAAAGATATATTTATTCAACTGAATAATTAAAATTATTATCCAACCATTGTATTTAATGACCATTCTAAATCAATCCACTCTTGACACACAATTGATGATGTGTTTAGTATATAGAAAAACACACTATTGGATGTAGGAAAGATAGAAATTAGAAAGTTAAAAAAAAGGAGAGAAAAATATTTAATATCAATACCCACTCCAGAACTTAAATATCAAGAATCATATTTGCCTTTTATGCTTTTCATCTTGGGTTGAATAGGAAATGGATGGGATGATATCAGGAAATATTGATCACTTCTTTAGTAGTACATGAATGTTGGTTATTATGTTGATTAAGCAAGTGTTAGTTAAAGATGTGAGTGATTAGACAGGAAAGATATTGAAGTTAGAGCTATTTGGTAATTTCTTTAGAGCTATAAAGTTAAATGATCGGGTGAAAAAGAGTTGGAGAAGGAGAACTCCAAGATATTCTGAAAATGGGTTTAATTTTGTCCTTGTGTTATATTACATCAGATGAAAACCTGAATGAAATTGTAAAGAACCTCTTCCTTCTCTTTCCTTTCCTTTCTGATCCTTCTTTCATTACTTTGACCTGACACTCTCTCCCAAGTCCTTTCACTTCCTTTCCCTCTTCTTGCTGTGTCTTCTCTATAATATTTCTCTCATTCCATTCCTCTCCCATCACTGAAGACCTTAATTCTTCAATTTAAAATATCCTATACTTTGAAGTCAGTGTTTTCTGTGAAACCCCAAGTTATTTTTGACAAGAAAAAGTCACTTCAACTCTCCTATTTAAAGCTAATCCCTGAGTCAAAATAAAAACTGTCTAGCATCTTGCTGAATTATTTCAAATCTCAAAAGAGACATAGACTTTGATTTACTAATCAAAAGTGACATAACTTTGGTGTATACAAGGTCAGTTGTCAAGGAAATGTCTTGATTTTATATAAGATTGAAGATAAAGCTATTCAGTACTAAATAAAATATATTGGTGGACTTGGAGTTGGAACTCATCTTGTAAATGCCTGAAATGGTTATTAACAATTTTGTAAATTATGCCACATGATTTTTAAAAATACAATTAAAATTAAAGTTTTAATTCATTATATCTTTGTATAGCAACATAGAAACAAAACATAAGTAACTAAGGAAAAGATATACATGTATATATAAAGAAATAATATTCTTCCATGAAAATATAAATGTAATTTTAAAAGGCTTTTACACTGGTTACTCAGAACTCAGAAAGGTGTTCTTATTTTTCTGTAACAGCATTATGAAAATGAGAGGAACCAAATTTAAAGTTAGCAATGAAATGACTGAAATGTTTTCTTTATGTGTCAAGACAGCTTTAAAGCTTTGATTTCAAGTAAGACTCTATCCAGAGATTTAAATGGTATTACTTTGTTTGCAGCTTCAGTTCTTACTACATACTGACTTGTTCTCTCCTGATAAAAGGTAACTCTTTCCAAAACAGGACAAGAGGATGATGGCAGTGGTTAAATGTCCAAGATGTAGGAGAGAATTCTTTTCTTCTAGTTATCATATATCAAATTCAAAGTTTTAAATTATTCTGCCAGTATTTATTGATAATTTTGAACCAGGAATTAATAGATTGAGTCATTGCACCTAAATTATATGGTATAAAGTCACTTTCCATAAGAAACAGGAACAAAGAGACAGGTACTGCCCAACATAGATGATTCAGAATAGTGGGGTAACACAATATGTTCATTACATTTCTATGTAAGTCTTTGAAAATTTGTTATAATTTTATCTATCAATTGTCAGAGTATTTAAGTAATATAATTACAATGCATTTACATAAGTAAACACCTAAAGGAAATTTATCAGGAAAATTATTTTCAATATTATATATTATTAAATATTTCAGACACTGTGACCTTGCAAAGATTTGCCCCTATTATAAAGTGAAAAAGAGTTCCAGTTATTAGAGCCATTGAAGGAAACATCACTGATGTCTTTTGTTTTTCATTTTATTTTGAGCAATTTAATGTTTTAGCTTTACTTAGATAATAATTTGTATCTTATATTTTATAGAGGAGTTATTTGCTTATGTGAACTACAGACATTTACTCTTCACATTTGCTTAAATATATAAATCTCATTAGTTTTATATTTGACTCAGTCTAAGTTGTATCCCCTATCATTTCTGAATAAAAGGGGAGTTTATTCTTTCTGACCTGAGGGTTTCAACTTGTCAAGAATAAAGATACTAGGAGAACTTGAGGAAGAAAGCTTTTATCTTTTAGGGGGTAGAGTACATCTGATGATTGCCAGGACTAATTTCTGGCCCTGCACTCAGGAATCACTCTTGGCAGTGCTCAGTGCACAGTGAACCAGAATTTAAACCCCAGTGAGCCATATGTGCAAGGTAAGAACTCTACCTACTGTAGTATCTCTCCTTATAGATGAAAAGGAGTTTTTTCACTGATGTTTCTTTTTATTTATCTTGTGGCAGTTTCCAACAACCCTAGCAGTTATACATTAATAAATATAAAAATAAATTGCACATTATTTATTTTTACACTTCTATCAATAATGACATATTATTCACCACATTTTTTAAATAATTGAAAGTTCTGTTAAGCTGATAGTCAGTTGGTTGACTAATCTTTTACTAAGTCCTGCTCAGTGTCACAGCTAGGAAAGTTCTCATTTCTGTGATAAAAGCTTGACTTTTCTAGAAAAACAATGCTAAAAATGAATCTAAAATCTAAAATGAACCTAAATGAATCTAAAATTCATTTCTCAACCTGGATATGTACATGGTATTATGTTTTCTCATTAAAATTTCACATTTGTTTCATAAGAAGAATTACTGCAAGAATGTCATTAAAACCAAATGTTCATGTTCTAAGATGTGTGGCTCTGTTTATAGCAAACTCATATCTTATTGAATTATTTGCCTTTTTTAAGCCCATTACTTGATAAATGGCTGAGTGCTTGTCCAATTTGCTAGGGTGCTGCACATTGCCTTGGGAACTCATTGGAAGATACATCACTATGGAAACAAGTCAATATAAACATCTTCACAGTTATAGAATAGATAATGTAAAAGGCATCATACACATGTGATGAGATCAAGAATGAAGTCTTGTATAAGCCTCTTTTCATTAATAGGTTTATGAATTGACAGCTAACAAAACATCATTTCACAGCAAGGGGAGGACGAAGCTGTGATTTTTACCAATCTTAACATTTAAACCATTAAAGGAAGGCTAAATGATAACACAAACATGAAAAAGAAACACGAGGACACTTAATCCCGCACAGTGCCACATTTCCCAATTATCTATAAGATGATATAACAATATTCTATTAAGTATTTTCTAAATCATAATACAAACTGAGAGATTTATACTTTTAACAGATTTATTGTTCAAGAGAAAGAGTGAAGATACTATCTGTGCCTTTGAATAATTTGTGATTCACAGGTTTGTCATAATTATGTATGATATTCAAGATGTTTAAATAATTATAAATCTTCCATGATCAGAATCTTGTATTTTCAATATTGATAGATTTGTAGCCATCTCATTAAGTCCACTGATTTGGTAGTGAGGATCGAGAAAAATATCTACATTCCGTTTTTCAGTAAAAAATTTAAAATTAAATGGAATTCTATAAATTAAAGGACAAAGTATTGGTGATTTATTTTTCCAGAAAAGTTATGAGTTTTTTATTTGTGCCTTGGTTGTTCCATATAATCATCCTATTCTAAATAAGGAGAGCCTAATTTGTTTCTAAGATTCATCAACATTTTTATCTCTGTTAATTTTCAAAGCATAGAGGACTTAGATAACTTTCTATTGTGTACGTAAGAATATTTGTGAATCTTCTTAACTATTACATTAGTGCTTACAGTAGCAGAGTCAATTTTTAACAAAAGGCTTCTCTTATATAAGATATTAGATATTAAATATCAGAAAATTCATATGCTAAATTATTTTAGAAAATTTTATGGTAACGCTACAAAAAATAGAAACTATTTATTGATTATTTTTTAACTGCATAATATGTATCTGTTATAATCCCATTTTAAAGGTTCAGGGTTATATTTTGAGATTTTTAATTTAAGTATCTTTGTATCAAAAGTATACTTTCTATGTTGTTATATTTTTGAATTAATGCTTCCAGCTATAGTTTCTTGATGATGAATGTGAAACTACCCAAGTTTAGGCAAACATGTTAAGTATTTGTTATTTTCTTTTAAGAAATGTTCAACAATCACAAATAAATTTAGAAAATATTCTAGTCTCATAGATGTTTGAATTTTACAGAATAAAATTAATTTTCTTTTATGTCTTCTATGTTATTTTTTTTACTTAATAGGATAAGAATTAAACTCTGGGGCCCCAACATGATCATAATGATAGAGCCTGAAGTCACACATTTCATTTCTACCATCACACATTGCTAAATGTGATGTATGATCCCTGGCACTGCCAACTATGATCCCCAGTGCCACAAAGGCAGCCCCCTGAACACTGCTACAACATCAACAACAAACAAATAACGTAATTAAATGCTGGAAGATTGGAGAAATACTCTACTAACGTAAGGAATGTGAACAACCACAGGGAAAAAGAATTCAGGATAATTAGTGTGGTGTGGGAATCTTGATATCAGTTTGGCAAGTTCTTAAAATTCTTCTGAGTTCACTTCTATAAATTTTCATGAAATTATTCTTTATATGAAGAATATTTCCTCCCTAACTCCTTGGGCATACATAAAGAACTAGACTTTTTAAAATATGTAAAATGATGGTTTCTTTTGGACTTTGTCTAGTGCACTGCTAAAAGGCATAGGTCGTTTTTCTAAAATTAAGCACAGCTATAAAGAAAAAAGTTCAATCAAAAATAAATAAATGGAAGAACTAATAACATGTTGTTAATCAAAATTCATACCAGAAAAATTCTCAGAACTATTAACTTTTTTACATTGTCCCTTTTTAAAAATTATCATTTCAGACCTTTATGAATGGGTGCTTGCAGTTGTTGATTTTTTTGAAAGGATCAAATTGTAAACTTATTACAAATTAAAAATGAGGTTCTTAAAATTCTCAACTTTACAAGACATGGAACAATTTAAATACCTTTAAATAATGGGGCTGGAGCGATAGCACAGCGGTAGGGCATTTGCCTTGCAAGCGGCCAACATGGCCGACCTGAGTTCGATTCCTCCACCCCTCTCAGAGAGCCTGACAAGCTACTAAGAGTATCTCGCCCACACGCCTGGCAAGCTCCCCGTGAGGAATTTGATATGCCAAACACAGTAACAATAAGTCTCACGATGGAGATGTTACTGGGTCCGCTCGAGCAAATCGATGAACAACGGGAGGACCGTGATACTGTGATACCGTATAGAAAAAAACTTAGGTGTTTTATTTTTTCTCTCATCTTCTAAAAACATATTTGTCGTTACCAAAAACGAGACTTCTTTTGGTAAAAAACAATAAAAACCCCAAGCTGCATAGATAATGCAGATAGTTCTGTTTATCTAGTCAAAAAGGAAGCACTTAAAGTCTTCAGTTCCAATCAGTTGTTCATTTCTTCTGCTGATATTTCATATTCATTTCATCTATTTGAATGACTAAACTGGATGATGGTAAAGATGGTAAGCAGGCAGTTACTCAGCTCCGCCCTGCTCAGTTTCGGGAAGGACAAATTTCCAGCTGGTGGATCAGCTATTTTTGTCTCTTTGCCATCTTGTGATTTACGATTTTCTAGGCATCTCCGTTGGTAGTTGAAGTTGCAGTGGTACAAACATTGAGGTGGCCGCTGACTTTGGGTCTCATCTTGATTTACCTTGTCGATGTGCTGTTTTCTTTGTGCATGCCTTATGGTGTTTCAAACTCGACATCCAGTTTTGCCTTTGTTGAAAATTTCTTAAAAGAGCATCTATGCTCATGGAGATCTATACACTCTTTTGCAAAATGCTTCTCATTTAGATACCTCTCAGATATTATTGCTTATTAGAGACATTTCTAGTTTCTATTTTATTTTTGCCACTATGACAATATTGCTATGAGTTTTGAGGTCATTTTTTTTAACTTAAAAAAGGGAATGCCCTGCCATAGAGGCAGGGTGGTATGGGGGATGGGGGGTGGGAGGGATACTGGGATCCGTGGTGGTGAGAAATGGGCACTGGTGGAGGGATGGGTATTTGATCATTGTATAATTGAAACCCAAGCACAAAAATTTGTAAGTCTACAACTGTACCTCATGATGTCTCACTAATACAAATTTAAAAAAAAATCAAAAGACTTAAAGAAAATTCTCATTGTAATTGAAACCCAAGCACAAAATTTGTAAGTCTACAACTATACTTCATGATGTCTCACTAATAAAAATTAAAAAAAAATAAATAAACTTTCTCTTGGGTAAATTATTAGAATTGTTCTCATCATATGTAAATATGTATTTAACATCAAATTTTCTTTCTTTCTTTTTTTTAAATCAGAGTGATTCATGCTGCTTACTCAAGGTCACAACCAGCAGTGGGCAACATCAAATTTTCTTTAACTGTTTTTTTTCTCAGAGTTGCACTGTTCTTTCTGTTAATTATTCTAGCTAATATTTCCAGTCCTAGCTAATATTACATTTGCTATAGTCTGTCTTGATTCTAGCCATTTTAATTGGTGTATAGCAATTTTTTAAAATTGTAGTTCTAGTTTTCATCTCCTATTGTCCTACAGTGTTAGGCATCTTTATAGACTTTTATTTTCTGTGAATCTTTGATGGAACTCCGCACCAGGTTGTTGGGTGTGTGAGAGCTCTCCCCAATTCAAGGGACCCAGCCCTGGCAGCTGACCTCCACTGCCCAACCACCGCCACACTCCAGGCTGCTTTCCAGACACATTATAAGACTCTTCCTACCCATTTATGCCTCTTGGAGAGCCCGGCAAGCTACCGAGAATATCCTGCCTACACAGGCAGAGCCTGGCAAGCTCCCTGTGGCGTATTCTATATGCCAAGTACAATAACGACAATAGGTCTCATTCACCTGACCCTGAAAGAGCCTCCAATCACTGAAAAAGACAAGTAAGAAGAGGGTGCTAAAATCTTAGGGCTGGGAGGAATAGAGGTGTTACTGGTGCCCACTCGAATGAATTGAAGATCAATGGGATGACAGTGAAAAAGTGATACAGTGATTGTATAAAGACATATTTTGTGTTTCAGACAAGGCCTAAAACTTGTGATACAACTAGGTAGCTAGTTTTTTTTGGGGGGGAGGGGGTAAGAGGAGCACACAATTCACACAATTAATAGTGCTCAGGGTTTACTCTTATACTCAGGGATCACTCCTGGCGGTGCGAGGGGACCATATGTAGTGTCAAGGATCAAATCTGGGTCAGCTACATGCACGGCAACGTCTTACCCACTGTACTATCTCTCTGGCCCCAGAGTTATGAATTTTTGTATACTTAATACTTACTGCAAAGCCTTATTGATTAAATTTTATTCATAAGGTGTAGATTTAGTGCGTTGCAGTAACATTGAACTATCTCAGTCATATTTCCTGCATGGACTAGTAATAGCAATAAAAGTTATGGTGAAAATCAACTGAAAATTGAATGTACATATGTATTTGTTGATAAATCAATTTCACAAATGTCTTGTTTTAATGCCCATTGGAGCAAATCGATGAACAATGGGACAGTGCTACAGTGCTACTTTTCACAAATGAGTGAACATATAGAATTGATATACAAGCTTATGTTTATCATGATATAAACATTGACATAATGTCATAAGTAGCATTGATCAGTCTATTTTTTCAATGATTTATAATTAGAATGCAATTTTCTATAGCATTATAACTATATAGCCTAAAATATGCATGAAGTAACAGGAGTCTTTAAAAAATTAATCTGTAGAGTCAGGAATGTTTTCTGATATATATATATATATATATACATATATATATATATAGTTAAAACCAAACTTTTCCCCCATCTAGCAACTAGTATTTGCTGTTCAAAAGAAGTCACAGACAATAATATAAACGAATAAGTTCTAATGGAATTTTATCTATAATAACAGGCATAATTTACAATCTGTTTTGTCAAGACCAGACAGGCAATCATATCATTTAGATCAGCACATCAGTTTTCTGCTGGAGAGTCAGTGACTTTTGGTCGTTTTTCTAGTGGATATATGTTACTCCGTAAATCAACTCTCAAAAATAAAATCCCCAGGGCTTTTTGAGATGTTTTTCTACAAATCCACTAGTAAAGAGATTTCTCCATTTCTTTTCATAACTAAAGTTCATAATAGGGAGCACTCTGAGATATTTTAACAACTCTTCATATCTTTATAAAGTTTTTTAAAATTTTGCTTATTCCATGAATATGTTTTGATTATATGTAATAGTATATTTTTAGTTTAATCCAAATCATTTTTTGAGGCATTTATGTAACTAATACCAGGCCTACATCCCAAGTATTTGTTTAATTTTTTACAATTGCCTTTAGAAATTTTGTTAAGATAGAGTAAATTTTGAGGCTCAATTTTTTTTGCCTCTATAATGTTCAAATTGGTGTGATTTCCTGAGACTTAAAAATTTCTCTCTATTCTGATGTTTTCATAATCATATATTTCATCACTGAAATAAGTTGCATTTTGTTATAAATGTGTTAAGAATATTTTGTCAAATTTTAATATTAATCTTTATTCTCTCATTCTCTTAACTGTATATAAAGTAATGGGGGCTTCAACCAAAAATAGCGGAATTTAATGAAATATAGAAACATTATACAGACTTTTATACTTGGGGGTACACTGGAGAAACTCAGATGAAAGATTGGAAATTCAATATTAATAAATTATATCTGCAACAAAATTGAGCAGGAAGGAAGTTCAATTGAGATGAGGAGGCAGATGAACATTCTTGATAGAATCATCATCCTATAAACTTTGAAGTTACATGTTTATACAATGGAGAAATCATGATCCAAGTAGGAGCATGATAGAGATGGTTCAAAGTTCTGGAGCACATGTGGATATGACCCTTTAAAATATCCAGTTAGGTCACTACACTATTTGTTTGAATGAAACAGTGTAGCTTATAACTAGTCATACATTTGTATTAGAAAAGATTACTCAGAGGTATGTCAGAGGCCATATACTCCCATTTAGAAATAAAAGGTAAAATGGAAAAAATGGGAATATTAAAAATTATTAATTTATTAAAATTAATAAAATGTAAAAGTTTGGAGAGGAGTCTCTGTTGAGTTGAAACTCATATCTGAAAATGGAATGTTGCTTAGGTTATGTGAGTAAGAATTCTGAGAGCTAGAAATATTGAAAACTGGATCAAAATGCTACTGCAAGGACTCTTGACCTGGCTTTTTCTGGGCATCTTTCCTTTCCAAGGTGAATTTGCACAAGCTAAGTCTATGGATGGCGGTGTTTGCAAAAAAGAAATTACGAAGTAGCAGGTTGATACATAACTAACATTTATGAGCATTTGAGTAAAGAAAAATATTGGCTTTCATCATTATAGAAGTGAGTGGAATGTGATAAACTCCTGACTTGTTTATATTCTTCATCCTTTGGGAATCATGGCATGTAAGGGACTCAATATTATTTTATGTCATTAGTAGGTCAGGCACTCAGCAGTTCACCTGTGAATACTACACTAGTACTGATTTTTAACAGGCTGAATTCCTGGAGTAGAAAATGGATTTAAATGAGTTAGTGGGAGTATTATGTAAAATGATTACAGATATTAGTCTGCTTAGAGTGAATTTTTGAGAAAAAAATCTAAACCTTATGGTAGGATAAGGTTGGAAGTCATTATTTAATTCAATTATCTGATATCCTTTCATTTCTATACTTTTACATATTTTTAGCTCAAGAAGTTATTTGACTAAAGATACAAGGCATATAAGATTTAGTTTGTACATATAAGCACAGAAAATCCTAATTGGTAGATACTGGGGTTCTGGGTGTGGGAAAGCATACATTACAGCGTCTATTTACTAATCAAAATAATGGTTTTGATATAGTCTTAGAATTGTCAGTTCTAATTTGGTCTCATCACATTGGAATGATTATGAAATTTCAAGAGTTCAGTATCATGGAATTTGGAGAATAAAATAAAAATGATATATAAATAAGATTAAGTAAATCTGTTTTATTTTATTTTTTTTAATAATTTATTTCTTTATTGAATCACTGTGGGAAAAGTTACAGAGCTTTCGGGTTTAGGTCTCAGTCATGTAAGTATCAAACACATTTCCCTTTACCAATACTTATTTTTAACCGTGAACCCCAATAGAACCCCACCTCCCACCCCTCCCAATTCCTGTGTGGCAGATGAGTTCTAGTTAATACTCTATCTACTTTGACTAGATACGTTGTTTCGATAGAAGATGCACAATTATTGTTTAGAGTTTATGACCCCCACCCATCAGATATGCTGAAACAGCGTTGTGAAATGATTTGCTTTCTACAGCTTGGCTTAAGAATAAAATGATGTCGCGCGGTTTTGGATTTCTGCTGCTTTACTTATTAACCCTGGAAGTATTTCTATTAAAAGTTAGATAGTTAAGAGATTGGTTTCTGTGCTCTGGAGTCGTGGCCGTGCCCGAGAGCCGCTCGTGGGGGGCAGCTGGTGACCTCGGTTGGGCGTGAAGGATGGCCCAGAACGCCCCCCTTCCCATGAGGCCCCTGCCGCCCCCTGCCCCCGGCTCAAACCTGCTGTCCACAAGGCTCCCGTGCGGCCGCCATCTTTCTTTGCAGAGAGGAGCGGGCGAGCGGGACAACACCCTTTCCCCTCCGGGCAGGCATGGTGGCGCGGTTTAACACATAGTCCATTTGCTTTTCTGCTCCAAGTGGGTGGCTCTCTGTGCTAAGTCCTTGTGCCTCCGGGGCCATGGCCGTGCCGGAGAGCCACTCGTGGGGGGCAGCTGGTGACCTCGGTCAGGCGTGAAGAACGGCCCACAACGCCCCCCTTCCCATGAGGCCCCTAGTAAATCTGTTTTAAAGTGAATGAGAAAAATGTAAAATAAAATATTTCTTTGAATATTCATTAAGTTGAATTCTTGAAAATTCATTTGACTTATTCACTTTTGTGCTGTGTTTAAGACCACTCCCCACATGTTTGGACGAGTCTCACGCATGAAGGAACCAGCAGAGGAACCCAGGTGTGTGGGACCCAGGGCGTAGATCTCCAAGCCTGCTCGGGTTGGGACTGGGCCTTCTCCACCCAGATCCCCAATCTTCCAGTATGTATGCATTATACTCACCAACTGCCCCTGGCGCTGTGTAATCCCATCAACGGCCAAGACCCAGAGACTATAAAACCCTGCTCCTGGAAGCATCTTATTATCTAGTTCTTACTCTGAAGAACCTGGCAGGCTACCAAAAGTATCCTGCCCACATGACAGATTCTGGCAAACTCCCCATGGCGTATTCAATATGCCAAAAACCAGTAACGATGATGGGTCTCATTCTCCTGACCCTGAAAGAGCCTCGAATGTGGCACTTTCTAAAATCTCAGGCCTAGGATGAAGAAGATGTTACTGGTGTCTGCTTGAGGAAATCGATGAACAACATGATGACAGTGGTACAGTGTTTATTAACTTTTATTTCCAATATTTTGAGAAACGTATTTATGAGCACCATTCAAAAACATAAAGATGAGAGTGTGTTAGAAGATATAAATCTACTTTCAACCATCTTTATTTTGTTTTTGTTTTTATTTTTATTTTCAGGCTACATCCAGCAGTGCTCAGGGCTTATTTGTGACTCATGGATCACTCCTAGCAGAACTAAGGGGACTGCATGGCATGCGAGGGCTGGAACCTGGGTCATTCATGTGCAAGACAAGAGCCCAGTCCACTTAACTCTCTTTCCAGATCCTAATGCCATCTATTTTGAAGATGAAACTACAATTTTTATGTATCTTCCCCAAATACTCTACAAATATATATATATAGCAGTTAGGTGTCCATGCATTTCTGCTAACCATATCAAAATGATGATGTGGTTCATGACTTTTTACATCTTTCTTCTCAACTAACTATCAAAACTCAGGGACAATTCTATACGAATGTCCACATTTAAATGTCTGAAGATGTATGAATATGCATAACAATTTAATATCTTTCCTACTGGGAGACAATAAAGTTATGTTCAAAGATTTTACGTTTAGTATAAGTGTAAATGGGCTGGAGCGATAGCACAGCAGTAGGGCGTTTGCCTTGTGCGCGGCTGGCCGCCTGAGCCACGTTCAATTCCTCTGCCCCTCTCGGAGAGCCCGGCAAGCTATAGAGAGTATTCCACCTGCACAGTAAAGCCTGGCAAGCTACCTGTGACGTATTCAATATGCCAAACAAAGTAACAAGAGCTGGAGCGATAGCACAGCGGGTAGGGCGTTTACATTGCAAGCAGCCAACATGGCTGACCTGGGTTCTGACCCTCCCTCTCGGAAAGCCCGGCAAGTTACCGAGAGGATCTTCCTGCTTGGCAAAGCCTGGCAAGCTTACCCGTGAAGTATTCAATATACCAAACACAGTAACAACAAATCTCAGAATGGAGACGTTACTGGGCCCGCTAGAGCAAATCAGTGAAAAATGGGAGGACAGTGCTACAGTGCAGAAGTGTAAATATTATTCCATCTATTTTATCACACATAAAACTGTCTCCAAAATAAAGTTTTAGAATTGGTGGTATTTTACATTCGAAAATAAAGTTTTTACATGATAATTGCAGTTTATATTTATGGTATTGGTGTTTAATACAATACTTTCAAATGCATTTTTAGGGGCTGGAGTGATAGCACAGCAGGTAGGGCATTTGCCTTGCATGGGGCTAACCCGGGCTTGATTCCCAGCATCCCATATTGTCCCCTGAGCACTGCCAGGGGTAATTTCTGAGTGCAGAGCCAGGAGTAACTCCTGAGCATCACCGGATATGACACCCCCAAAAAAAAATCAAACGCATTTTTATTAATTGTTTGAAGCTTTTCTAATTCTCCATGTAGAAATAACGTCCCATTGTAGACTCACTTTACATTTCTACTAATGTGAATAACATTTAAAATTTATTACAGAATGTCATGGGTATCCTTATAGGGATTGCATTGAATTTGTACAGTGCTTTGGGAAGTATTGCCATTTTGATGATGTTGATTCCCCCCATCCATGAACAGGGGATATTTTTCCATTTCCTCATGTCCTCTTTTATTTCCTGAAGTAGCGTTTTGTAGTTTTCTTTGTACAGGTCCTTTACTTCCTTAGTTAAGCTGATTCCTAGGTACTTGATTTTCTGGGGCACAATTGTGAATGGGATTGTTTTCTTGATGTCATTTTCTTCTCTTTCACTATTTGCATATAGGAAAGCCATGGATTTTGGGGTATTGATTTTATAGCCTGCCAATTTACTATACAAGCCTATTGTTTCTAGGAGTTTCTTGGTAGAGGTTTTAGGGTTCTCTAAGTATAGTATCATATCATCTGCAAATAGTGAGAGCTTAAGTTCTTCTTTCCCTATCTGGATGCCCTTAATATCTTTTTCTTGCCTAATCGCTATTGCAAGTACTTCCAGTACTATACTGAACAGTAGTGGAGAGAATGGGCATCCTTGTCTCGTCCCTGACCTTAGGGGGAAGGGTCTCAATTTTTCTCCATTGAGTATGATGCTTGCTGTAGGTTTGTGGTAGATGGCTTTAACTATATTGAGGAAAGTCCCCTCTATCCCCATTTTGGCAAGGGTTTTCATCATGAATGGGTGCTGGATCTTGTCAAATGCTTTCTCTGCATCTATTGATATGATCATATGATTTTTATCTTTTCTTTTGTTGATATAATGGATTATGTTGATTGATTTCCGAATGTTGAACCATCCTTGCATCCCTGGGATGAATCCCACTTGGTCATGATGTATGATCTTTTTGATGAGTTGTTGAATTCTATTGGCTATTATTTTGTTGAGAATCTTTGCATCTGTGTTCATCAGGGATATTGGCCTGTAGTTTTCTTTTCTTGTGGTGTCTTTGTTTCCTTTTGGTATTAGAGAGATATGGGCTTCATAGAAACTGTTTGGGAGAGTTTCTGTTTTTTCAATTTCCTGGAAAAGCTTGAGAAGAACTGGCAATAGGTCCTCTTTAAATGTTTGGAAAAATTCGCTAGTAAATCCATCTGGGCCTGGGCTTTTGTTTTTAGGAAGACTTTTGATTACAGTTTCAATTTCCTTGATGTGAATAGGTTTAGTCAGGTACTCTAGATCTTCTTGATTCAGCTTTGGGAGATGATAGGAATCCAGGAATTTATCCATTTCTTCTAGGTTCTCTTGTTTTGTGGCATACAGACTTTCAAAGTAGTCTCTGATGATCTCTTGAATTTCTTTAGTTTCTGTTGTGATATCCCCATTCTTATTTCTGATTCGATTTATTAGGGCTCTCTCTCTCTGTTTCTTTGTGAGTGTTGCTAGTGGTTTATCTATCTTATTTATTTTCTCGAAGAACCAGCTCTTGGTTTCATCGATCTTTCGGATTGTTTCTTTGTTTTCCATGTCATTGATTTCTGCTCTAAGTTTTATGATCTCTTTCCTTCTGCCTGATTTAGGCTCTTTCTGTTGATTCTTTTATAAGGTCTTGAGCTGTGAGATCAAGTTGTTTATGTGCATCGTTTCTACCAACCTAAGATATGCTTGCAGAGCTATAAATTTTCCCCTTAATACAGCTTTCGCTGCATCCCATAAGTTCTGGTAGTTTGTGTCTTCATTCTCATTTGTTTCCAGGTATCTTTTGATTTCGTCCTTGACTTCGTTCCTGACCCACTCGTTGTTCAGCATCGAATTGTTTAATTTCCAGGTGTTTGATTTGGTTCTCCGTGTCTGTGTGTGATTCCCTTCTATTCTCAGTGCATCATGGTCTGAAAAGATGGCTGATACTATTTCTATCTTCCTGATTCTGTTGAGGTATGTTTTGTGTCCTAGCACATGGTCTATTTTGGAAAATATTCCATGCGCACTGGAGAAGAATGTGTATTCTTTCTTTTTGGGGTGTAAAGCCCTGTATAGGTCCATAAGTCCTTTCTCTTCTATTTCTTCTTTCAAAGCCAATAATTTCTTGCTGGGTTTTGTTCTTGTTGATCTATCCAGAGGTGATAAGGCGATGTTGAAGTCTCCAAGTACTATTGTGTTAGTAGTGATGTCCTCCTTAAAATCTGTTAGCAGTTGTTTTAAATATTTAGCTGTTCCCTCATTAGGTGCGTATACATTTAAGAGTGTGATTTCTTCCTGTTGTACGTATCCCTTGATGAAGATAAAATAGCCTTCACTGTCCCTTCTAATCTTTTTCAACGTGAAATTAATGTTGTCGGATACTAGTATGGCCACCCCAGCTTTTTTGAAGGAGCTGTGTGCTTGTAGGATTGTTTTCCATCCTTTGACTTTGAGTCTGTGTTTGCTCTGGCTGTTGAGATGAGTTTCTTGTAGGCAGCAGAATGTTGGGTTCTGTCTCTTTATCCATTTTGCCACTCTGTGTCTCTTAAATGGTGAATTTAGACCATTGACATTGAGAGAGAGAATGGTTATGGGGTTTTGTGTCATCTTTCTGTAAGGGTCTGTTGTGGTTGTAGGGTTTGTCTTGTCTTATAGTAGCCCCTTTAGGCCTTGTTTTAGGTTTGGTTTTGAGTCTATGAAGTTCCTGAGTTGCTGTTTATCTAGAAAATAGTGTACTGTTCCTTCAAGTTTGAGTGAGAGTTTAGCCAGATAGAGTATTCTTGGTGAAGCATTCATTTCCATGAGTTTTTTGACTATATCTCGCCACTGCCTTCCGGCTTGGAGGGTTTCCTCTGATAGGTCTGCTGTGAATCTAAGGAGTGCTCCTTTGTATGTGATTTCCTTCTTTGCCCTTGCTGCTTGCAGTATTGTGTCTCTATCGGCAGCATCGATCATTCTAACTATGATATATCTTGGAATGTTTTTGTTCGGGTCTCTTTTAGCTGGCACCCTTCGGGCTCCTTGAACCTGAATGGCTACATTGTGGAGCTCTGGGAATTTTTCAGCAATGATTTGTTTGATGGTGTTTTTTTGGTTGGGATTGTTTTCCTGAGGTTCAGGTAGTCCCATGATTCTAATGTTGTTCCTCTTGGAATCATCTGCTAGGACTCTGATTCTCTGTAGAGCTATTTCGAGGTCCCTTGTCACTGTTTGTTGTTGCGTGTTGGCTTAGTGCAGCTGATCTTCCAGCTCACTGATTCTCTCTTCAGCTGCGGTCATTCTATTGTTAAGAGAAGAGACTGAATTTCTGATTTCATCTACGGAGTCTTTTAATCGTGACATTTCTGCTCTCATTTCTTCGTGTAATTTGTCGATTTTTTCTGTGGCTGTCTGTCTGACTGTTTCATTGAGTTGATTGAACATCTTCATGACTTGGTATCTGAATTC